>NC_090922.1:1267952076-1268263925 GCF_040938575.1 Ambystoma mexicanum | reverse complement strand
GGGTGGTGGTAGACATGGGTGGGGGCCTGGTGGAGGCTGCCCCTGCACTGCTGGGGGGTGGGGTGGGTGGTAGACATGGGTTGGGGGCCTGGTGGAGGCTGCCCCTGCACTGCTGGGAGGTGGGGATGGTGGTAGACATGGGTGGGGGCCTGGTGGAGGCTGCCCCTGCACTGCTGGGGGGTGGGGTGCAGGGAGACATGAGTGGGGGCATGGTGGAGGCTGCCCCTGGTGGCTGGGGGTGCAGGGAGACATGAGTGGGGCCTGGTGGAGGCTGCCCTGGTGGCTGGGGGGTGGGGGTGCAGGGGGACATGAGTGGGGGCCTGGTGGAGGCTGCCCTGGTGGCTGGGGGTGGGGGTGGTGGTAGACATGGGTGGGGGCCTGGTGGAGGCTGCCCCTGCACTGCTGGGGGGTGGGGGTGGTGGTAGACATGGGTGGGGGCCTGGTGGAGGCTGTCCCTGCATTGCTGGGGGGTGGGGTGCAGGGAGACATGAGTGGGGGCCTGGTGGAGCTGCCCCTGCACTGCTGGGGGGTGGGGGTGCAGGGAGACATGAGTGGGGGCCTGGTGGAGGCTGCCCCTGCACTGCTGGGGTTGGGGGTGCAGGGGGACATGAGTGGGGGCCTGGTGGAGGCTGCCCCTGGTGGCTGGGGGGTGGGGGTGCAGGGGGACATGAGTGGGGGCCTGGTGGAGGCTGCCCTGGTGGCTGGGGGGTGGGGGTGCAGGGAGACATGAGTGGGGGCCTGGTGGAGGCTGCCCCTGGTGGCTGGGGGTGGGGGTGCCAGGGAGACATGAGTGGGGGCCTGGTGGAGGCTGCCCCTGGTGGCTGGGGGGTGGGGGTGGTGGTAGACATGGGTGGGGGCCTGGTGGAGGCTGCCCCTGCACTGCTGGGGGGTGGGGGTGGTGGTAGACATGGGTGGGGGCCTGGTGGAGGCTGTCCCTGCATTGCTGGGGGGTGGGGGTGCAGGGAGACATGAGTGGGGGCCTGGTGGAGGCTGCCCCTGCACTGCTGGGGGGTGGGGGTGCAGGGGGACATGAGTGGGGGCTGGTGGAGGCTGCCCCTGGTGGCTGGGGGGTGGGGGTGCAGGGGGACATGAGTGGGGCCTGGTGGAGGCTGCCCTGGTGGCTGGGGGGTGGGGGTGCAGGGAGACATGAATGGGGGCCTGGTGGAGGCTGCCCCTGGTGGCTGGGGGTGGGGGTGCAGGGAGACATGAGTGGGGGCCTGGTGGAGGCTGCCCCTGGTGGCTGGGGGGTGGGGGTGGTGGTAGACATGGGTGGGGGCCTTGTGGAGGCTGCCCTTGGTGGCTGGGGGGTGGGGGTGCAGGGAGACATGAGTTGGACATGAGTGGGGGCCTGGTGGAGGCTGCCCCTGCACTGCTGGGGGGTGGGGTGGTGGTAGACGTGGGTGGGGGCCTGGTGGAGGCTGCCCCTGCACTGCTGGGGTGGGGGTGGTGGTAGACATGGGTGGGGGCCTGGTGGAGGCTGCCCCTGCACTGCTGTGGGGTGGAGGTGCAGGGAGACATGAGTGGGGGCCTGGTGGAGGCTGCCCCTGCACTGCTGGGGGGTGGGGGTGCAGCGAGACATGAGTGGGGGCCTGGTGGAGGCTGCCCCTGCACTGCTGGGGGATGGGGGTGCAGGGAGACATGAGTGGGGGCCTGGTGGAGGCTGCCCCTGCACTGCTGGGTGGTGGGGGTGCAGGGGGACATGAGTGGGGGGCATGGTGGAGGCAGCCCCTGGTGGCTGGGGGGTGGGGGTGCAGGGGGACATGAGTGGGGGCCTGGTGGAGGCTGCCCTGGTGGCTGGGGGGTGGGGGTGCAGGGAGACATGAGTGGGGGCCTGTTGGAGGCTGCCCCTGGTGGCTGGGGGTGGGGGTGCAGGGAGACATGAGTGGGGGCCTGGTGGAGGCTGGCCCTGGTGGCTGGGGGGTGGGGGCGGTGGTCGACATGGGTGGGGGCCTTGTGGAGGCTGCCCTTGGTGACTGGGGGGTGGGGTGCAGGGAGACATGAGTTGGACATGAGTGGGGGCCTGGTGGAGGCTGCCCCTGCACTGCTGGGGGGCGGGGTGGTGGTAGACATGGGTGGGGGCCTGGTGGAGGCTGCCCGGTGCACTGCTGGGGGGTGGGGGTGGTGGTAGACATGGGTGGGGGCCTGGTGGAGGCTGCCCCTGCACTGCTGGGGGGTGGGGGTGCAGGGAGACATGGGTGGGGGCCTGTGGAGGCTGCCCTGGTGGCTGGGGGGTGGGGGTGGAGGTAGACATGGGTGGGGGCCTGGTGGAGGCTGCCCTTGCACTGCTGGGGGTGGGGTGGTGGTAGACATGGGTGGGGGCCTGGTGGAGGCTGCCCTGCACTGCGGGGAGGTGGGGATGGTGTAGACATGGGTGGGGCCTGGTGGAGGCTGCCCCTGCACTGCTGGGGGTGGGGTGGCAGGGAGACATGAGTGGGGGCCTGGTGAAGGCTGCCCCTGGTGGCTGGGGGGTGGGGGTGCAGGGGGACATGAGTGGGAGCCTGGTGGAAGCTGCCCCTGGTGGCTGGGGGGTGGGGGCGGTGGTAGACATGGCGGGGGCCTGGTGGAGGCTGCCCCTGGTGGCTGGGAGTGGGGGTGCAGGGAGACATGAATTGAACATGAGTGGGGGCCTGCTGGAGGCTGCCCCTGCACTGCTGGGGGGTGGGGGTGGTGGTAGACATGGGTGGGGCCTGGTAGAGGCTGCCCCTGCACTGCTGGGGGGTGGGGGTGGTGTAGACATGGGTGGGGGCCTCGTGGAGGCTGTCCCTGCATTGCTGGGGGATGGGGGTGCAGGGAGACATGAGTGGGGGCCTGGTGGAGGCTGGCCCTGCACTGCTGGGGGGTGGGGGTGGCAGGGGGACATGAGTGGGGGCCTGGTGGAGGCTGCCCCTGGTGGCTGGGGGATGGGGGTGCGGGGGGACATGAGTGGGGCCTGGTGGAGGCTTCCCCTGGTGGCTGGGGGATGGTGGTAGACATGGGTGGGGGCCTGGTGGAGGCTGCCCCTGGTGGCTGGGGGGTGGGGGTGCAGGGAGACATGAGTTGGACATAAGTGGGGGCCTGGTGGAGGCTGCCCCTGGTGGCTGGGGGTGGGGGGTGCAGTGGGGACATGAGTGGGGCCTGGTGGAGGCTGCCCCTGGTGGCTGGGGGTGGGGGTGGTGGTAGACATGGGTGGGGCCTGGTGGCGGCTGCCCGTGGTGGCTGGGGGGTGGGGTGGTGGTAGACATGGGTGGGGGCCTGGTGGAGGCTGCCCTGGTGGCTGGGGGTGGGGGTGCAGGGAGACATGAGTTGGACATGAGTGGGGGCCTGGTGGAGGCTGCCTCTGTACTGCTGGGGGGTGGGGGTGGTGGTCGACATGGGTGGGGGCCTGGTGGAGGTTGCCCCTGGTGGCTGGGGGGTGGGGAGCAGGGAGACATGAGTTGGACATGAGTGGGGGCCTGGTGGAGACTGCCCCTGCACTGCTGGGGGTGGGGGTGCAGAGGGACATGAGTGGGGGCATGTGAAGTCTGCCCTGGTGGCTGGGGGTGGGGGTGCAGGGAGACATGAGTGGGGGCCTGGTGGAGGCTGCCCTTGGTGGCTGGGGGGTGGGGTGCAAGGAGACATGAGTGGGGGCCTGCTGGAGGCTGCCCCTGGTGGCTGGGGGGTGGGGGTGCAGGGAGACATGAGTGGGGGCCTAGTGGAGGCTGCCCCTGCACTGATGGGGGGTGGGGGTGCAGGGGGACATGACTGGGGGCCTGGTGGAGGCTGCCCCTGGTGGCTGGGGGTGGTGCAGGGGGACATGAGTGGGGGCCTGGTGGAGGCTGCCCATGGTGGCTGGGGGTGGGGGTGCAGGGAGACATGAGTGGTGGCCTGGTGGAGGCTGCCCCTGGTGGCTGGGGGGTGGGGGTGCAGGGAGACATGAGTGGGGCCTGGTGGAGGCTGCCCCTGGTGGCTGGGGGGTGGGGGTGGTGGTAGACATGAGTGGGGGCTGGTGGAGGCTGCCCCTGGTGGCTGGGGGGTGGGGGTGCAGGGAGACATGAGTTGGACATGGATGGGGGCCTGGTGGAGGCTGCCCCTGCACTGCTGGGGGTCGGGGTGGTGGTAGACATGGGTGGGGGCCTGGTGGAGGCTGCCCCTGCACTGCTGGGGGGTGGGGGTGGTGGTAGACATGGGTGGGCGCCTGGTGGAGGCTGCCCCTTCACTGCAGGGGGGGTGGGGGTGCAGGGGGACATGAGTGGGGGCCTGGTGGAGGCTGCCCCTGCACTGCTGGGGGGTGGGGTGGTGGTAGACATGGGTGGGGCCTGGTGGAGGCTGCCCCTGGTGGCTGGGGGGTGGGGGTGGTGGTAGACATGGGTGGGGGCCTGGTGGAGGCTGCCCCTGCACTGCTGGGGGTGGGGGTGGTGGTAGACATGGGTGGGGCCTGGTGGAGGCTGCCCCTGCACTGCTGGGAGGTGGGGGGTGGTGGTAGACATGGGTGGGGGCCTGGTGGAGGCTGCCCCTGCACTGCTGGGGGGTGGGGGTGCAGGGAGACATGAGTGGGGGCCTGGTGGAGGCTGCCCCTGGTGGCTGGGGGGTGTGGGTGCAGGGAGACATGAGTGGGGCCTGGTGGAGGTTGCCCCTGGTGGCTGGAGGGTGGGGGTGCAGGGGGACATGGGTGGGGCATGGCGGAGGCTGCCCCTGGTGGCTGGGGTTGGTGGTAGACATGGGTGGGGGCCTGGTGGAGGCTGCCCCTGGTGGCTGGGGGGTGGGGTGGTGGGAGACATGAGTTGGACATGAGTGGGGGCCTGGTGGAGGCTGCCCCTGCACTGCTGGGGGGTGGGGGTGCAGGGAGACATGAGTGGGGGCCTGGTGGAGGGCTGCCCCTGGTGGCTGGGGGGTGGGGGTGCAGGGGGACATGAGTGGGAGCCTGGTGGAGGCTGCCCCTGGTGGCTGGGGGGTGGGGGCGGTGGTAGACATGGGCGGGGCCTGGTGGAGGCTGCCCCTGGTGGCTGGGGGTGGGGGTGCAGGGAGACATGAATTGAACATGAGTGGGGGCCTGGTGGAGGCTGCCCCTGCACTGCTGGGGGGTGGGGGTGGTGGTAGACATGGGTGGGGGCCTGGTGGAGGCTGCCCCTGCACTGCTGGGGGGTGGGGGTGCAGGGAGACATGAGTGGGGGCCTGGTGGAGGCTGCCCCTGCACTGCTGGGGGGTGGGGGTGCAGGGGGACATGAGTGGGGGCCTGGTGGAGGCTGCCACTGGTGGCTGGGGGTGGGTGCAGGGAGACATGAGTGGGGGCCTGGTGGAGGCTGCCCCTGGTGGCTGGGGGTGGGGTGCAGGGAGACATGAGTGGGGGCCTGGTGGAGGCTGCCCCTGGTGGCTGGGGGGTGCAGGGAGACATGAGTGGGGGCCTGGTGGAGGCTGCCCCCGGTGGCTGGGGGTGGGGGTGGTAGTAGACATGGGTGGGGCCTTGTGGAGGCTGCCCTTGGTGGCTGGGGGTGGGGGTGCAGGGAGACATGAGTTGGACATGAGTGGGGGCCTGGGTGGGGCTGCCCCTGCACTGCTGGGGGGTGGTGGTGGTGGTGGTGACATGGGTGGGGGCCTGGTGGAGGCTGCCCCTGCAATGCTGGGTGGTGGGGGTGGTGGTAGACATGGGTGGGGCCTGGTGGAGGCTGCCCCTGCACTGCTAGGGGGTGGGGGTGGCAGGGAGACATGAGTGGGGGCCTGGTGGAGGCTGCCCCTGCACTGCTGGGGGGGTGGGGGTGGTGGTAGACATGCGTGGGCCTGGTGGAGGCTGCGCCTGGTGGCTGGGGGGTGGGGGTGGTGGTAGACATGGGTGGGGGCCTGGTGGAGGCTGCCCCTGCACTGCTGGGGGGTGGGGGTGGTGGTAGACATGGGTGGGGGCCTGGTGGAGGCTGCCCCTGCACTGCTGGGAGGTGGGGATGGTGGTAGACATGGGTGGGGGCCTGGTGGAGGCTGCCCCTGCACTGCTGGGGGGTGGGGGTGGTGGTAGACATGGGTGGGGGCCTGGTGGAGGCTGTCCCTGCATTGCTGGGGGGTGGGGTTCAGGGAGACATGAGTGGGGGCCTGGTGGAGGCTGCCCCTGCACTGCTGGGGGTGGGGGTGCAGGGAGACATGAGTGGGGGCTTGGTGGAGGCTGCCCCTGGTGGCTGGGGGGTGGGGGTGCAGGGAGACATGAGCGGGGGCCTGGTGGAGGCTGCCCCTGGTGGCTGGGGGGGGGGGTGCAGGGGGACATGAGTGGGGGCCTGGTGGAGGCTGCCCCTGGTGGCTGGGGGTGGGGGTGGTGGTAGACATGGGTGGGGGCCTGGTGAGGCTGCCCCTGCACTGCTGGGGGGTGGGGGTGGTGGTAGACATGGGTGGGGGCCTGGTGGAGGCTGTCCCTGCATTGCTGGGGGTGGGGTTCAGGGAGACATGAGTGGGGGCCTGGTGGAGGCTGCCCTGCACTGCTGGGGGTGGGGGTGCAGGGAGACATGAGTGGGGGCCTGGTGGAGGCTGCCCCTGCACTGCTGGGGTTGGGGGTGCAGGGGGACATGAGTGGGGGCCTGGTGGAGGCTGCCCCTGGTGGCTGGGGGGTGGGGTGCAGGGGGACATGAGTGGGGGCCTGGTGGAGGCTGCCCTGGTGGCTGGGGGGTGGGGTGCAGGGAGACATGAGTGGGGGCCTGGTGGAGGCATGCCCCTGGTGGCTGGGGGGTGGGGGTGCAGGGAGACATGAGTGGGGGCCTGGTGGAGGCTGCCCCTGGTGGCTGGGGGGTGGGTGGTGGTAGACATGGGTGGGGGCCTGGTGGAGGCTGCCCCTGCACTGCTGGGGGGTGGGGGTGGTGGTAGACATGGGTGGGGCCTGGTGGAGGCTGTCCCTGCATTGCTGGGGGGTGGGGGTGCAGGGAGACATGAGTGGGGGCCTGGTGGAGGCTGCCCCTGCACTGCTGGGGGGTGGGGGTGCAGGGGGACATGAGTGGGGGCCTGTGGAGGCTGCCCCTGGTGGCTGGGGGGTGGGGGTGCAGGGGGACATGAGTGGGGGCCTGGTGGAGGCTGCCCTGGTGGCTGGGGGGTGGGGGTGCAGGGAGACATGAATGGGGGCCTGGTGGAGGCTGCCCTGGTGGCTGGGGGGTGGGGGGTGCAGGGAGACATGAGTGGGGGCCTGGTGGAGGCTGCCCCTGGTGGCTGGGGGGTGGGGGTGGTGGTAGACATGGGTGGGGGCCTTGTGGAGGCTGCCCTTGGTGGCTGGGGGGTGGGGGTGCAGGGAGACATGAGTTGGACATGAGTGGGGGCCTGGTGGAGGCTGCCCCTGCACTGCTGGGGGTGGGGTGGTGGTAGACGTGGGTGGGGGCCTGGTGGAGGCTGCCCCTGCACTGCTGGGGTGGGGTGGTGGTAGACATGGGTGGGGGCCTGGTGGAGGCTGCCCCTGCACTGCTGTGGGGTGGAGGTGCAGGGAGACATGAGTGGGGGGCCTGGTGGAGGCTGCCCCTGCACTGCTGGGGGGTGGGGGTGCAGCGAGACATGAGTGGGGGCCTGGTGGAGGCTGCCCCTGCACTGCTGGGGATGGGGGTGCAGGGAGACATGAGTGGGGGCCTGGTGGAGGCTGCCCCTGCACTGCTGGGGGGTGGGGGTGCAGGGGGACATGAGTGGGGGCCTGGTGGAGGCTGCCCCTGGTGGCTGGGGGGTGGGGGTGCAGGGGGACATGAGTGGGGGCCTGGTGGAGGCTGCCCCTGGTGGCTGGGGGGTGGGGGTGCAGGGAGACATGAGTGGGGGCCTGTTGGAGGCTGCCCCTGGTGGCTGGGGGGTGGGGGTGCAGGGAGACATGAGTTGGACATGAGTGGGGGCCTGGTGGAGGCTGCCCCTGCACTGCTGGGGGTGGGGTGCAGGGAGACATGAGTGGGGGCCTGGTGGAGGCTGCCCCTGGTGGCTGGGGGGTGGGGGTGCAGGGGGACATGAGTGGGAGCCTGGTGGAGGCTGCCCCTGGTGGCTGGGGGTGGGGGCGGTGGTAGACATGGGCGGGGGCCTGGTTGGAGGCTGCCCCTGGTGGCTGGGGGTGGGGGTGCAGGGAGACATGAATTGAACATGAGTGGGGGCCTGGTGGAGGCTGCCCCTGCACTGCTGGGGGGTGGGGTGGTGGTAGACATGGGTGGGGGCCTGGTGGAGGCTGCCCCTGCACTGCTGGGGGTGGGGGCAGGGAGACATGAGTGGGGGCCTGGTGGAGGCTGCCCCTGCACTGCTGGGGGGTGGGGGTGCAGGGGGACATGAGTGGGGCCTGGTGGAGGCTGCCACTGGTGGCTGGGGGGTGGGGGTGCAGGGAGACATGAGTGGGGGCCTGTGGAGGCTGCCCCTGGTGGCTGGGGGGTGGGGGTGCAGGGAGACATGAGTGG
Organism: Ambystoma mexicanum; assembly: GCF_040938575.1. Lineage (NCBI taxonomy): Eukaryota > Metazoa > Chordata > Amphibia > Caudata > Ambystomatidae > Ambystoma > Ambystoma mexicanum. The sequence continues at coordinate 1,268,255,592 of NC_090922.1, read as the reverse complement.
GGGCCTGGTGGAGGCTGCCCCTGGTGGCTGGGGGGGGTGCAGGGAGACATGAGTGGGGGCCTGGTGGAGGCTGCCCCTGGTGGCTGGGGGGTGGGGGTGGTAGTAGACATGGGTGGGGGCCTTGTGGAGGCTGCCCTTGGTGGCTGGGGGGTGGGGGTGCAGGGAGACATGAGTTGGACATGAGTGGGGGCCTGGTGGAGGCTGCCCCTGCACTGCGTGGGGGTGGTGGTGGTGGTAGACATGGGTGGGGGCCTGGTGGAGGCTGCCCCTGCACTGCTGGGGGGTGGGGGTGGTGGTAGACATGGGTGGGGCCTGGTGGAGGCTGCCCCTGCACTGCTAGGGGGTGGGGGGGTGCAGGGAGACATGAGTGGGGGCCTGGTGGAGGCTGCCCCTGCACTGCTGGGGGGTGGGGGTGGTGGTAGACATGGGTGGGGGCCTGGTGGAGGCTGCGCCTGGTGGCTGGGGGGTGGGGGTGGTGGTAGACATGGGTGGGGGCCTGGTGGAGGCTGCCCTGCACTGCTGGGGGGTGGGGGTGGTGGTAGACATGGGTGGGGGCCTGGTGGAGGCTGCCCCTGCACTGCTGGGAGGTGGGGATGGTGGTAGACATGGGTGGGGCCTGGTGGAGGCTGCCCCTGCACTGCTGGGGGGTGGGGTGCAGGGAGACATGAGTGGGGGCATGGTGGAGGCTGCCCCTGGTGGCTGGGGGGTGGGGTGCAGGGAGACATGAGTGGGGGCCTGGTGGAGGCTGCCCCTGGTGGCTGGGGGGTGGGGGGTGCAGGGGGACATGAGTGGGGGCCTGGTGGAGGCTGCCCCTGGTGGCTGGGGGTGGGGGTGGTGGTAGACATGGGTGGGGGCCTGGTGGAGGCTGCCCCTGCACTGCTGGGGGGTGGGGGTGGTGGTAGACATGGGTGGGGGCCTGGTGGAGGCTGTCCCTGCATTGCTGGGGGGTGGGGGTGCAGGGGAGACATGAGTGGGGCCTGGTGGAGGCTGCCCCTGCACTGCTGGGGGGTGGGGGTGCAGGGAGACATGAGTGGGGCCTGGTGGAGGCTGCCCCTGCACTGCTGGGGGTTGGGGGTGCAGGGGGACATGAGTGGGGGCCTGGTGGAGGCTGCCCCTGGTGGCTGGGGGGTGGGGGTGCAGGGGGACATGAGTGGGGGCCTGGTGGAGGCTGCCCTGGTGGCTGGGGGGTGGGGTGCAGGGAGACATGAGTGGGGGCCTGGTGGAGGCTGCCCCTGGTGGCTGGGGGTGGGGGTGCAGGAGACATGAGTGGGGGCCTGGTGGAGGCTGCCCCTGGTGGCTGGGGGGTGGGGGTGGTGGTAGACATGGGTGGGGCCTGGTGGAGGCTGCCCCTGCACTGCTGGGGGGTGGGGGTGGTGGTAGACATGGGTGGGGGCCTGGTGGAGGCTGTCCCTGCATTGCTGGGGGGTGGGGGTGCAGGGAGACATGAGTGGGGGCCTGGTGGAGGCTGCCCCTGCACTGCTGGGGGTGGGGGTGCAGGGGACATGAGTGGGGGCCTGGTGGAGGCTTCCCCTGGTGGCTGGGGGGTGGGGGTGCAGGGGGACATGAGTGGGGGCCTGGTGGAGGCTGCCCCTGGTGGCTGGGGGTGGGGGTGCAGGGAGACATGAATGGGGGCCTGGTGGAGGCTGCCCCTGGTGGCTGGGGGGTGGGGGTGCAGGTAGACATGAGTGGGGGCCTGGTGGAGGCTGCCCCTGGGGGCTGGGGGGTGGGGTGGTGGTAGACATGGGTGGGGGCCTTGTGGAGGCTGCCCTTGGTGGCTGGGGGGTGGGGGTGCAGGGAGACATGAGTTGGACATGATGGGGGCCTGGTGGAGGCTGCCCCTGCACTGCTGGGGGGTGGGGTGGTGGTAGACGTGGGTGGGGGCCTGGTGGAGGCTGCCCCTGCACTGCTGGGGTGGGGGTGGTGGTAGACATGGGTGGGGGCCTGGTGGAGGCTGCCCCCTGCACTGCTGTGGGGTGGAGGTGCAGGGAGACATGATGGGGGCCTGGTGGAGGCTGCCCCTGCACTGCTGGGGGGTGGGGGTGCAGCGAGACATGAGTGGGGGCCTGGTGGAGGCTGCCCTGCACTGCTGGGGGATGGGGGTGCAGGGAGACATGAGTGGGGGCCTGTGGAGGCTGCACCTGCACTGCTGGGGGGTGGGGGTGCAGGGGGACATGAGTGGGGCCTGGTGGAGGCTGCCCCTGGTGGCTGGGGTGGGGGTGCAGGGGGACATGAGTGGGGGCCTGGTGAGGCTGCCCCTGGTGGCTGGGGGTGGGGGTGCAGGGAGACATGAGTGGGGGCCTGGTGGAGGCTGGCCCTGGTGGCCTGGGGGGTGGGGCGGTGGTCGACATGGGTGGGGGCCTTGTGGGAGGCTGCCCTTGGTGGCTGGGGGGTGGGGGTGCAGGGAGACATGAGTTGGACATGAGTGGGGCCTGTTGGAGGCTGCCCCTGCACTGCTGGGGGGCGGGGGTGGTGGTAGACATGGGTGGGGGCCTGGTGGAGGCTGCCCCTGCACTGCTGGGGGGGGGTGCAGGGAGACATGGGTGGGGGCCTGGTGGAGGCTGCCCCTGGTGGCTGGGGGGTGGGGGGTGGTGGTAGACATGGGTGGGGGCCTGGTGGAGGCTGCCCCTGCACTGCTGGGAGGTGGGGATGGTGGTAGACATGGGTGGGGGCCTGGTGGAGGCTGCCCCTGGTGGCTGGGGGGTGGGGGTGCAGGGGGACATGGGTGGGGGCCTGGTGGAGGCTGCCCGTGCACTGCTGGGGGGTGGGGTGGTGGTAGACATGGGTGGGGGCCTGGGGAGGCTGCCCCTGCACTGCTGGGGGGGGGGGTGCAGGGAGACATGGGTGGGGGCCTGGTGGAGGCTGCCCCTGGTGGCTGGGGGGTGGGGTGGTGGTAGACATGGGTGGGGGCCTGGTGGAGGCTGCCCCTGCACTGCTGGGAGGTGGGGATGGTGGTAGACATGGGTGGGGGCCTGGTGGAGGCTGCCCTGCACTGCTGGGGGGTGGGGTGCAGGGAGACATGAGTGGGGGCCTGGTGGAGGCTGCCCTGGTGGCTGGGGGGTGGGGGTGCAGGGGGACATGAGTGGGAGCCTGGTGGAGGCTGCCCCTGGTGGCTGGGGGGTGGGGGCGGTGGTAGACATGGGCGGGGCCTGGTGGAGGCTGCCCCTGGTGGCTGGGGGTGGGGGTGCAGGGAGACATGAATTGAACATGAGTGGGGGCCTGGTGGAGGCTGCCCCTGCACTGCTGGGGGGTGGGGTGGTGGTAGACATGGGTGGGGGCCTGGTGGAGGCTGCCCCTGCACTGCTGGGGGGTGGGGGTGCAGGGAGACATGAGTGGGGGCCTGGTGGAGGCTGCCCCTGCACTGCTGGGGGGTGGGGTGCAGGGGGGACATGAGTGGGGGCCTGGTGGAGGCTGCCACTGGTGGCTGGGGGGTGGGGGTGCAGGGAGACATGAGTGGGGGCCTGGTGGAGGCTGCCCCTGGTGGCTGGGTGGTGGGGGTGCAGGGAGACATGAGTGGGGGCCTGGTGGAGGCTGCCCCTGGTGGCTGGGGGGGTGCAGGGAGACATGAGTGGGGGCCTGGTGGAGGCTGCCCCTGGTGGCTGGGGGGTGGGGGTGGTAGTAGACATGGGTGGGGCTTGTGGAGGCTGCCCTTGGTGGCTGGGGGGTGGGGGTGCAGGGAGACGTGAGTTGGACATGAGTGGGGCCTGGTGGAGGCTGCCCCTGCACTGCTGGGGGTGGTGGTGGTGGTAGACATGGGTGGGGGCCTGGTGGAGGCTGCCCCTGCACTGCTGGGGGTGGTGGTAGACATGGGTGGGGCCTGGTGGAGGCTGCCCCTGCACTGCTAGGGGGTGGGGGTGCAGGGAGACATGAGTGGGGGCCTGGTGGAGGCTGCCCCTGCACTGCTGGGGGTGGGGGTGGTGGTAGACATGGGTGGGGGCCTGGTGGAGGCTGCCCCTGGTGGCTGGGGGTGGGGGTGGTGGTAGACATGGGTGGGGGCCTGGTGGAGGCTGCCCCTGCACTGCTGGGGGGTGGGGGTGGTGGTAGACATGGTGGGGGCCTGGTGGAGGCTGCCCCTGCACTGCTGGGAGGTGGGGATGGTGGTAGACATGGGTGGGGGCCTGGTGAGGCTGCCCCTGCACTGCTGGGGGGTGGGGTGCAGGAGACATGAGTGGGGGCATGGTGGAGGCTGCCCCTGGTGGCTGGGGGGTGGGGGTGCAGGGAGACATGAGTGGGGGCCTGGTGGAGGCTGCCCCTGGTGGCTGGGGGGTGGGGGTGCAGGGGGACATGAGTGGGGGCCTGGTGGAGGCTGCCCCTGGTGGCTGGGGTGGGGGTGGTGGTAGACATGGGTGGGGGCCTGGTGGAGGCTGCCCCTGCACTGCTGGGGGGTGGGGGTGGTGGTAGACATGGGTGGGGGCCTGGTGGAGGCTGTCCCTGCATTGCTGGGGGGTGGGGGTGCAGGGAGACATGAGTGGGGGCCTGGTGGAGGCTGCCCCTGCACTGCTGGGGGGTGGGGGTGCAGGGAGACATGAGTGGGGGCCTGGTGGAGGCTGCCCCTGCACTGCTGGGGGTTGGGGGTGCAGGGGACATGAGTGGGGGCCTGGTGGAGGCTGCCCCTGGTGGCTGGGGGGTGGGGGTGCAGGGGGACATGAGTGGGGGCCTGGTGGAGGCTGCCCCTGGTGGCTGGGGGGTGGGGGTGCAGGGAGACATGAGTGGGGGCCTGGTGGAGGCTGCCCCTGGTGGCTGGGGGGTGGGGGTGCAGGGAGACATGAGTGGGGGCCTGGTGGAGGCTGCCCCTGGTGGCTGGGGGGTGGGGGTGTGGTAGACATGGGTGGGGGCCTGGTGGAGGCTGGCCCCTGCACTGCTGGGGGGTGGGGTGGTGGTAGACATGGGTGGGGGCCTGGTGGAGGCTGTCCCTGCATTGCTGGGGGGTGGGGGTGCAGGGAGACATGAGTGGGGCCTGGTGGAGGCTGCCCCTGCACTGCTGGGGGGTGGGGGTGCAGGGGGACATGAGTGGGGGCCTGGTGGAGGCTGCCCCTGGTGGCTGGGGGTGGGGGTGCAGGGGACATGAGTGGGGGCCTGGTGGAGGCTGCCCCTGGTGGCTGGGGGGTGGGGTGCAGGGAGACATGAATGGGGGCCTGGTGGAGGCTGCCCCTGGTGGCTGGGGGGTGGGGGTGCAGGGAGACATGAGTGGGGGCCTGGTGGAGGCTGCCCCTGGTGGCTGGGGGGTGGGGGTGGTGGTAGACATGGGTGGGGGCCTTGTGGAGGCTGCCCTTGGTGGCTGGGGGGTGGGGGTGCAGGGAGACATGAGTTGGACATGAGTGGGGGCCTGGTGGAGGCTGCCCCTGCACTGCTGGGGGGTGGGGTGGTGGTAGACGTGGGTGGGGGCCTGGTGGAGGCTGCCCCTGCACTGCTGGGGTGGGGGTGGTGGTAGACATGGGTGGGGGCTGTGGAGGCTGCCCCTGCACTGCTGTGGGGTGGAGGTGCAGGGAGACATGAGTGGGGGCCTGGTGGAGGCTGCCCCTGCACTGCTGGGGGGTGGGGGTGCAGCGAGACATGAGTGGGGGCCTGGTGGAGGCTGCCCCTGCACTGCTGGGGGATGGGGGTGCAGGGAGACATGAGTGGGGGCCTGGTGGAGGCTGCCCCTGCACTGCTGGGTGGTGGGGGTGCAGGGGGACATGAGTGGGGGCATGGTGGAGGCTGCCCCTGGTGGCTGGGGGGTGGGGGTGCAGGGGGACATGAGTGGGGGCCTGGTGGAGGCTGCCCCTGGTGGCTGGGGGGTGGGGGTGCAGGGAGACATGAGTGGGGGCCTGTTGGAGGCTGCCCTGGTGGGCTGGGGGGTGGGGGTGCAGGAGACATGAGTGGGGGCCTGGTGGAGGCTGGCCCTGGTGGCTGGGGGGTGGGGGCGGTGGTCGACATGGGTGGGGGCCTTGTGGAGGCTGCCCTTGGTGGCTGGGGGTGGGGGGTGCAGGGAGACATGAGTTGGACATGAGTGGGGGCCTGGTGGAGGCTGCCCCTGCACTGCTGGGGGGCGGGGGTGGTGGTAGACATGGGTGGGGGCCTGGTGGAGGCTGCCCGTGCACTGCTGGGGGGTGGGGGTGGTGGTAGACATGGGTGGGGGCCTGGTGGAGGCTGCCCCTGCACTGCTGGGGGGTGGGGGTGCAGGAGACATGGGTGGGGGCCTGGTGGAGGCTGCCCCTGGTGGCTGGGGGGTGGGGGTGGAGGTAGACATGGGTGGGGGCCTGGTGGAGGCTGCCCTTGCACTGCTGGGGGTGGGGGTGGTGGTAGACATGGGTGGGGGCCTGGTGGAGGCTGCCCCTGCACTGCGGGGAGGTGGGGATGGTGGTAGACATGGGTGGGGGCCTGGTGGAGGCTGCCCCTGCACTGCTGGGGGGTGGGGTGCAGGGAGACATGAGTGGGGGCCTGGTGAAGGCTGCCCCTGGTGGCTGGGGGGTGGGGGTGCAGGGGGACATGAGTGGGAGCCTGGTGGAAGCTGCCCCTGGTGGCTGGGGGGTGGGGGCGGTGGTAGACATGGGCGGGGGCCTGGTGGAGGCTGCCCCTGGTGGCTGGGAGTGGGGGTGCAGGGAGACATGAATTGAACATGAGTGGGGGCCTGCTGGAGGCTGCCCCTGCACTGCTGGGGGGTGGGGGTGGTGGTAGACATGGGTGGGGGCCTGGTAGAGGCTGCCCCTGCACTGCTGGGGGGTGGGGGTGGTGGTAGACATGGGTGGGGGCCTCGTGGAGGCTGTCCCTGCATTGCTGGGGGATGGGGGTGCAGGGAGACATGAGTGGGGGCCTGGTGGAGGCTGGCCCTGCACTGCTGGGGGGTGGGGGTGCAGGGGGACATGAGTGGGGGCCTGGTGGAGGCTGCCCCTGGTGGCTGGGGGATGGGGGTGCGGGGGGACATGAGTGGGGGCCTGGTGGAGGCTTCCCCTGGTGGCTGGGGGATGGTGGTAGACATGGGTGGGGGCCTGGTGGAGGCTGCCCCTGGTGGCTGGGGGGTGGGGGTGCAGGGAGACATGAGTTGGACATAAGTGGGGGCCTGGTGGAGGCTGCCCCTGGTGGCTGGGGGGTGGGGGGTGCAGTGGGACATGAGTGGGGGCCTGGTGGAGGCTGCCCCTGGTGGCTGGGGGGTGGGGGTGGTGGTAGACATGGGTGGGGGCCTGGTGGAGGCTGCCCGTGGTGGCTGGGGGGTGGGGGTGGTGGTAGACATGGGTGGGGGCCTGGTGGAGGCTGCCCCTGGTGGCTGGGGGGTGGGGGTGCAGGGAGACATGAGTTGGACATGAGTGGGGGCCTGGTGGAGGCTGCCTCTGTACTGCTGGGGGGTGGGGGTGGTGGTCGACATGGGTGGGGGCCTGGTGGAGGTTGCCCCTGGTGGCTGGGGGGTGGGGGAGCAGGGAGACATGAGTTGGACATGAGTGGGGGCCTGGTGGAGACTGCCCCTGCACTGCTGGGGGTGGGGGTGCAGAGGGACATGAGTGGGGGCATGGTGGAGTCTGCCCCTGGTGGCTGGGGGTGGGGGTGCAGGGAGACATGAGTGGGGGCCTGGTGGAGGCTGCCCTTGGTGGCTGGGGGGTGGGGGTGCAAGGAGACATGAGTGGGGGCCTGCTGGAGGCTGCCCCTGGTGGCTGGGGGGTGGGGGTGCAGGGAGACATGAGTGGGGGCCTAGTGGAGGCTGCCCCTGCACTGATGGGGGGTGGGGGTGCAGGGGGACATGACTGGGGGCCTGGTGGAGGCTGCCCCTGGTGGCTGGGGGTGGGGGTGCAGGGGGACATGAGTGGGGGCCTGGTGGAGGCTGCCCATGGTGGCTGGGGGGTGGGGGTGCAGGGAGACATGAGTGGTGGCCTGGTGGAGGCTGCCCCTGGTGGCTGGGGGGTGGGGGTGCAGGGAGACATGAGTGGGGGCCTGGTGGAGGCTGCCCCTGGTGGCTGGGGGGTGGGGGTGGTGGTAGACATGAGTGGGGGCTGGTGGAGGCTGCCCCTGGTGGCTGGGGGGTGGGGGTGCAGGGAGACATGAGTTGGACATGGATGGGGGCCTGGTGGAGGCTGCCCCTGCACTGCTGGGGGGTCGGGGTGGTGGTAGACATGGGTGGGGGCCTGGTGGAGGCTGCCCCTGCACTGCTGGGGGGTGGGGGTGGTGGTAGACATGGGTGGGCGCCTGGTGGAGGCTGCCCCTTCACTGCAGGGGGGGTGGGGGTGCAGGGGGACATGAGTGGGGGCCTGGTGGAGGCTGCCCCTGCACTGCTGGGGGGTGGGGGTGGTGGTAGACATGGGTGGGGGCCTGGTGGAGGCTGCCCCTGGTGGCTGGGGGGTGGGGGTGGTGGTAGACATGGGTGGGGGCCTGGTGGAGGCTGCCCCTGCACTGCTGGGGGTGGGGGTGGTGGTAGACATGGGTGGGGGCCTGGTGGAGGCTGCCCCTGCACTGCTGGGAGGTGGGGGTGGTGGTAGACATGGGTGGGGGCCTGGTGGAGGCTGCCCCTGCACTGCTGGGGGGTGGGGGTGCAGGGAGACATGAGTGGGGGCCTGGTGGAGGCTGCCCCTGGTGGCTGGGGGGTGTGGGTGCAGGGAGACATGAGTGGGGGCCTGGTGGAGGTTGCCCCTGGTGGCTGGAGGGTGGGGGTGCAGGGGGACATGGGTGGGGGCATGGCGGAGGCTGCCCCTGGTGGCTGGGGTTGGTGGTAGACATGGGTGGGGGCCTGGTGGAGGCTGCCCCTGGTGGCTGGGGGGTGGGGGTGGTGGGAGACATGAGTTGGACATGAGTGGGGGCCTGGTGGAGGCTGCCCCTGCACTGCTGGGGGGTGGGGTGCAGGGAGACATGAGTGGGGGCCTGGTGGAGGCTGCCCCTGGTGGCTGGGGGGTGGGGGTGCAGGGGGACATGAGTGGGAGCCTGGTGGAGGCTGCCCCTGGTGGCTGGGGGGTGGGGGCGGTGGTAGACATGGGCGGGGGCCTGGTGGAGGCTGCCCCTGGTGGCTGGGGGTGGGGGTGCAGGGAGACATGAATTGAACATGAGTGGGGGCCTGGTGGAGGCTGCCCCTGCACTGCTGGGGGGTGGGGGTGGTGGTAGACATGGGTGGGGGCCTGGTGGAGGCTGCCCCTGCACTGCTGGGGGGTGGGGGTGCAGGGAGACATGAGTGGGGGCCTGGTGGAGGCTGCCCCTGCACTGCTGGGGGGTGGGGGTGCAGGGGGACATGAGTGGGGGCCTGGTGGAGGCTGCCACTGGTGGCTGGGGGGTGGGGGTGCAGGGAGACATGAGTGGGGGCCTGGTGGAGGCTGCCCCTGGTGGCTGGGGGGTGGGGGTGCAGGGAGACATGAGTGGGGGCCTGGTGGAGGCTGCCCCTGGTGGCTGGGGGGGGTGCAGGGAGACATGAGTGGGGGCCTGGTGGAGGCTGCCCCCGGTGGCTGGGGGGTGGGGGTGGTAGTAGACATGGGTGGGGGCCTTGTGGAGGCTGCCCTTGGTGGCTGGGGGGTGGGGGTGCAGGGAGACATGAGTTGGACATGAGTGGGGGCCTGGTGGAGGCTGCCCCTGCACTGCTGGGGGGTGGTGGTGGTGGTGGTAGACATGGGTGGGGGCCTGGTGGAGGCTGCCCCTGCACTGCTGGGTGGTGGGGTGGTGGTAGACATGGGTGGGGGCCTGGTGGAGGCTGCCCCTGCACTGCTAGGGGGTGGGGGTGCAGGGAGACATGAGTGGGGGCCTGGTGGAGGCTGCCCCTGCACTGCTGGGGGGTGGGGGTGGTGGTAGACATGCGTGGGGGCCTGGTGGAGGCTGCGCCTGGTGGCTGGGGGGTGGGGGTGGTGGTAGACATGGGTGGGGGCCTGGTGGAGGCTGCCCCTGCACTGCTGGGGGGTGGGGGTGGTGGTAGACATGGGTGGGGGCCTGGTGGAGGCTGCCCCTGCACTGCTGGGAGGTGGGGATGGTGGTAGACATGGGTGGGGGCCTGGTGGAGGCTGCCCCTGCACTGCTGGGGGGTGGGGGTGGTGGTAGACATGGGTGGGGGCCTGGTGGAGGCTGTCCCTGCATTGCTGGGGGGTGGGGGTTCAGGGAGACATGAGTGGGGGCCTGGTGGAGGCTGCCCCTGCACTGCTGGGGGGTGGGGGTGCAGGGAGACATGAGTGGGGGCATGGTGGAGGCTGCCCCTGGTGGCTGGGGGGTGGGGGTGCAGGGAGACATGAGCGGGGGCCTGGTGGAGGCTGCCCCTGGTGGCTGGGGGGTGGGGGTGCAGGGGGACATGAGTGGGGGCCTGGTGGAGGCTGCCCCTGGTGGCTGGGGGTGGGGGTGGTGGTAGACATGGGTGGGGGCCTGGTGGAGGCTGCCCCTGCACTGCTGGGGGGTGGGGGTGGTGGTAGACATGGGTGGGGGCCTGGTGGAGGCTGTCCCTGCATTGCTGGGGGGTGGGGGTTCAGGGAGACATGAGTGGGGGCCTGGTGGAGGCTGCCCCTGCACTGCTGGGGGGTGGGGGTGCAGGTAGACATGAGTGGGGGCCTGGTGGAGGCTGCCCCTGCACTGCTGGGGGTTGGGGGTGCAGGGGGACATGAGTGGGGGCCTGGTGGAGGCTGCCCCTGGTGGCTGGGGGGTGGGGGTGCAGGGGGACATGAGTGGGGGCCTGGTGGAGGCTGCCCCTGGTGGCTGGGGGGTGGGGGTGCAGGGAGACATGAGTGGGGGCCTGGTGGAGGCTGCCCCTGGTGGCTGGGGGGTGGGGGTGCAGGGAGACATGAGTGGGGGCCTGGTGGAGGCTGCCCCTGGTGGCTGGGGGGTGGGGGTGGTGGTAGACATGGGTGGGGGCCTGGTGGAGGCTGCCCCTGCACTGCTGGGGGGTGGGGGTGGTGGTAGACATGGGTGGGGGCCTGGTGGAGGCTGTCCCTGCATTGCTGGGGGGTGGGGGTGCAGGGAGACATGAGTGGGGGCCTGGTGGAGGCTGCCCCTGCACTGCTGGGGGGTGGGGGTGCAGGGGGACATGAGTGGGGGCCTGGTGGAGGCTGCCCCTGGTGGCTGGGGGGTGGGGGTGCAGGGGGACATGAGTGGGGGCCTGGTGGAGGCTGCCCCTGGTGGCTGGGGGGTGGGGGTGCAGGGAGACATGAATGGGGGCCTGGTGGAGGCTGCCCCTGGTGGCTGGGGGGTGGGGGTGCAGGGAGACATGAGTGGGGGCCTGGTGGAGGCTGCCCCTGGTGGCTGGGGGGTGGGGGTGGTGGTAGACATGGGTGGGGGCCTTGTGGAGGCTGCCCTTGGTGGCTGGGGGGTGGGGGTGCAGGGAGACATGAGTTGGACATGAGTGGGGGCCTGGTGGAGGCTGCCCCTGCACTGCTGGGGGGTGGGGTGGTGGTAGACGTGGGTGGGGGCCTGGTGGAGGCTGCCCCTGCACTGCTGGGGTGGGGGTGGTGGTAGACATGGGTGGGGGCCTGGTGGAGGCTGCCCCTGCACTGCTGTGGGGTGGAGGTGCAGGGAGACATGAGTGGGGGCCTGGTGGAGGCTGCCCCTGCACTGCTGGGGGGTGGGGGTGCAGCGAGACATGAGTGGGGGCCTGGTGGAGGCTGCCCCTGCACTGCTGGGGGATGGGGGTGCAGGGAGACATGAGTGGGGGCCTGGTGGAGGCTGCCCCTGCACTGCTGGGGGGTGGGGGTGCAGGGGGACATGAGTGGGGGCCTGGTGGAGGCTGCCCCTGGTGGCTGGGGGGTGGGGGTGCAGGGGGACATGAGTGGGGGCCTGGTGGAGGCTGCCCCTGGTGGCTGGGGGGTGGGGGTGCAGGGAGACATGAGTGGGGGCCTGTTGGAGGCTGCCCCTGGTGGCTGGGGGGTGGGGGTGCAGGGAGACATGAGTTGGACATGAGTGGGGGCCTGGTGGAGGCTGCCCCTGCACTGCTGGGGGGTGGGGTGCAGGGAGACATGAGTGGGGGCCTGGTGGAGGCTGCCCCTGGTGGCTGGGGGGTGGGGGTGCAGGGGGACATGAGTGGGAGCCTGGTGGAGGCTGCCCCTGGTGGCTGGGGGGTGGGGGCGGTGGTAGACATGGGCGGGGGCCTGGTGGAGGCTGCCCCTGGTGGCTGGGGGTGGGGGTGCAGGGAGACATGAATTGAACATGAGTGGGGGCCTGGTGGAGGCTGCCCCTGCACTGCTGGGGGGTGGGGGTGGTGGTAGACATGGGTGGGGGCCTGGTGGAGGCTGCCCCTGCACTGCTGGGGGGTGGGGGTGCAGGGAGACATGAGTGGGGGCCTGGTGGAGGCTGCCCCTGCACTGCTGGGGGGTGGGGGTGCAGGGGGACATGAGTGGGGGCCTGGTGGAGGCTGCCACTGGTGGCTGGGGGGTGGGGGTGCAGGGAGACATGAGTGGGGGCCTGGTGGAGGCTGCCCCTGGTGGCTGGGGGGTGGGGGTGCAGGGAGACATGAGTGGGGGCCTGGTGGAGGCTGCCCCTGGTGGCTGGGGGGGGTGCAGGGAGACATGAGTGGGGGCCTGGTGGAGGCTGCCCCTGGTGGCTGGGGGGTGGGGGTGGTAGTAGACATGGGTGGGGGCCTTGTGGAGGCTGCCCTTGGTGGCTGGGGGGTGGGGGTGCAGGGAGACATGAGTTGGACATGAGTGGGGGCCTGGTGGAGGCTGCCCCTGCACTGCTGGGGGGTGGTGGTGGTGGTAGACATGGGTGGGGGCCTATTGGAGGCTGCCCCTGCACTGCTGGGGGGTGGGGGTGGTGGTAGACATGGGTGGGGGCCTGGTGGAGGCTGCCCCTGCACTGCTAGGGGGTGGGGGTGCAGGGAGACATGAGTGGGGGCCTGGTGGAGGCTGCCCCTGCACTGCTGGGGGGTGGGGGTGGTGGTAGACATGGGTGGGGGCCTGGTGGAGGCTGCGCCTGGTGGCTGGGGGGTGGGGGTGGTGGTAGACATGGGTGGGGGCCTGGTGGAGGCTGCCCCTGCACTGCTGGGGGGTGGGGGTGGTGGTAGACATGGGTGGGGGCCTGGTGGAGGCTGCCCCTGCACTGCTGGGAGGTGGGGATGGTGGTAGACATGGGTGGGGGCCTGGTGGAGGCTGCCCCTGCACTGCTGGGGGGTGGGGGTGCAGGGAGACATGAGTGGGGGCATGGTGGAGGCTGCCCCTGGTGGCTGGGGGGTGGGGGTGCAGGGAGACATGAGTGGGGGCCTGGTGGAGGCTGCCCCTGGTGGCTGGGGGGTGGGGGTGCAGGGGGACATGAGTGGGGGCCTGGTGGAGGCTGCCCCTGGTGGCTGGGGGTGGGGGTGGTGGTAGACATGGGTGGGGGCCTGGTGGAGGCTGCCCCTGCACTGCTGGGGGGTGGGGGTGGTGGTAGACATGGGTGGGGGCCTGGTGGAGGCTGTCCCTGCATTGCTGGGGGGTGGGGGTGCAGGGAGACATGAGTGGGGGCCTGGTGGAGGCTGCCCCTGCACTGCTGGGGGGTGGGGGTGCAGGGAGACATGAGTGGGGGCCTGGTGGAGGCTGCCCCTGCACTGCTGGGGGTTGGGGGTGCAGGGGGACATGAGTGGGGGCCTGGTGGAGGCTGCCCCTGGTGGCTGGGGGGTGGGGGTGCAGGGGGACATGAGTGGGGGCCTGGTGGAGGCTGCCCCTGGTGGCTGGGGGGTGGGGGTGCAGGGAGACATGAGTGGGGGCCTGGTGGAGGCTGCCCCTGGTGGCTGGGGGGTGGGGGTGCAGGGAGACATGAGTGGGGGCCTGGTGGAGGCTGCCCCTGGTGGCTGGGGGGTGGGGGTGGTGGTAGACATGGGTGGGGGCCTGGTGGAGGCTGCCCCTGCACTGCTGGGGGGTGGGGGTGGTGGTAGACATGGGTGGGGGCCTGGTGGAGGCTGTCCCTGCATTGCTGGGGGGTGGGGGTGCAGGGAGACATGAGTGGGGGCCTGGTGGAGGCTGCCCCTGCACTGCTGGGGGGTGGGGGTGCAGGGGGACATGAGTGGGGGCCTGGTGGAGGCTTCCCCTGGTGGCTGGGGGGTGGGGGTGCAGGGGGACATGAGTGGGGGCCTGGTGGAGGCTGCCCCTGGTGGCTGGGGGGTGGGGGTGCAGGGAGACATGAATGGGGGCCTGGTGGAGGCTGCCCCTGGTGGCTGGGGGGTGGGGGTGCAGGGAGACATGAGTGGGGGCCTGGTGGAGGCTGCCCCTGGGGGCTGGGGGGTGGGGGTGGTGGTAGACATGGGTGGGGGCCTTGTGGAGGCTGCCCTTGGTGGCTGGGGGGTGGGGGTGCAGGGAGACATGAGTTGGACATGAGTGGGGGCCTGGTGGAGGCTGCCCCTGCACTGCTGGGGGGTGGGGTGGTGGTAGACGTGGGTGGGGGCCTGGTGGAGGCTGCCCCTGCACTGCTGGGGTGGGGGTGGTGGTAGACATGGGTGGGGGCCTGGTGGAGGCTGCCCCTGCACTGCTGTGGGGTGGAGGTGCAGGGAGACATGAGTGGGGGCCTGGTGGAGGCTGCCCCTGCACTGCTGGGGGGTGGGGGTGCAGCGAGACATGAGTGGGGGCCTGGTGGAGGCTGCCCCTGCACTGCTGGGGGATGGGGGTGCAGGGAGACATGAGTGGGGGCCTGGTGGAGGCTGCACCTGCACTGCTGGGGGGTGGGGGTGCAGGGGGACATGAGTGGGGGCCTGGTGGAGGCTGCCCCTGGTGGCTGGGGGGTGCGGGTGCAGGGGGACATGAGTGGGGGCCTGGTGGAGGCTGCCCCTGGTGGCTGGGGGGTGGGGGTGCAGGGAGACATGAGTGGGGGCCTGTTGGAGGCTGCCCCTGGTGGCTGGGGGGTGGGGGTGCAGGGAGACATGAGTGGGGGCCTGGTGGAGGCTGGCCCTGGTGGCTGGGGGGTGGGGGCGGTGGTCGACATGGGTGGGGGCCTTGTGGAGGCTGCCCTTGGTGGCTAGGGGGTGGGGGTGCAGGGAGACATGAGTTGGACATGAGTGGGGGCCTGGTGGAGGCTGCCCCTGCACTGCTGGGGGGCGGGGGTGGTGGTAGACATGGGTGGGGGCCTGGTGGAGGCTGCCCGTGCACTGCTGGGGGGTGGGGGTGGTGGTAGACATGGGTGGGGGCCTGGTGGAGGCTGCCCCTGCACTGCTGGGGGGTGGGGGTGCAGGGAGACATGGGTGGGGGCCTGGTGGAGGCTGCCCCTGGTGGCTGGGGGGTGGGGGTGGTGGTAGACATGGGTGGGGGCCTGGTGGAGGCTGCCCTTGCACTGCTGGGGGTGGGGATGGTGGTAGACATGGGTGGGGGCCTGGTGGAGGCTGCCCCTGCACTGCTGGGAGGTGGGGATGGTGGTAGACATGGGTGGGGGCCTGGTGGAGGCTGCCCCTGCACTGCTGGGGGGTGGGGTGCAGGGAGACATGAGTGGGGGCCTGGTGAAGGCTGCCCCTGGTGGCTGGGGGGTGGGGGTGCAGGGGGACATGAGTGGGAGCCTGGTGGAAGCTGCCCCTGGTGGCTGGGGGGTGGGGGCGGTGGTAGACATGGGCGGGGGCCTGGTGGAGGCTGCCCCTGGTGGCTGGGGGTGGGGGTGCAGGGAGACATGAATTGAACATGAGTGGGGGCCTGGTGGAGGCTGCCCCTGCACTGCTGGGGGGTGGGGGTGGTGGTAGACATGGGTGGGGGCCTGGTGGACGCTGCCCCTGCACTGCTGGGGGGTGGGGGTGGTGGTAGACATGGGTGGGGGCCTGGTGGAGGCTGTCCCTGCATTGCTGGGGGGTGGGGGTGCAGGGAGACATGAGTGGGGGCCTGGTGGAGGCTGGCCCTGCACTGCTGGGGGGTGGGGGTGCAGGGGGACATGAGTGGGGGCCTGGTGGAGGCTGCCCCTGGTGGCTGGGGGATGGGGGTTTCGGGGGGACATGAGTGGGGGCCTGGTGGAGGCTTCCCCTGGTGGCTGGGGGATGGTGGTAGACATGGGTGGGGGCCTGGTGGAGGCTGCCCCTGGTGGCTGGGGGGTGGGGGTGCAGGGAGACATGAGTTGGACATGAGTGGGGGCCTGGTGGAGGCTGCCCCTGGTGGCTGGGGGGTGGGGGTGCAGTGGGACATGAGTGGGGGCCTGGTGGAGGCTGCCCCTGGTGGCTGGGGGGTGGGGGTGGTGGTAGACATGGGTGGGGGCCTGGTGGAGGCTGCCCGTGGTGGCTGGGGGGTGGGGGTGGTGGTAGACATGGGTGGGGGCCTGGTGGAGGCTGCCCCTGGTGGCTGGGGGGTGGGGGTGCAGGGAGACATGAGTTGGACATGAGTGGGGGCCTGGTGGAGGCTGCCTCTGTACTGCTGGGGGGTGGGGGTGGTGGTCGACATGGGCGGGGGCCTGGTGGAGGTTGCCCCTGGTGGCTGGGGGGTGGGGGAGAAGGGAGACATGAGTTGGACATGAGTGGGGGCCTGGTGGAGGCTGCCCCTGCACTGCTGGGGGTGGGGGTGCAGGGGGACATGAGTGGGGGCATGGTGGAGTCTGCCCCTGGTGGCTGGGGGTGGGGGTGCAGGGAGACATGAGTGGGGGCCTGGTGGAGGCTGCCCTTGGTGGCTGGGGGGTGGGGGTGCAAGGAGACATGAGTGGGGGCCTGCTGGAGGCTGCCCCTGGTGGCTGGGGGGTGGGGGTGCAGGGAGACATGAGTGGGGGCCTAGTGGAGGCTGCCCCTGCACTGATGGGGGGTGGGGGTGCAGGGGGACATGACTGGGGGCCTGGTGGAGGCTGCCCCTGGTGGCTGGGGGTGGGGGTGCAGGGGGACATGAGTGGGGGCCTGGTGGAGGCTGCCCATGGTGGCTGGGGGGTGGGGGTGCAGGGAGACATGAGTGGTGGCCTGGTGGAGGCTGCCCCTGGTGGCTGGGCCGTGGGGGTGCAGGGAGACATGAGTGGGGGCCTGGTGGAGGCTTCCCCTGGTGGCTGGGGGGTGGGGGTGGTGGTAGACATGAGTGGGGGCTGGTGGAGGCTGCCCCTGGTGGCTGGGGGGTGGGGGTGCAGGGAGACATGAGTTGGACATGGATGGGGGCCTGGTGGAGGCTGCCCCTGCACTGCTGGGGGGTGGGGGTGGTGGTAGACATGGGTGGGGGCCTGGTGGAGGCTGCCCCTGCACTGCTGGGGGCTGGGGGTGGTGGTAGACATGGGTGGGCGCCTGGTGGAGGCTGCCCCTTCACTGCAGGGGGGGTGGGGGTGCAGGGGGACATGAGTGGGGGCCTGGTGGAGGCTGCCCCTGCACTGCTGGGGGGTGGGGGTGGTGGTAGACATGGGTGGGGGCCTGGTGGAGGCTGCCCCTGGTGGCTGGGGGGTGGGGGTGGTGGTAGACATGGGTTGGGGCCTGGTGGAGGCTGCCCCTGCACTGCTGGGGGTGGGGGTGGTGGTAGACATGGGTGGGGGCCTGGTGGAGGCTGCCCCTGCACTGCTGGGAGGTGGGGGTGGTGGTAGACATGGGTGGGGGCCTGGTGGAGGCTGCCCCTGCACTGCTGGGGGGTGGGGGTGCAGGGAGACATGAGTGGGGGCCTGGTGGAGGCTGCCCCTGGTGGCTGGGGGGTGTGGGTGCAGGGAGACATGAGTGGGGGCCTGGTGGAGGTTGCCCCTGGTGGCTGGAGGGTGGGGGTGCAGGGGGACATGGGTGGGGGCATGGCGGAGGCTGCCCCTGGTGGCTGGGGTTGGGGGTGGTGGTAGACATGGGTGGGGGCCTGGTGGAGGCTGCCCCTGGTGGCTGGGGGGTGGGGGTGGTGGGAGACATGAGTTGGACATGAGTGGGGGCCTGGTGGAGGCTGCCCCTTGTGGCTGGGGGGTGGGGGTGGTGGGAGACATGAGTGGGGGCCTGGTGGAGGCTGCCCCTGGTGGCTGGGGGGTGGTGGTAGACATGGGTGGGTTCCTGGTGGAGGCTGCCCCTGCACTGCTGGGGGGTGGGTGTGCAGGGAGACATGAGTGGGGGCCTGGTGGAGGCTGCCCCTGCACTGCTGGGGGGTGGGGGTGCAGGAAGACATGAGTGGGGGCCTGGTGGAGGCTGCCCCTGCACTGCTGGGGGGTGGGAGTGCAGGGGGACATGAGTGGGGGCCTGGTGGAGGCTACCCCTGGTGGCTGGGGGGTGGGGGTGCAGGGGGACATGAGTGGGGGCCTGGTGGAGGCTGCCCCTGGTGGCTGGGGGGTGGGGGTGCAGGGAGACATGAGTGGGGGCCTGGTGGAGGCTGCCCCTGGTGGCTGGGGGGTGGGGGTGCAGGGAGACATGAGTGGGGGCCTGGTGGAGGCTGCCCCTGCACTGATGGGGGTGGGGGTGCAGGGGGACATGACTGGGGGCCTGGTGGAGGCTGCCCCTGGTGGCTGGGGGTGGGGGTGCAGGGGGACATGAGTGGGGGCCTGGTGGAGGCTGCCCATGGTGGCTGGGGGGTGGGGGTGCAGGGAGACATGAGTGGTGGCCTGGTGGAGGCTGCCCCTGGTGGCTGGGGGGTGGGGGTGCAGGGAGACATGAGTGGGGGCCTGGTGGAGGCTGCCCCTGGTGGCTGGGGGGTGGGGGTGGGGGTGGTGGTAGACATGAGTGGGGGCTGGTGGAGGCTGCCCCTGGTGGCTGGGGGGTGGGGGTGCAGGGAGACATGAGTTGGACATGGATGGGGGCCTGGTGGAGGCTGCCCCTGCACTGCGGGGGGGTGGGGGTGGTGGTAGACATGGGTGGGGGCCTGGAGGAGGCTGCCCCTGCACTGCTGGGGGGTGGGGGTGGTGGTAGACATGGGTGGGCACCTGGTGGAGGCTGCCCCTTCACTGCTGGGGGGTGGGGGTGCAGGGGGACATGAGTGGGGGCCTGGTGGAGGCTGCCCCTGCACTGCTGGGGGGTGGGGGTGGTGGTAGACATGGGTGGGGGCCTGGTGGAGGCTGCCCCTGGTGGCTGGGGGGTGGGGGTGGTGGTAGACATGGGTGGGGGCCTGGTGGAGGCTGCCCCTGCACTGCTGGGGGTGGGGGTGGTGGTAGACATGGGAGGGGCCTGGTGGAGGCTGCCCCTGCACTGCTGGGAGGTGGGGGTGGTGGTAGACATGGGTGGGGGCCTGGTGGAGGCTGCCCCTGCACTGCTGGGGGGTGGGGGTGCAGGGAGACATGAGTGGGGGCCTGGTGGAGGATGCCCCTGGTGGCTGGGGGGTGGGGGTGCAGGGAGACATGAGTGGGGGCCTGGTGGAGGTTGCCCCTGGTGGCTGGAGGGTGGGGGTGCAGGGGGACATGGGTGGGGGCATGGCGGAGGCTGCCCCTGGTGGCTGGGGGGTGGGGATGGTGGTAGACATGGGTGGGGGCCTGGTGGAGGCTGCCCCTGGTGGCTGGGGGGTGGGGGTGGTGGGAGACATGAGTTGGACATGAGTGGGGGCCTGGTGGAGGCTGCCCCTGCACTGCTGGGGGTGGTGGTAGACATGGGTCGGGGCCTGGTGGAGGCTGCCCCTGGTGGCTGGGGGGTGGGGGTGGTGGGAGACATGAGTGGGGGCCTGGTGGAGGCTGCCCCTGCACTGCTGAGGGGTGGTGGTAGACATGGGTGGGGGCCTGGTGGAGGCTGCCCCTGCACTGCTGGGGGGTGGGTGTGCAGGGAGACATGAGTGGGGGCCTGGTGGAGGCTGCCCCTGCACTGCTGGGGGGTGGGGGTGCAGGAAGACATGAGTGGGGGCCTGGTGGAGGCTGCCCCTGCACTGCTGGGGGGTGGGAGTGCAGGGGGACATGAGTGGGGGCCTGGTGGAGGCGCGATGTTCGTAAGACTTACAGGTGTGGTGCGCATGTGCGTTGATGTTCTGCTGACTGTACGGCCAGGTATAGTGTCCTTAGGACACCTCCATTTTGTTTGGCTACGGACATGCCGGACACTGCGCCTGTTCTACTGACAGTTCCAACTTGGCTGCGGACGGTACGGACAGGTATAGTGTCCTTAGGACACTCCCATTTTCTTCATTTACAGACATCCCGGACACCTGGTGTGTTCTAAGAACAGTTTAATCTTGGTTGTGAGCAGTACAGAGAGGTGTAATGTCCTTAGGACACCCCCATTTTGTTGTTTTACGTACATCTTGGACAGCTGGTGTGTTCTAAGAACAGTTCCATCTTGGTTGCAAATGGTATGGGTAGGTGTATTGTCCTTAGAACATCCATATTTGATTAATTACGGACGGGCCGAACAGGCACGCTGTCCGCGGACATTTTAACTCTTTTTTTAAATAAAATTAGACCCAAACAATTCCTTTAAAAATAGCACAACATTTTTTTTTATTAAACACATATTCAGCAATTAAGAGAGAGAGGGGGAAGAAGACACTGAAACAAATATAGGGGAATTAGGGTTTTCAACAGGCTGGTTGAGAGGGCTTGAAGGGATGGAAGTTTCATTAAAACGTGTATGTTGTTCTTGAGAGTTTGGGGATAGTTCACTGGGAAATGGAGAAGGGGGACAGGTACAGGTAGGACAGTGATATCTGATTTTTCTTTCACATGGTCCTCCACAAATTGCCTTAACCCATTAAAATTCTCTTTTAACATGTCCCTTTGTCTTCTATGCGTTTCAAGGTGTCTTGCACTGTGTCTTTTGCTGGACTTTCTTCAATTTTTATCTGGTCTGTTAAAAATAAATATATATATGTTAAGTACCCATAAAGTACTGACTATTAATTTGCTTATGCAGAGAAGTGTGTACCATTATTATCGCTCTCTTCCGACATTTCGCTATGCGGAAAATTCTCCTCCAGCCACTCCAAAGTACTGCACATTTCTGTGTGAAAACAACAGAAATACATAATTTGTTCTGCACTTCATACAAAAAGTATACAAACATATAAGAAAAATGAAGTTCACTTACTACTTTCTTGTTATTTGTCTTTGTTGTGTTGTGTTTGTCTACTGTCGCTACTAGCTGTACAGTTTCTATGAGGTAATTACGTTGGAGGCATATCTTTTTTTGTTATGGTATAATCCATTCCATTCTACATGGTAATTAAATGGATGGGTTATGTGTGAGACGTGTAGGTTCGAATGGTTATTTATTACTAGTTATAATGTGTTTATGTGCTGCTTTTTAAACTTGGTTTTAAATATCAGATACCCCCTGACTGTTTAGGTAGTGTTGATCTCGTCCACCCCGTCCGCGGACATGCGCTCAGTCCATGCCCTTCAAATATCATTAGCGAGGGGGTCCAGTATGTTCTATGTTACATGTATATAAAGTAAGGGAATCATAATAAATATCTCCCAAATGCACATGATGAAAGTGTATATTCAGTAAAAAAAACTTTGTTAACGGGATTTATGATTAAGTTGCCCTAATAAAAAACTATGAAATTCAGTAAAAATAACTTTGTTAAAGGGACGTTATGGTTAAGTTGTCCTACTAGAAACCTGTGAAATTCAGTAAAAAAACTTTGTTAAAGGGACGTTATGGTTATGTTGCCCTACTAAACACCTGTGAAATTCAGTAAAAAAAACTTTGTTAAAGGGACGTTATGGTTAAGTTGCGCTACTAAAAACCTGTGAAATTCACTAAACAAACATTACAAACGGGACGTTATGGTTCAAAGTAAAACCGAAAAACCCCTGGAATTCGCCAGTTATGGTGGGCTAAGCAACCACAACTCGCCCCACCACCGTGCACTGCTAACACTAACACCCAGGACATCAAAGATGACATCACAAATGTCATTGATGACATCACTGATGACATCACATGTACATTTAATTTTGATGCTGAGCCTCCACAAGGGATTGTCACTATATTATTGGCAGAAAAGTATCAGAGATGATTGAAGAAGTAAGATATGCCACGTAGTTCATTACGCAATGCATTGCTGAAAAAAAAACATTGCATTACTGAGTTCTTTCAGTACATGAACGATCTCATCAAGAAATGTAGGCATTGTCTGCAGCATGCGCTAGAGAGGTGCAATATTTAGAATCTTCCCATGTTGCATACTAAATTGATAACTGCTACCATTACAGATGTTTACATACTGTGAAACATAAGTATCTATGTATGCTTCCCTTACTGCATAATTGCACTATTACTCACAAAAACATAAAGAGAGCACAATGCATACAAATATAAGCATATACAGGGAACGTAAAGCATGCAACAAAAACCGCAATATTAACACAAAATGTTCATACCCGACCTAATTAACTTCATGCACAGAAAAGATTCTTGTGTTTCTGGATTCCTTCTTCTTCTATGCATATGTATGATATGATGCAACCGTAACCTAAGGAAAGTATTGTAAGAACATATGAGAAAGGTAAGGACTACAAACATAGCACTTTTAACTTATTAAACTCCTGACTGACAGTAAAGAAAGCCACCTGGCTTACATATGTCAGTGAACAAAAAAAGGAGCTTGACATGTAATGTCATCTGTGCTGTTATCATAGTACTTTGTACTATAGTATAGTGACTTTTTAGTTCTTGCCTGTTACTGCCCTAGATATATCAGTGAAGGGAAAAAGAGTGAGCCATACATGTGATATCATCAGTGATGTCATCAATGACATTTGTGATGTCATCTTTGATGTCCTGGGTGTTAGTGTTGGCAGTGCACGGTGGTGGGGCGAGTTATGGTTGCTTAGCCTACCATAACTGGCGAAATTCAAGGGTTTTTCAGTTTTACTTCGAACCATAACGTCCTGTTTATTTTTAGTGAATTTCAAGGGTTTTTAGTAGCGCAACTTAACCATAATGTCCTTTAACAAAGTTTTTTTTACTGAATATATATATATATACATATATGATTTAACATGAATCCATAAAAAATACATTACATTAATTATTATTATTAATTGTATTATTATTATTAATGATAACAATAGTAATAATGATGATGATAATAATGGAAAATAGAATTAACCAAAGTATTTATATATATATATTATATATATCATTATATATATCATGGGTGAGTAATATTAGTTTGCAGTTGCCACGGAATATGTGTGGATTCACTGAACATTCACAAAATGCAATCAACTGTGAAGCATTTTCCATTGAAAATGCATTCTTTTTAATGTTTTATAGGCACAACTTCCAATCGAGCTTATTTCCATTTGCCTGCATGTACACAACAGAAACCTTATAACAAACATGCAGAATTCAATATTGTTCTACGCTGGATTGGTATTTCATGGATATGGGGGGCCTCAGAGCTTTGGGGGATAGTATCTTCTCATCGTCTGCGTGAGGTAAGTGTGGCTGATTTCTGTAAGGCTCTGGGTAGGATGCATATTGATTTGTATGTAATGTGAACTGCATCATGGAGCCAGTGCAAGACAAACAAGACTGGGACGATGAGGTCACATGGATTTGAGTCTAGAACCTGCCTGGCTGCTTTGTCCTGTCTCGCCTGGAGATGGTCAGTGGTTTGCTTGGAGAAGCCATGGTACAGTTGGTTAGTCTATCATCATCATTATTTATTTTGAATTTATAAAATATACCGTACAATCAACAATTCAATTTAATTTCATAAGAACGGTCACACCACAACTGCACATAGTGCAATTCCTCCCAAGTTAGCCTTGTCAAAAAGCCGAGCAACTGCATTACTCCCAAAGGCTGTGGGAACCTCACAATCCTAAGGTTCGTTTGATTCATTAGACCTGCTATACGCTCTACTTGAGATATCCAGGAATGATCTGCTGGGAAACATACTCCTCGGTAATCATAAGGCTTTTAATTTTTTCCCTTTATGGTAAATTATGACCAGGGCTTTGGAAGAATGACTATCATACCACGCCTATCCATAAACTCAAGACACCAAGTTAGAAGTTTTTGAAAAGTGGCAGGAGACCTCCTCAATAGTCCCTTGACATCCAAAGAAAAACTAAGACAAGCAACTCTGAGAAAATCAAATGTAAGAGTCATCAGGTGCTCTTTCAACCCATTTCGATGGTTTATCCAGAATAAATCTGTTGATTTCCTGTACCTTCCTTGTAGTACACAGGGAGTAGTGACAGACTAAATAATAAAACTGAGGAACTATTGATCAACTCCCAAGTTGAGGCGTTCTGCCTGTAGCAGCACCCTATCAGCTTTATCCAGGCTCCATAAAGGCCAGGCAGAGGCACCCCTGCTTGGCCAGTGGCACTTGTCATTAATCCATCAAAGATATAAACTCTGGTCTCCAGAAATGGGTTACAAATCCACTGCTTATCTGAAAGAATGCTTTCAACTATACAGGTCTGGACCATGGCTGATGAGACTGTAGTTTAATATGGGTACATGTTAAGCTTCAGGAATGTGTCTAGTTAAAATAATTGATTACAATTATTACTTTAAAGTGGGAGCTATGAATCAGGAGAGGACTTGTAAAACTTGACTGGAACTCTGTCAGGACCTGGAGCTTCAAGTGGTCCCAATTCGTTTATAGAGCTTATTATATTGTATAACTCCTAATAAAAGTTTATTTGCCAAGTAAAACGTGGGTGAAATGCCAGCATCATTAGACTTAGTGTATCCCCTGCACCATTCACTCCAGAAAAATACCCAAACAAATCAGTTCCAGAATGATTTCACATGGAGAATTAAACACAAGCACGGTTTGGAGTCCCTAAAGGAACACACACGTAAAATATCCAGTCACTCATTTCCACCTCAACTTTCTTACATTTGAATGATGTGTTGATATCATTTTGATATCATGGAAGGTGCTTTTGCAAATAGGTCCTGAAATGCAGGCTAATGAATGTCCTTGCAGTCCTGAGTATTTGCGCACTGGACAGGTATCAATATTTTGCAGCACTTTCATTTTCATTTTGTCTTTACCTTTCACATACTGATTGAGGAACTGGCGTAAATATTTGAAAGATTTGTTAGGAATGTTACACATTGACGTGCACAGCCATTTGTATACTGGACGGTCTGGTTCAGTCAAATGGAGAGGTAATTCTGAGTTTTCTGGGGATACTTTTGTAAGCAGTGTTTCTTGATCCATGATGGTATTATTGATTTTTTCATATCCTCGTCCACTGCTATTGATGGCAATTGTGTTTGATTTTGTTTGTATGCTTCTTCATTAAAATATGGTTCTGTGGTCGTTGTGTGACTCCATTCACCTCCACAAATATTTAAGACTTTTTTTGTTGTTGACATTCCGTTTATTGAGAAGTTTCTTTTATAGTTTAGTACTTAGTTTTGTTAGTGGTTTCATCCTGTTAAACACTAAAATAAATAACTTCCTTTTGAGAAGGATTGCACTGTCTACGAGAGCTTCTAGGATTAATTTTCCTATGGTAGGTTTTAAGGGTTGAGGATGATTTTGCTCCTCTTCTTATTAGATTCTGAAGCACTCTGTGGTGGAACATTTTTGCTAAAATACTTTTTTACTATGGTTTCTTGCTAGTATATTAGGATTTATAGGAGCAGTGTTAGCAGTAGTGGTAGCCAAATTCTTGTAAAGCATTTTCTGTTTCGTGCCACATTTTGATAGAGGAGGCAAAGTTTCTGTAGTTGAAGCTTCGTTTGTTTCGCTAAATGACTGCATTAGCTGTTTTGTTTGAACGTTTTGTACAAACTCTGGTAGAGATGGATGCTTACTTTGGACACTTCTATTTTCATTTGCTCTATTTCTGCGTTCCATTCTACGGACTTACTTTTTGGTAGGCATTCTTTGGGGTCTGTTGAAAAAAGAAGGTATGGGTTGGTCTGTTTTACAATGTATCTGTGCTGTGTGCATGCGTGTATGAGTTTGATGGGGAAGATGTTTGTGGTGGTGGTGTGTGAATGTGCATTGGGCAGTTACAATGAGTTGGGAAGGCTATTTTTCTCTTTGTATGTTACTACACTGTGCTTCAGATGAGAGTCGAAAGTGAGCTAGTGGTGAGGAGAAGCATTAATAGTAAACGTAATGGTATAAAATTAAAACAGCTATTTGTTTTGTAGTACTAACATTCTAAGGCTTGTGTATGTTATTTGTGTTCCAAAAACACTGGGATTTGTGTGCCATTCTGCCTGTTAATCTTTGTTTAATAAATGGGGATTTGTGGGTAGAATGGTTCAGAAATCGATGTTTTTTTTGGTGCGCAAATTACATAAATAACCCACACAGTCTCTTTGTGGAACAGTAAGAATATAAAGGTAGTACTGTACTTACATTTTTTTGTGGAATGACCAGGTTTCTTCGGATATGTTGTTTGTAGTGTAGATGCTGTTGATTTTCAGGAGAGTGGTCTTCACTGCAATTGTAAAAGGAAGAAGTTTGTAATGTTGTGTATTTAAAGGAGTGATGTTAATGTACACGTTCATATTTCAGCTATCGTGGAAATATTCTCGTTTGATATCTCAACACAGTGTATTCATGCATTTCATTTGACTATGTGCGGCCTTTATAAGTTATTTGCAGTATGTTAGTTGAACCTGCTTTGCAAATGAGTACAATTTTAAATTCATGAAATTCCCTTGTTTTTTTTCAGCTGTGTTGTACATAGCAGAGAGGTTTGGAAGTGATAGGCATTATAGTAGATGGGAAAAATGGGAATACTTTCATATCATAAGTAGGAACGCGAAAAATCGGGAGCACCTGAGAGGGAGATGTCACCACAGCAATCGGGAACGTTTATTTTTCTCATACGATCGCATTGGAAGTAGCATTAATTTAGGTGGAAGAGGTTATGCGGGCGATAGTAAGAAGCAGTGTGATTTTTCAATAAAAAATTGGAAGTCTTGTGCTTAAAATGGGAGCGTTGGTATGTATTTTTATTTATTTATTTATTTATTTTAATTTTTGTAATGCGCCACATGCCCATGGGCCTCAGGGCGCACATGAAGACGGGACAAGAACAGACAAACACCAAACACAAAAAGGCAGAAGAGGAAGGTGAATCATAAGCGGGTTATTCCAGGTTAAAGAGGTGAGTTTTTATGGCCGGTTTGAACACAGTGTAGCTTTGGATCTGCCGTATCCAAGCTGGTAGTGTATTCCAAAGAAGGGGACCCTGAGCATCAAGGGTGGTACCTCCAAATTTAGCTGTCCTGAATCTGGGGTGTTTGAGGACGACCGCGGTAGATGATCGAAGATTTCTCTCGTTTGACTTGATACTAATGCGTGCAAACAGATATATAGGACTGCTGAGGCTCAGGCATTTGTGCATCGTACTTAGCACCTTATGTGTTATACGATGTTTGACCGGGAGCCAATTAAGTTTTTTTCTAAAGGTGGAGATGTGGGTGCGACGAGATTGGTTGAAAATAGTACGCACAGCGTTATTCTGGGCCACTTGCAGAGATTGTATGTTGGAAACTGTGGTACCAGATAAAAGACTATTACAGTAGTCTAATCTAGAATTAATCAGTGCCGTGGACAGGAGAGCACAGTTTTTTTCAGTGATAAATGAGCAAATATATCCTATTCGCTCGTTGATAAGTCCGCAGCTAGACTTGGTGCTAGAGACGTGGGACTTCATGGATAGTTCTTCATCAAGGACAACTCCTAGGGTCTTGACTTTCTTTTGGACTGCGATAATATTATCAGCAATAGGGAAGCTGGCATAGTTAGGATCAAGTTTAGTCCGGGTGCTTTTAGGTGACACTATTAGGAGTTTGGTCTTTTTATCATTCAAAGCCAGGGAATTCAGGCCATCCAGTCCTGTATGTCTTTGTATATGTTATTGATGATTCTGACATCATTGCTATAAGAGCCACTCAGTTGTATGACTACCTGAGTGTCATCAGCATAATTTGTGTATTGCACTCCTAATTTACTTAAGAGGTTGAGAAGAGGGCGGATATACAGATTAAAAACCAGAGGTGACAGACAGGAGCCCTGTGGAACTCCACATGTCTGAGAGATAGGAGAGGATTGATTATTGCCTACGCATACCCTTACCATTCTAGGACCTAGAAAGGAGGCTATCCATCTAGATGCTATCGCAGAACAGTTGGCGACCTCTCCGAGCCTTGACACCAGTAAGCTGATCGTATGTATTGGCTATGCAGATTTAGTTGCATTAATTTGTTTAAATGGAATCATAAGAGTTGCACATGTACCCTGAATAAAATATGCATACCTGTACTTTGTAATCATGCATGTGGGTATGCATGGAGCTGTAAGTAGAAATCCTTGACACTTGCACAGTAGTTTTTGTAGTAGGTGCTTTGCAATGATATGAGACTTGTATTCAGAGTGATTAACAGTACATTTGATGTGCGGAACTCTAATGACGGAGTTAGATGTAGAGGTCTTGGATGTGATTTGTGGATGGTTGTGTGACTGCTTAGCTGTGTCCAATGAGGGAATGGATTTTTTTACACACGACACACTAGGAGTGGAGGGGAAAGGGGGCTAAGGAAGGGACACCAAGCACGGGGATAAGAAAGGGCAGGTGGAGAGAGAAAGATGTAGGGTGGGCTTTATTAAGGTAGGTAACAGTTCTTCTGGTGCTCCGTGACCGTAGTCTCGAAAGCACTTCAAAGACTCTCCCCCCTGCAGAGTACTGTGTCGCAGTACATACACAATATTGTGACCCTCGAAAGGCAAGGGTCAGCATCGCGAATGGCCTGTGAGGCAGCTGGAGGGATGCGCTCTCCCACAGGAGTGTCTCTTGTGGTGAGAGGATCGGACACAGAGGATGCTGTGGAGAAACGTAACCTACTACGTTCTTTACATGGTACCACCTTGCGAATGTCCGCACTGTGGAACGAAGTTAAGTGTTGCCTCATGGTTGTCGTACCAAAGCTGTACCATCAGGTCTCCCACAACTCAGCACCAACTTGCACTGTTTACAGGTGACCAGGTTCGCACGTGCTTTTGGTACGTTACCAAAAACGGTAAACAACTGCCATACCCACGACTCCCGGCAAGTGCTGGTAGTAGAGAATTCCTCCACCCCATTCTCTTCATCCTCTTCTTCCTCGGTCTCTACATCCTCACGCGTATTTCCCTCTGCAGGCCCTTGGAGAGGTGGTGGCAGTGGAGGGTTTGGGGGTGGTGCTGAGGCTGATGCAGCAACAGCAGCCAGGGATGCCATTAGGGTTGCTGAGACAATCTCCGCTACAGCACTAAAGGCAGCAAAACTCAATCAGCAATCGTCAGAAGTACAATGAAGATAAGCTCCGGGGTGTGGCCTTTTATAGGGGTGGAGGGGTGCGCCTCGTGACCATATCGATCACTCAAAAGCATTGAAAAAGTTCCAAACGATATGTTGAAAGCTAGGGCCATTGTATGGAACATGTGAAACAGTGATTTTGTATTGTAAAATAATTTGGCAAGTCTGCATAAGTTCTTTTGAAATGTTGTGGAAGCGGCGCGCAAATTAGGACACATGCTCAGCGTGGGTGCGGTCACTTGATGACATCGTGAACACATCCGCGAAGGAAATGGGTGTCCGCAGGACACCAAATGCACAGGAACAGTCGTGCGCATGCACGCACGTGTTCTAAGGACAGTGTTCGGGTCCTGAAACTAATTAAAAGTGCGACACAAGTGAGATGGACAGTTACGGACAGGCGCGATGTTCGCAAGACTTACAGGTGTGGTGCGCAGGTGCATAGATGTTCTGCTGACTGTACGGCCAGGTATAGTGTCCTTAGGACACCTCCATTTTGTTTGGCTACGGACATGCCGGACACTGCGCCTGTTCTACTGACAGTTCCATCTTGGCTGCGGACGGTACGGACAGGTATAGTGTCCTTAGGACACTCCCATTTTCTTCATTTACAGACATCCCGGACACCTGGTGTGTTCTAAGAACAGTTTAATCTTGGTTGTGAGCAGTACAGAGAGGTGTAATGTCCTTAGGACGCCCCCATTTTGTTGTTTTACGTACATCTTGGACAGCTGGTGTGTTCTAAGAACAGTTCCATCTTGGTTGCAAATGGTATGGGTAGGTGTATTGTCCTTAGAACATCCATATTTGATTAATTACGGACGGGCCGAACAGGCACGCTGTCCGCAGACATTTTAACTCTTTTTTTAAATAAAATTAGACCCAAACAATTCCTTTAAAACTAGCACAACATTTTTTTTATTAAACACATATTCAGCAATTAAGAGAGAGAGGGGGAAGAAGACACTGAAACAAATATAGGGGAATTAGGGTTTTCAACAGGCTGGTTGAGAGGGCTTGAAGGGATGGAAGTTTCATTAAAACGTGTATGTTGTTCTTGAGAGTTTGGGGATAGTTCACTGGGAAATGGAGAAGGGGGACAGGTACAGGTAGGACAGTGATATCTGATTTTTCTTTAACATGGTCCCCCACAAATTGCCTTAACCCATTAAAATTCTCTTTTAACATGTCCCTTTGTCTTCTATGCGTTTCAAGGTGTCTTGCACTGTGTCTTTTGCTGGACCTTCTTCAATTTTTATCTGGTCTGTTAAAAATAAATATATATATGTTAAGTACCCATAAAGTACTGACTATTAATTTGCTTATGCAGAGAAGTGTGTACCATTATTATCGCTCTCTTCCGACATTTCGCCATGCGGAAAATTCTCCTCCAGTCACTCCAAAGTACTGCACATTTCTATGTGAAAACAACAGAAATACATAATTTGTTCTGCACTTCATACAAAAAGTATACAAACATATAAGAAAAATGAAGTTCACTTACTACTTTCTTGTAATTTGTCTTTGTTGTGTTGTGTTTGTCTACTGTCGCTACTAGCTGTACAGTTTCTATGAGGTAATTACGTTGGAGGCATATCTTTTTTTGTTATGGTATAATCCATTCCATTCTACATGGTAATTAAATGGATGGGTTATGTGTGAGACGTGTAGGTTCGAATGGTTATTTATTACTAGTTATAATGTGTTTATGTGCTGCTTTTTAAACTTGGTTTTAAATTTCAGATACCCCCTGACTGTTTAGGTAGTGTTGATCTCGTCCACCCCGTCAGCGGACATGCGCTCAGTCCATGCCCTTCAAATATCATTAGCGAGGGGGTCCAGTATGTTCTATGTTACATGTATATAAAGTAAGGGAATCATAATAAATATCTCCCAAATGCACATGATGAAAGTGTATATTCAGTAAAAAAAACTTTGTTAACGGGATGTTATGATTAAGTTGCCCTAATAAAAAACTATGAAATTCAGTAAAAATAACTTTGTTAAAGGGACGTTATGGTTAAGTTGTCCTACTAGAAACCTGTGAAATTCAGTAAAAAACTTTGTTAAAGGGACGTTATGGTTATGTTGCCCTACTAAACACCTGTGAAATTCAGTAAAAAAAACTTTGTTAAAGGGACGTTATGGTTAAGTTGCGCTACTAAAAACCTGTGAAATTCACTAAACAAACATTACAAACGGGACGTTATGGTTCAAAGTAAAACCAAAAAACCCCTGGAATTCGCCAGTTATGGTGGGCTAAGCAACCACAACTCGCCCCACCACCGTGCACTGCTAACACTAACACCCAGGACATCAAAGATGACATCACAAATGTCATTGATGACATCACTGATGACATCACATGTACATTTAATTTTGATGCTGAGCCTCCACAAGGGATTGTCACTATATTATTGGCAGAAAAGTATCAGAGATGATTGAAGAAGTAAGATATGCCACGTAGTTCATTACGCAATGCATTGCTGAAAAAAAACATTGCATTACTGAGTTCTTTCAGTACATGAACGATCTCATCAAGAAATGTAGGCATTGTCTGCAGCATGCGCTAGAGAGGTGCAATATTTAGAATCTTCCCATGTTGCATACTAAATTGATAACTGCTACCATTACAGATGTTTACATACTGTGAAACATAAGTATCTATGTATGCTTCCCTTACTGCATAATTGCACTATTACTCACAAAAACATAAAGAGAGCACAATGCATACAAATATAAGCATATACAGGGAACGTAAAGCATGCACCAAAAACTGCAATATTAACACAAAATGTTCATACCCGACCTAATTAACTTCATGCACAGAAAAGATTCTTGTGTTTCTGGATTCCTTCTTCTTCTATGCATATGTATGATAAGATGCAACCGTAACCTAAGGAAAGTATTGTAAGAACATATGAGAAAGGTAAGAACTACAAACATAGCACTTTTAACTTATTAAACTCCTGACTGACAGTAAAGAAAGCCACCTGGCTTACATATGTCAGTGAACAAAAAAAGGAGCTTGACATGTAATGTCATCTGTGCTGTTATCATAGTACTTTGTACTATAGTATAGTGACTTTTTAGTTCTTGCCTGTTACTGCCCTAGATATATCAGTGAAGGGAAAAAGAGTGAGCCATACATGTGATGTCATCAGTGATGTCATCAATGACATTTGTGATGTCATCTTTGATGTCCTGGGTGTTAGTGTTGGCAGTGCACGGTGGTGGGGCGAGTTATGGTTGCTTAGCCTACCATAACTGGCGAAATTCAAGGGTTTTTCAGTTTTACTTCGAACCATAACGTCCCGTTTATTTTTAGTGAATTTCACAGGTTTTTAGTAGCGCAACTTAACCATAACGTCCCTTTAACAAAGTTTTTTTTACTGAATATATATATATATACATATATGATTTAACATGAATCCATAAAAAATACATTACATTAATTATTATTATTAATTGTATTATTATTATTAATGATAACAATAGTAATAATGATGATGATAATAATGGAAAATAGAATTAACCAAAGTATTTATATATATCATGGGTGAGTAATATTAGTTTGCAGTTTCAAGTCTGTGTGTCTATTTATCTATGATTACTTAAAAATAAAGTAACTCCTTAATATGTATATAATCAAGTGCTGCAAACCTGATCTTGAATTAACATATTTATTATGACGATAATAATGTTTTGGAACTGGATAATTAATAATCTCCTTTTTAGTTGCTATGCTGAGTTCAAACACCCTCGTTTTTCATTTTCTGGCCATATATTTTATAGCACAACAGAATTTTACAACATGAACAACACAGTGTGTCTGATAATTCATGAAGCAATGCCTCTGCAATAACTAAGGATTGATTGTACGAACACTTTGTCACTTTGGCCATTGCATATTTACAGCCTGTTTATTTTGTGCATTTATAATACAAAATCTATTTGGAGTGGAAGCCGAGGTATGTGCGCATGTAGGTGATTTACTAAGATTTTTTTCAGTTAAATCAGGGTCATACATTATATAGAGCACTGGTTTAACAAAACTGAACCAATATGTTTACTCTAGTTATCATGCAGAGTTACAAATCTGTTTTATTAAATTAGCATATTTTATTTAATTTACGCACTCAGGGTGGACAAATTCATTTTCCTGCTGTACTTGCTGAAGAAAAACTTGCTTGGCATGATTGAAGATGAGTAAAAATGCAGAATACATGTTTCATGACATGCTCGTTTAGGCAAAAGCAGAGCGAAGATCATGCACAAAACATACAGTGTTACAAACATATTTAAATCGGGGACCTGAAGAAGATACATTGCCACGGAATATGTGTGGATTCACTGAACATTCACAAAATGCAATCAACTGTGAAGCATTTTCCATTGAAAATGCATTCTTTTTAATGTTTTATAGGCACAACTTCCAATCGAGCTTATTTCCATTTGCCTGCATGTACACAACAGAAACCTTATAACAAACATGCAGAATTCAATATTGTTCTACGCTGGATTGGTATTTCATGGATATGGGGGGCCTCAGAGCTTTGGGGGATAGTATCTTCTCATCGTCTGCGTGAGGTAAGTGTGGCTGATTTCTGTAAGGCTCTGGGTAGGATGCATATTGATTTGTATGTAATGTGAACTGCATCATGGAGCCAGTGCAAGACAAACAAGACTGGGACGATGAGGTCACATGGATTTGAGTCTAGAACCTGCCTGGCTGCTTTGTCCTGTCTCGCCTGGAGATGGTCAGTGGTTTGCTTGGAGAAGCCATGGTACAGTTGGTTAGTCTATCATCATCATTATTTATTTTGAATTTATAAAATATACCGTACAATCAACAATTCAATTTAATTTCATAAGAACGGTCACACCACAACTGCACATTGTGCAATTCCTCCCAAGTTAGCCTTGTAAAAAAGCCGAGCAACTGCATTACTCCCAA
The DNA here is from genome assembly GCF_040938575.1 of Ambystoma mexicanum. Classification (NCBI taxonomy): domain Eukaryota; kingdom Metazoa; phylum Chordata; class Amphibia; order Caudata; family Ambystomatidae; genus Ambystoma; species Ambystoma mexicanum. Next base: position 1,268,221,709 of record NC_090922.1, on the reverse strand, counting down.
AGGCTGTGGGAACCTCACAATCCTAAGGTTCGTTTGATTCATTAGACCTGCTATACGCTCTACTTGAGATATCCAGGAATGATCTGCTGGGAAACATACTCCTCGGTAATCATAAGGCTTTTAATTTTTTCCCTTTATGGTAAATTATGACCAGGGCTTTGGAAGAATGACTATCATACCACGCCTATCCATAAACTCAAGACACCAAGTTAGAAGTTTTTGAAAAGTGGCAGGAGACCTCCTCAATAGCCCCTTGACATCCAAAGAAAAACTAAGACAAGCAACTCTGAGAAAATCAAATGTAAGAGTCATCAGGTGCTCTTTCAACCCATTTCGATGGTTTATCCAGAATAAATCTGTTGATTTCCTGTACCTTCCTTTTGGTACACAGGGAGTAGTGACAGACTAAATAATAAAACTGAGGAACTATTGATCAACTCCCAAGTTGAGGCGTTCTGCCTGTAGCAGCACCCTATCAGCTTTATCCAGGCTCCATGAAGGCCAGGCAGAGGCACCCCTGCTTGGCCAGTGGCACTTGTCATTAATCCATCAAAGATATAAACTCTGGTCTCCAGAAATGGGTTACAAATCCACTGCTTATCTGAAAGAATGCTCTTATCCACTGCCCAGTTGAGGGTGATGTCCCTCAACTATACAGGTCTGGACCATGGCTGATGAGACTGTAGTTTAATATGGGTACATGTTAAGCTTCAGGAATGTGTCTAGTTAAAATAATTGATTACAATTATTACTTTAAAGTGGGAGCTATGAATCTGGAGAGGACTTGTAAAACTTGACTGGAACTCTGTCAGGACCTGGAGCTTCAAGTGGTCCCAATTCGTTTATAGAGCTTATTATATTGTATAACTCCTAATAAAAGTTTATTTGCCAAGTAAAACGTGGGTGAAATGCCAGCATCATAGACTTAGTGTATCCCCTGCACCATTCACTCCAGAAAAATACCCAAACAAATCAGTTCCAGAATGATTTCACATGGAGAATTAAACACAAGCACGATTTGGAGTCCCTAAAGGAACACACACGTAAAATATCCAGTCACTCATTTCCACCTCAACTTTAGCCCTCACAATGTTCTTCACATATTCGTCATTAACCTTAATTCTCATCACCCTGGTGGAATTAGCATTTTTCAGTATGTGTTATAATTCACATTCAGCTCATCTGCAAATCTTGTTATAAAAGGTAAACTTAGATTAGTTAAATAAGTATGAGTTAGACTTCCTTCAGGTGGTAAGTCGCATAATACCTTTACTTAGGGTATCAAATGCTGTGAAAATTACGTTTGACTGAACTTCTGAAAGACACTAGTCTATAAACACACTGCCCGTAATACTGGGCCAGGATTGGTTTGAGTCCATCTTCGACTTGCCCAATTCTAGGTAGGAAAGCATATTAGAGGATAAGAGCATATTGACCAAAAAACCTGAGGTGGCCATTTTCAGTCTTAAACAATGATAACCTTGCAGTCTAATAATCAGTACAGTTAGATCAGTAATACGCCACCATTCACAAAACCTGCACAGGAAATTGTCAATAGGCCCAAAGGGCTAACGGATGTATGGCAACTTGGCAAGAGTGCCCAAAATGGTGTGACTATTCCACACATAGATCATAATCTTCTAATAGTTTTAGTAGCTATTCCCCCTAATATTTCCCAAAACTAGATGAGTGCACCACATCTGGAATTCCCCAAACCTCTTGTTCTCGTGGGTCCAATATATTATCTGTACACTAACTGCCAATACATACATTAAAATTGCCTCCCATAATCACAACATAATCACCAGTAACATCATAAAGCTCAGGCCCTATACAATGACAGCAAAGGGTAACTAGTTCATCTAGACATGTTGAAGTAGAGTCACCCTCTGCACATATGTATTAAAGACACTGAAAAGCCAACCTCTTTTCGGCTATCACTGCTGACAGTGAATACTTTTGTATAACTCGGAGATCAGGCTTAATGGCTAAAAGCAGCTCTCATGGTCGATGGCACCCTGTTTAAGATCACACTTAGAGTGATCCTTTACAGAAGGTAACAATGGGATGAGAAAGATGCATACACTGAAAAATAGAGGCAATCATCAAACCAAGTCTCCTGAAATAAAAATATCAAACTCATATATATTTGCTCAACAATTGAATTCAGGTCTCTTTAACACAATACTTTTTTCATGTCAAAATACACAAGAGGTGTGTACCTCTAATTCGCAATGCATACAGAGGAATAAAAAAATTGCCTTTTATCAACCATAGAGAAATCACTCAATTGACTTGCTGGCACCATGAGAGATGGGATGTGGGCTCTATGAACAATAAACAGTCTTCCATTTACCTCTTTGCAAGAGTCAATTTAATAATGTCACAAATTGCATCTAATTGAAAACGTTCTGCCTCATTAATGTCGCTATGAATGATAGAGAGACCCTCCTTGACATGGCAAAGCCAGTGACAACATTTGTTAATTAAGTCACCTTCCATTTCAACGTTCCATTGAGTCAATCTCGGGACACCAGTCATATAAATAACATTAGATTCTCCTGAACTCAGACTTCTGGGTTCTGGGGTGAGTTGCTATGACATGCCACTCCTACATTTCTTCATATAAACTCACTATGTTATTATGCTAATTTTGTCTGAGTGGGAAATGCCATTGGTCTTAGGTTCACGGCACAAGAAGATGTATTAGCAGCAGAAATGAAACAGGTTTGTGGGTGGTTTAAAGAAGCATTTTTGTCTATGATAGCCAAAACTGGTTTCTAGGCTGGACCCAAAAAATAAAATATTTTTTATATCACGCTTCATGCTGGACTCTAGCCTCTAAGCACACACCGGGTATCGTGCCTGTGCTGCTCAGCATAATCTTCTTTTCAAGATCAGTATGTTGCCCCTGAGCTATCCTCCCAGCTTTCTACAGGTCTTGAAGTGGACTCTAGGATACAGATGGATGCATAGTCCAGATTAATTCTATTAGCAGGAGCACGCATAGGAGCGTAGTCTCTGGCAAAGTGGGTGGCTGGTCTGTCTACTGCTTCGGAGACTGGCAATGCTGGTAGTGTCCATGAATGACTAGACTAGAGGCTGTACTTGATACTAAGGCAGGAGTTATACCACTGAGCAGGACTGGATTTACAGTAGGTCTAGGCACCGAGCAAAGGAGACAGAACAGAGTCTGCAGGGCGGTCAAAAGAGATCGCTGAGGCAGACTTAACAAGCGACAGAACAGGTCTTTTTTATTGTGTTTGTTTACTTGTTTTATATACATCCATACTAAGATATTCAGAATAAAGTAAAGCGCTCAATAAATAAATAAATAAATAAATAAATCAATCAATCAATCAATCAACAAAGAGAAAGTTGGCAACTGACCTGAAGACCTTGCTCTTCAAAAATAGGTTCATTGGATTTGTAAAAAGTAGGAAGTATAGTCACAGGGCTGCATGTTGGAGCATCCAAATATGCCCCTGTTTAAATTGATATTCCAACGACTGAGCCAAATGGGAATTTTTTTCTGGAAACTGATCGAACTGGTCAGATTTAGCAGAACACAGAACATTACATCTCACAGAACAGTACTGGGATTGGCAGAATTTTAGGACAAATATTTTCCACAGAGATACCCATTCTCTCTAAGAATTGTGTTGCCTTGTATTTTGAAACTTCCTTAAGTATTAACAGATTCATGAAAGTGGCTGGTGGCAGTGTAAGCATGTTGTTCATGATTTGCAGAATGTTGCTGATTAGTTCAAAGGTTCAAACTCTGATCCTCTGATACTGCACTCACAGACAGAGGTGCCGCCAAGGGGTGCGCAAGGGGGGCCACGGTCACCCTTATAAAAACGCTGCTGGTTATGTGTTTGTTTTGATGTGCCACCCCAAATGGCCTCATCAGGCCATCCCTATGAAAAATGTCTGGGGGCGCCACTATCACAGAGTCCCTAGGATTACAAAAAAACGCAGTGATGAAGGAAGGGGAGTGCCCTTACTGAGAAAATGAAAAATTCTCATCATGCCCAGCATATACGGTTCTATGAACTTTCCCTGCAGCCGCATTTTGCCAAAACTTGTTTAGTTGAGTTCTGTTGTGGCGTTGCAGGGAAACAGTTTACCCTCTCAGCGCCCCTTCCCCTTTTATGTCCCTGTGCAGGGGACACCCATGCAACCCCTTTTGTCCCGTCCTCCCCTCCTCTACCCCACCATGCCATGTGTTCCACAGGGACACCCCGCCACTCCTCACCCTCCAGGGCCCTACATGCTACACATTCATACACACGCATGCACCCCAAACACATACCTACATAAACACATATACACGTACACATAGCCCTACCCAAACCACCTCCTTACCTCATCTTTCACACCACAACTGCCGCTGCCAGCCCCACTTCCTTGATGCGCTGTAAGCGCATGCATTGTTCCCCGACAGGCGAACAGGGAAATGCGTCAGTGAATAGTCACAACAATGAAAATTGGCTTTAGATTAAATATTGAAGGACTAGTGTAGTAGATGGGGCCCACTTTCCTCGTCAAGTAAATTCGGACAGGGGGGAACACCCTCTTTGTGTCTTTAGTCCCGTTTTGATAGGCTCTTGATATTAATTTTAATATCAAAGATTTTTTATATCAAAAAGATATCATAATTATATCAAATGTATATTTGTATAGGAAGTGTATTTTGATATCTTTTGATCTGAAAAGGGTATCATTTATATCAGTTTGATATAAAGTTTATATTAAAATGATTTTAATATAACGTGTATATTAAAATGTTTTTAATATGCAAGAGCATGTGTGTGCTGTTGCTTGGTCAAGGGCATAGTGATTTGTGAGGAATTAGCCGGCAAGTGTGAGGTTTTGGTGACACTTTGATGACAGGGAAGTGGGTTACGGCAGTGATGGTATGACATCGTTATGCTATATAAAGCTGACCTTTGATAAGCATTTTAATAATTTTATATAAACTTTATATTATTTCTATTTATAAAAATTAAAAAAACAACAAAAAGGAATGTGCTATCAAAAAAGGTTTGTTGATATCAAAAATGTCTAATATCAAAAAACAAATTGTATATAAAAAATGTAAAAATTTGATATCAACTCTTTTTTATATCAAACATTTGTATATAGGATTTGTTTTTTAAATAAAAATTATATGCAATTGTTGACTATCAAAATTACAAAAACTTGATATCAAAATGATATTGCCATTTTTTGATATCAAAATAAATAAAACATTTGATATAAAAGATGTTGATATAAAAATTATATTGGATTTTTTAATACCAAAATTAAAAAACATTTAGGGGCCTATTCATGGAATAATTGTGCACCAAAATCAGTGGCGCAAGCGAGAATAATCCAGCGCACACGTGCAAATCGCACGCAAGTGATTCATGGAAGGCTGTGTGTGTGTTTTGCCAGGGAGCTGCGCCGAAACCGCGTGTGGTGCACACAGGCGCACACGTCACTACACATTGTGCATCACTGCACAATGTATAGCGCACACACCAAAAAGGGGGCGGAACACGCAAAATGAGGGCGTAACTGGAGAAGTACTGCTGGGAAATACATGGAACGCCCACAAGCGCGCGAACAACACATACTCATGGAACTGAAGAGGGTAACCCACGCACACCAAAAGACATGCACAGGCGTAAACACGTCTGCCACACAGAGGCAGGCGGAAGCGGCCCCGCACTGTATAAAAGTGCACGCAAACAACAAACACGCATATACTGTCATGCACCCATGTGCATGGAAACTATGGCATAGGTGGAAGGTGGGACGCCGCCATTGAAGCTTCCCACTACGTTCCTCATGCAACTCTATGCGCTGTCTAGTTGTTTTGTGTCAGGTTGCTGGAGATTTATCTTCACTTCCGCATTTGCAGCCGACGTGTTGCAACTGCAGTTACTCCGCTTCTGTGACTGTGACATTAGTGCTTTCAATTTTTCGTTCACTCACGTGAACTTACCTTCCTTTTCTTTTCGGCCCTCTGGAAGCCGCATTCTGCTTGCTTTCTGTTCTCCCTTCTCGCGCTCTCCGCGCTCGCGGAGGCTTTGCATCTCCTTTTCCTCTGACTCCTGCTTTCCGGCTTGCCTTGCTTTATTTTTCTTTGTGTGGTATCCTGTTGTACTCTGTCTCCCTCCGCTTGGGCAGTACTATTGCTGGATCTCAGACCCTTCTGTGAGTGCATATTGTTGCTGCTCCTCTCTGTTTACACTCTCTGGATATTCCACGCTCCGGTCACCTGGAATGAGTCCCCCTTTCGTGTTACGAGGTTCTGAAACTTTCATTACTGCAGATCAACAGGGGTTTTTTGTGCCGACTGGCTTTTTCCCCAACCTGCTGTTCCGGAAGGGGGCCACATTATCACAGTCTGTTGACAGAATGTAAGGGTGGCTTCCTCTCGAGGCAGACCACTGGCCTTAAAAAAAGGTGAGATTTCAGCCCTGGGAGAGGAACCCTAAAGGAAAGCTACAACACTGACTCTTCGGACACAGGTGAGGAGGGAGTGGTTGGTGAATCGGGGGAAGAGAGACCATTAGATGGCAGATTGCAACGCCAAGTAATAAACATGGCAACTGCGGAGCAAGTTCAGGAACTCGTGGGAGCCGTCCAAGCCTTGAACCTGGAGATGCAGAACTTAAAGGCAGAAAATGCTGTGCTCAGACAACTGGTAACTACCAGAGACAGACAACCCACGGAGTTACCTGCAATGGCTTTGTCTTCAGGCAAATATGATGGCACACCTAAGAAACTTAAAGAGTTTCTGGAAGCTTGTACAATACATTTCGCTTTCAGGGCCACGACTTATACTTACGACCATGCACGAGTCAGATTTATGATCTCAAACATTACTGGTAATGCTCTAGCTTGTGCTACTCCTTTGGTGACAGGCTCTAGTCCTTTGTTACAAGACTATGAATGCTTTGTCACTCACCTCAAACAGGCCTTTGAGCGACCAGAGATCACATACACGGCTTGCGAAGAATTGTTGGATGTACTCCAAGGGTCCTCAGACCTTTTGTCTTACATTACTACTTTCAAGAGAGTGGCAGCCGAGGCGGGTTGGCCGGAACCAGCACAGTATTCCTTGTTTCGCAGAGGTTTAAGGAGGAAATAAAAGATGAACTAATGAACTAGCAAGAATACCTCAGCCTCCTACCTTCTCTGACATGTTGTCCGCAGCCCTACAAATTGAGTACAAAATGCAAGAACGGCACCAGGAGAGAAGAGACGACGTCACTGAGGTTTCCTTCCTGCCACAGATCTTCCTGCCCAGACCACGGTAACACAGCCCAGAGAAGAACCGATGCAAATAGGCGTCACTAGGTCTCCACTCACGCCAGAAGAAAGAAAGCAAAGAAGGGATCTAGGCTTTGTGCATATTGTGGTTTGGATCGACATCTTCTTCTTGATTGCCCTGAAGTTCCATCTACTCAGGGAACGCCAGACCTTGACCTTAAGAGGAATGGGTTACCGAGGTGAGATTTCCATGTTTCGCTATGTTACCTTGACTGTGTCTTCATCCTCAATTCCTGAAGACGCCAGGCTTATGGTAGTTGCTGTGCAGGTATACTCCGTTGATAAGAGGATTGAAGCCTTAGCACTTCTGGATTGTGGCGCCGCAGGCACTTTTGTTGATACTGTATGGGCAGAAGAGATGGGCCTCCGCCGCATACAAAGATCTGAAGGACAGAAGGTGGAAGGGGTTGATGGCACCCCACTCAGCTCAGGACCAATAACCATTCTACCGAGGAGTTACGGGTCACTATTATGCAGCATACCAAAGTGCTTTCCTTTGACATCAAAAGGGCGGCCCACTTTCCTATCATCTTAGGGATCACCTGGTTAAGGAAGCACAATCCCGATATTGACTGGGGATGGAATCAGTTGGAGTTCAACTCAGGTTATTGTAAAGAACATTGTCTCTGTGTAGCACAGTATAGCACAGTACATACTCTCACGCCTGATCCAGAAATGGTTGTGGGTGTTCACCATGTACTCACGGAATTGAACAATTTCAGCCAAGTCTTTGTGGAAAAGATTCCTCAAGAACTTCCACCACACAGACTGGAAGATTGCTCTATTGACCAAATACCTGGGGCGCTGGTTCCTTTCGGCAGGATGTTTTCCCTTTCTCTCATTGAGAAGGCAGCCTTGAGGTCTTATCTGGATGCAAACCTACAAAACCGTCTCATTAGACCTTCTCACTCCCCTGCAGGAGCATCTTTGTTTTTTGTTCCGAAGAGGGATTCATCTGAGCTTGACTACCGAGGGCTTAACAAGGTGACCATACAAGATTGGTATCCTATGCCCCTTATTACCGATATACTGGAAGCAGTCAAGGGGGCAAAGGTGTTTTCCAAACTAGACCTCCACAGTGCCTATCATCTCCTGCGAGTCCGCTCAGGCGACGAATGGAAAACTGCCTTTCGTATCCCTTTTGGATTGTTTGAGTGCCAGGTCTTGCCTTTCGGTCTAGTCAATGACCCATCCATATTTCAAAGGTTTATGGACCGCATCTTCTCAGACCTCTTGTTTCTATCAGTCATAATTTACTTGGATGACATTTTGATCTATTCACCCACACTTCTGGAACACATGAGATACCTACACCAGGTTATGGAACGACTCTAACCATCCAGGCTAACCATCTGCTGGCTAAACCAGAAAAGTGTTTGTTTTGTGTCTCCTCCGTTACATATTTGGGTTTTATCCTTTCGCATGAGGGAATTCAAATGGACAGGAAGAAGGTTTCGGCCATCCTAGACTGGGCGGTGCCATCATCGGTTAAGGAAGTTTAAAGATTCTTGGCGCTGGCTAATTTCAATCGCCGGTTCATTCCTCGGTTTTTGGAACTGGTTCTACCCATAACTGCTCTGTTAAAGAAATCAGCCAAACCATTTAAGTGGAGCCATCAAGCCGAAAACAGCTTCAGACACCCGAAGGATCTCTTCTGTACAGCCTCCGTCCTCATGCAACCTGATCAGTCTATGCCATTCATCCTGGAGACAGACGCCTCCGACTCTACCATAGGAGCGGTTTTGTTACAACAACATAAAGACTTAGAACATCCTGTAGCTTATCTGTCAAAGACTCTTACGTCAAGTCAAAGAAATTATTCAGTTATCGAAAAGGAGTTACTCACAAAGAAATTGGCATGTGAAGAGTGGAGACTTCTTCTCCACGGCGGGTTGCATCCTTTCACCATATGCACTGACCACAGGAACCTTCAAGGCCTCCAAACCATGGACTGCGTCAATTTACGCCAGGCCAGATGGGCACATTCTTTTTCCCAGTATTACTTTCAGGTAAATTATCTGCCAGGCAGTCTCAATTTACTAGCAGATGCCCTCTCTCGCAAACACCCCAAAGAGACCGTGGTACAAGCAGAAAGGATTATTCCACACAATCACATTGTGATCCATGCTGCCTCTTTCACCCAGGAGGTCAGATAAGCCACTATTCAGGAAAAAGGATCCCTGCCTACTAAACTCTCTTCACACCTAACCGATAAAAACGGTTTACTGTTCTACAGTTCTCGCCTGTTTATACCAGAGGACAATCTGCGCAGAAAGGTTATGAGATGGTGCCATGATAACAAAACTGCCGGACATCGGCGCGGGTTCGGTACTATGGAATTGGTGGCTCAATTTTTCTACTGGCCGCGGATGAAACAGGATGTCCAAGACTATGTCCTATCATGCCCAACTTGTGCTAAAAGTAAATCCAGATCTACAAAGCCTTTGGGGTTATTACATCAAGAATCTGTACCCACTAGACCATGGGGAACCATCTCCACAGACTTCATTGTGGACTTTCCCGTTTCACAATCATGCAGCTGTATCATGGATACAGTGGATTCGTTCACTAAAATGGCACATTTTTCTCGATTACCCAAATACTTTCTGCTACTGAGATGGCTGGAGTATTTCTAAGAGATGTTTTCGGCCTGCATGGTCTCTCCAACAGGATAATATCTGATAGGGGAAGTCAATAGACGTCTAAATTCTGGCAGGTTCTATGTGAAAGACTGGATATCAAAGGGGCTTTGTCGTCAGGTTTCCATCCACAAACTAATGGACAAACAGAACGTTTAAACTATACTCTGGAACAATATCTGTTATACTAAACAAAAACAAGACAACTGGTTTGATCTCTTGACCACTGCAGAATTCACGTACAACAACTCTCTCCACTCTGCTACAGGAATCACCCCCTTTTACGCTACATATGTGTGTCATCCCCAGAGTATCTTCCCTCCGACTGTTATATCTACCAAAGTCCCTACTATCGATACACTATTCTCCAATATCTCAGAAGCACATCAGAAGTTAAAGAAGAATCTGGAAGACAGCCGTCAAAGGTATAAATTACAAGCCGATAAACATTGCAAAAGGAACACCGACTGGGTAGTGGGCAACAAGGTATGGCTTTCCACTAAATACCTGCCTAGGTGGGTTAGACTCTCCAAGTTGTCACCTAGATATACATGCCCCTTTACCCTCAAAAAGAAGATCAATCCAGTTACTAATCGGCTGTCTTTACCTTCCTGTCTCAAACGGATACATCCCATGTTTCAGTCCTCCCTTCTACAAAAGACGACATCAGATCCATTGTTCAGAAAGGTTCCCAGATCCCGGATCACTCAACCTCTTTTGCCTGATGAATATGAAGTCTCCCAGATAAGTGACTCCAGATACCACGGAGGCAGACATGAATATTTAGAGGGGTGGAAGGGCTATCCACGCTCGTAAGATTCATGGGAACCTGCCTCACATGTCAGGGCTCCGCAATTGGTTAACAAATTCCACCGATTTCATCCAGGCAAACCGGGATGTCCCAGGAATAGGAGGGGGCATGCTGTCATGCACCCATGTGCATGGAAACTATGGCATAGTTGGAAGGTGGTACACTGCCACTGAAGCTTTCTACCACTTTCCTCACGCAGCTCTACGCGCGGTCTAGTTGTTTTGTGTCAGCTTGCTGGAGGTTTATCTTCACTTCCGCATTTGCGGCCGATGCGTTGCAACTGCAGTTACTCCACTTCTACGATTGCGACGTTAGTGCTTTCACTTTTTTGTTCACTCACATAAACTTACCTTCATTTTCTTTTCCGCCCTCTGCAAGCTGCATTCTGCTTGCTTTCTGTTCTCCCTTCTCACGCTTTGCACGCTCGCGGAGGCTTTGCAGTCCCTTTTCCTCTGTCTCCTGCTTTCCGGCTTGCCTTGCTTTATTTTTCTTTGTATCGTATCCTGCGGTACTCTGTCTCCCCCCGCTTTGGCTGTACTATTGCTGGATCTCAGACCCTTCTGTGAGTGCATATTGTTGCTGCTCCTCTCTGTTTACACTCTCTGGATATTCCACGCTCTGGTCACCTGGAACGAGTCCTCTGTTCGTGTTACGAGGTTCTGGAACTTTCATTACTGCAAATCAACAGTGGCTTTTTGTGCCGACTGGCTTTTTCCCCAACTGGCTGTTCCGGAAGGCGGCCACATTATCACAGTCTGTTGACAGAGTGTAACAGTGGCTTCCTCTCGAGGCAGACCACTGGCCAAAACAAAAAAGGTGAGATTTCAGCTCTGGGAGAAGAACCCTAAAGGAAAGCTACAACATTGACTCTTCGGACACAGTTGAGACGGGAGTGGCTAGTGAATTGGGGGAAGAGAGAACATTAGATGACATGTACAGCTATGATGAATGCCCCAATTCTCGCAGCAGTGATCATGGGACACCACAGGAGGAGAATAGCCAGGCCCTGCATTTCTTTGCCCAAGACCAGCCTTGTTGGGATGCCTGATGAAAAGGTCTATGGCAGGTATAGGTTTCCACCTCATATCATCTTAGACCTGGTCAGGGAGTGGGAAGATGACCTCACATCACCCATCCTGTGCTCCCAAGCACTGAGCCCCTTGGAAAAGGTGCTCAATGTCCTGCATTTTTTGGCCACTGGGTCATTTCAGCAATCAACTGCCATAGTTGGTGGTGTCTCACAGCCCATGCAGTCACGCTGCCCTCGCCAGGTGTTGGCAATCATGACTGCGCTCCCCTCAGTCCGCACGCACATATAAATGCCCAGAACACCCGCAGAAAGGCAGGCCGTGGTCCTGGACTTTTACAGGGTGGCACACTTCCCCAAAGTGCTCGGTGCCATCGATTGCACCCATGTGGCCCTACGTCCACCTAGGGCCACTGAGCACATCTATCGCAACCGCAAGCACTGGCACTCCATGAACGTGCAGGTTGTATGCGATGCCAAGGGAATCATCACCTCTGTCTATACAAACTATCCTGGGTCTACCCATGACAGTTTCATATACAGAATATCCGCCCTGAGCCGGGACCTGGAAGCTGGGAAGCATGGCGACACATGGCTCATTGGTGAGTACAAATGACTGTGCACATGCATGCATGTCACACACAGACAAATACACAAACCCAACTAATGACAACCATCCCCACCTCCCCAGGGGACAGTGCCTACTCTCTGAGCACCCACATGATGACGCCAATACGGAACCCCACCACACCACCCCAGGTAAAATACAACGCAGCCCATATTGCAACCAGGGGCATAGTGGAGCACACATTCGGAGTGCAAAAGTCATGCTTCCGCTCCCTTGTCCGCTCTGGGAGGCAGCTACTATATGCACCCCCAGTAGTGTGCAGGATCATTGTGGCAGCATGTGCCCTGCACAATGTTGCAACACGGCGGGGCGTACTGTGGACATGGTGGTGCACCCACATCCCCAACCACACACGCAGGCGCTGCTCATGGGAGGGGAAAGGGCACGTGGCGAGGCTGCCCGGTCCCAGCTTGTGACCACATATTTCACCTAAACTCCCACCTCTGCGGAGTGCACACAGGCCTGGTACATACCAAGTGACAATCAATGATGACAAAGAGACAGTCAACTGTCACAACCTTACCAACCTGAGAATGTTTCCACGGAGTGCCACATTGTGTGCATCCCTAGCTACATAAACATAAACAATCTGGTGTGACCAAAAGGAACACATGCAAGGTGCATATCACACCACCCCTCACAAAACAGGCCATTAAAATCACTGGTATGTCACCCAAACCTACCCAACCCCATTACCGTTGTCGGCCACACCATGACATGGCATGCAACAGCAAAAGAGCAAACCAAATGCAAAACACATGACAAATTAGTCACAAAGTGCCACATGATAAATGGAAACAGGCCTAACACAATCACACCTGACATGGAATCAGATGAAATGACTGACCAACAACCTCCCACACATACAAAGCCATACACAAATGCATGCCACCAGAGGTACCATCAAGAAAAGGCAGAATGCCTGTTGGCATGCACATTGTCCAATCCAAATCCACAAATCCCAAAACTGTGTGCTGTGTGTGTCCCCTGCAACACACCGCTCAGCACACAGCACAGTGAGCGCCCATTGTGTTTGGGATACACCTTGAGCATCATATAAAAAAGAACAAGCAACCAAAATTACCCAGTGATGCATGTACACGATCCGTAAATTGTAAGTGATCATGCACTGCAGGGACACAGCATGGCAGAGAAGGCAATCTTTGTGCACGTGTGGGCATGGATAGGTGCTTGTATGTGTGGTGGTGCATTATATAAGTGTGTGTGTCAGTAGGGACATGCGCTCAATGCATACATGTGAAATGAAGTGACTCTCAGTGTCCTGTACACATCACATGTGAACATTGGCCATGTGGAAACCCGAGTGTGTCAAAATAACGACATATTAGTCATTCAACAATAATGCTGCTGAGAACACATGTGTAAATAAACACTTTCACACACCCCTAAGAAAGTAGCTGCAATGTTACACTACACAACGTTGAAGCTGCTTGCATATGCATATGTGAAAGTATTCAAATACACCCGTGTTCATATACACCCATATGGTGTATATGAACAGCATTCTATACAGCAAAGCAAGCAGCTTCAACGCTGCTTGCTTTGATGTATGTGAAAGTGTACACATACACATGTGCAGGCAGCTCCACAGTAATTACAACCTGATTGGCAGCCTATAATCAATCTGCGCCTATACCTGTTGGTATAGCCCACAGATTGACCAATCAACTTTGCCAAACACCCGCTAGGGTGTTCCAATGCAGAGTGCATGTGCCACAGGATGCACCTGTGCCAGTGCGTTTCATAAGAGTGAAGGGATGAAAATCTGAACATACATGACAGGTCACTTTGATATTGCAACAGTGAGTAGGCATGTAGAACGGAGCAACATGGCTCAGAAGTGGGTGGGTGCAGTGCAGAACATGTGTACGTTATCAACAATCTACACGATATCCAGGGAAGATAGAGATGGCTCTCGAGATGGAGGTATTGCTATAATATCCAGACTAAGCCTTTCACTGAGATTATCCCCCACACAAACAGCGCAATCTTGCGAAATCCTCACAGCCAAACTCCCTCTGGCCAACTCACAGTAACTCACTATCCACTTAACCTATAGATCACCTGGTCCTCTTGGGACATTCAAAGAGGATTTGCATAGCATACTAGCTAACAACCTCAAAACTACCTCTCAACTACTATTATTAGGTGATTTTAATCTAGGCTATAATGACCCAGCAGACAAGCCTGCCCTTGAAATAGCCAATTCTATTACCGCTTTAGGCCTGTCACAAAAAACTAACCAGCCTACCAACATTAAAGGAAGAACCTTAGACTGGGTTTCTGACTACAACTGTACCGCTACCATCACCTCTATCTCACCACTAGCGTGGACAGATCATTCCCTTGTGTCCTTCACTCTCTCAACCATTAGATCACCTCCCACCCCGACTCAAATGGCCCCACTGTGTCCAACCAGAAACTAAAATAATATTACTATAGACAAAGTGATCCCTGCCATTCTCCCCACATTGAATGCATTGCCTGACAACCTTGACCCTGACACTTTGGTCCATGAATATAATAGAATTATGCTCACCACACTGGACAAGATCACACCCCTCAAATTAAGACCAAGTAAACCCAAAGCCCACTTACATAAGTGGTTTACTCCACAACTAAGGGATTTACGTCTCCTAAAAAGAAAATGTAAATCCTCTTGGAGATTATGCCCATCTATTGAAAATAAAGACACTCTAGCAGCTATCTCCTCACAATACAAAAATGAAATTTGTCTGGCCAAACAAAATTCCTACAATGAGCGGATTGCTAACTCTAACTCTAACTCAAGTATGAGGGAACTATTTACCATATTAAAAGAATTAGAGTCTCCGATCCCTATACCCAATATCTGCAATAAGTATAAAACTTGGTGCTCTGATATTCAAAATGCGCTAGCCAACAAAGTCAAAACCCATCAAAACAAAATAAACCTTAAAAAAGACTCCTTGAAAGTACAGCATTCCTTTAACACCATAGGTCCCAGCGTCACACCCCCTGCCAGGGTCACCAGATTCAGCTTCACCAAAACTACTAGCCTAGAGGTTGAGAAAGTTATCTTGTCTCTCAAACCTTCTAACTGTAAAGGTGACCTGTGTCCTGCTCAAATTATAAAAGATGCCGCCAGAGACATGTCCCCATTCATATCCAAACTGATTAATGCCTCCTTCACCTCTGGCACCAATCCCCCTAATCTTAAACAATCATGGTTACTTCCCCGCCTAAAGAAACAAACCTTAGATTCACTCATCCCCACCAATTACCGTTCCATCACAACGGTTCCCTTACTTCTTAAAATCTTGGATAAGGTTGCATACCTACAGATCCAAAAATGTCTTGAATCACATAAACTCCTGGGAGTAAGACAATCTGGCTTCCGCCCATTACATGGGACAGAAACTGCCCTGATCGATTTAAAAACACAGATTGATGAGCTAAAAGTCAAGGGTAAAACTGCTCTCCTCCTCCTATTAGATCTCTCAGCTGCATTTGACCTTGTGGATCATAAGGTCTTATGCAATCATTTGGATTCAGCGGCCCACTTTTCCTCAGATGCCATCAAATGGATCGAATAATTCTTGAGTGAGAGAACCATGAGGGTTTTCTCATCATCAGATGCAGCGGATCCTATCCCTATTACCTGTGGTGTACCCCACGGCTCCTGTGTCTCCCCCACCCTGTACAACATATTCACCAAACCTATGTTCGATGATCTGGATCTTCTGGGTATCACCTACACCAACTATGCAAATGACACACATTCTCCTCCCACTTTCTGGGGATTATTACAAGGATTTGGCATTGGTGAATAGGATATATCTCATCATCCAGGCATGGATGGCCATACATGGACTATGTCTGAATGATGAGAAAACAGAGCTGATTATCCTGGGTACCCAATCCAATATCAACAAATTAGGCCATGAATACTCTGCATTCACTATAGATGGAAACATCATTAAAGTAACTCAGGAAGTGAAAACATTAGGCTTCTATCTCGACTCGACTATGTCCTTTGACAAACATGTGAAATCCCTGGCCTCCACTACTGCTTACACCTGTAAGCTTATTAGGGCAGGTAAACCATTTTTGTCAAATAACAGTTGCATAATCTTAGCCAGAGCACTAGTACTATCTAGATTAGATTATTGCAATGCGCTATACAGTGGTGCTAATAAAGCTATCATCCAGAGGTTACAAATCCTTCAAAATAATGCCTTAAGATCGGCATTAAGTAAAAACAAAAGAGAACACATTTCCGCCATCAGTAGGCAACATAAATGGCTCTCTATCCACAACAAAATTTTGCTAAAACTTGCCTCCCTGACCCACAAAGCGCTAAATAACAAATCCCCTACATGCCCCAAGTTACCTCTCAGACAGACTAAAGAGAAGAATGTCCCTCAGGCCAACCCGAGCTGGTAATGCCAACTGCCTGGTGGTACCGAGATACAGACTTACTAAGATTGGAGGCAACAGCTTCCCTGTGAAGGCTACTAAACTTTGGAACTCCTTGCCTCACAAGCTTAGAGCTGACCTACCTTACTTACACTTCAGAGAAAACTACATCAACCTGCTTAACGCCACTGATCACTAACCCGCCCGCTACCCATACTACTTAGCCCTAGCTCTCCCCAACCGAGACTGCTCTCTCTAGGACCTGCTTGTATATCATTATATCTGTTAATACTTCAGTTGTACTCACACTTGTAAATATATATGTACTCTTTGTTGGATGACTGTAATAACTTGACTTTTTGTAACCTATTTGTATCTATTTTTAACCATCTAAGCCTTGCATTTCCTTACTGCTGTGCCCTGCTACCTGTGGGTTAGGCGTGCATTATAAATGAATAAACAAACATACAACAAGTACGTTTTGATGTCAATCACTAAACATGATGGCAGTGTAAGGGCACGTTCAGCCATCATGTGCAATGTGCATGCACTGGGTTGCATGCCTACAGTTCACCCCCCCCCCCCTTAGTGAAAATGCAGGGAGGCATTGCATGGCAATGAAAGGTTGACCAGAGAACTGTGTATTGACAGACAGTGTTGGCTAGTGTCAATTGCATCATCTCAGTCAACTGACACCACAGCAGATGAGAATGGGACAGTAAGCAAGACACATGATGAACCCACAGTAGTACACCCATTCATGCAGAAGGCACTACATCAGTTGAACAGAATCAGGGGGCCTGCAACAGGGGGAGGCCTGTGCCCCACACAGACAATGACACCCTAAACATGTGCGTGATGCAGGACTGAGCCAGAGTGAGCATGGAATGGATGACCAAATGCCATGATACGTATGTAATCCTGGACACGTACTACAATTATCATCCTGCCAAGGACACATAGGGGCATGCATGGAATGCACATGGAGCATGAATGGGCACTCATGTCCCCGGGGAGCATCTGTCATCTGCACAGTCCGAGTGAGACACCCTGCATCAAGGACAAAGGATGTATCCCACAGTATGTGTCTGGCAGGTTTGCAGGGGGAAGTGTGCATGTACACAGGAGCATGGAACAGGCCATTGCAGTACTCCAACATGTTACCCACCAGTGCCATGGTGAAATAGAGGTGCAGGGGGGCGGAGGGGCAAGGAAGCATGCCCGCGTGGAGTATCCGCATGCAGGCTGAACACACATGCACGTCAGTCATGCAATGACATAGTCCGAATGTTGAGTGGAATGCTGAGTGGAAAGACACCACAGGCTACATGCAGACAGGTCAGTGAGCTGGAACATGGAGCGGAGGGGCAGCCGGGTGACTAGCATGTGAGTAGGGTACATGTGTGGTGATGAGGACAGCCCCCGTCTGCTTCACATGTCCAGCCTGCATCACAACAGGCACGCATTAGTGAAGCAATGCATGACTCGCACATGAGAACCATGTTCACATAGCATGTAGTGGCAGTTAAGCACAACACATCACATAAGCAAACCACACATGGGCTGGACAAACACGCAACAACACTAACCGGAGGAGGCATCATAATCCTGCATCTCTCCCACTCCTTCGATCAATTGTGCCGGGATGAACTCTGCAACGATCACCTCGTGTGGAGTGTGTTCTTCCTCCTCAGGTGGTGGCCCACTGCCAGTCACCCGAGTCATGGCATAATTGGAGGCACGCTTTTGCTTAGCACAGCGTCGGAGGTCATCCCAATGCTTTTTGCATTCCTGAGCTGTGCGCACCTCATATCCGAAAACACCATCCGCAACATGCTTCCAATGTTCCCAACGCTGGGCAGGTGTAGTATGGCAATTTGGGCCCACTAGCATATTGCGTTTGTGTTCCGACACGTAGCCCACAAGGAAATCCAGTTCCTGCTTGCCAAAAGGCTTCTTCCTCGATGTGCCGGAGGCCGAAGCCGTTTCTGGTGTCCCAGCCTCTTGAGCAGGTGCAACCTTCCTTCTCTTGGGCAGTGGTAGGGACCCTGATTGGCAAATGCTGCCCTAATCAGTAGGGGCAGTGGCGCTGGTGGACTGGACCAAGGGAGTGGCAGGTGGAACTAGGACAGAAGCCAGACTTGCGTCAGTAGCTGCTGGGTGCTCTTGACAGGTCCCAGCGCAGCAACAGCCACTGTGCCAAGGTCTGTGACGAGACTGTCTTGGCTGGCAGACTCACAGCCGGTGTGGTGTTGGCTGCATCTGCCAATGCAGTTGCCAACACCCGGCTGCTCGGGGTAGCAAATGACAACACTGCCCCAGGGACATGTGCTTCGGTCAGAGCATATCTGCACGGACATTGCTTGTGCCTCCTGACCACCTGAAATTATGCCTGGGAGTCCTCAGGTGCCAACGCTCCATGCACTGGCTGAACCTGAGCCTGGGTGGCGGTCGCAACAGCTGCACCTGCAGCTACCACTACCGTTGGGCCCGTGGCAGTAGATGAAACTGACTTCCGTGTCACATGGGCGCCAGTGTCAGATGCAAGAGCTGCACCTCCCGGAGCCAAAGGGGGTGGTGGCATGACTGCACCAACATGTGGCAGAACATCCTGCCGAAGTGGCGCACCCCTGCCTCTTCCCCCTCTCCAGCCACTCTGGCCACCCTGGACTCCCCCTACTCCCTGGTCACCCTGGCCACGTCCCTGGGACGCCCAACTGAGGTGCCCCTCACCTTTCTTGGCCTCCCCACCATGGCACAGATGTACAAGTGCCAATGGGAGGTGGACACGACAATTGTCCTGGGCAATTGGGGTGAAGGGGATGGGGTATGTGATGTAAACAGCACCCCTGTGCCCCTGCAAGGCTGTATGTGACCCCTGTGAGACAATGGCAGGTCACACAATGCTCAGGCACCCCAAATCTGCAATAAAACCAGGCACGCAACCCCCGGTAGCCCACGTTTGTGCAATTAACCTCCCACAGCATGCAGTGGCTCCCAGGGACACAAAAAACGCATACGCGTGGGACACACAGGCTACTATGACCTCAAAAACAGGTATGCGATACACAGGGGGACCCGCAGTGGGAAAAATTGTGTGTGCGACTCACTGTCTGACTAGCGTGGGAAAGAAAAACACACATAGGCAAGACCCCCGCCAAAAGAAGAGGTATATCCTTGATCTGCTTTGAAGGGATGGCGCATGAAACAACAAGAAGTAGCAACACACGCGTCGGTCTACAGCGAACTGCTGGCCCGCACTCACCTTAAACCCGTGCTGAGGGAAACGCCTGCGCGCGTCACGTCACTTACACACTTAGACCCATTCCTCGATTTACACGCATTCACACACGGATGTGCTGTTTTTGAACGTTCGGATTCACTCTGCACCCATGCTGAGGGAAACACCTGCACGCATCACATCACTTATGCACTTAGGCCCTTTCCTCGAATTACACGTTGACGTGCTGTTTTTTCATGTGGGGATTCACTCTGCATCAAGCTGGCCACGGGACAACACACGGAAGACCACGATCCTGCATAGAAGGCCATTTTCCTGCCCCCCAGAGCCCCGAGCAGCCTCCCACGAGCCATCTGCTGCTACCTGCCTGCCTGCTGGCCACGTGCCCTGCTATTTGGTGCCTGCACATCAGCCATCTGCAGGGGTCCAGTTGCTGCGACCACCCCTGCTGGAACAGAAGACTCCTGACTGCAGTTCCATTGCTCCAAAGCCCAGCCCCAGTACCCAGTTGCCCACCCACACCTGCCTCTGGGGTTGCCATGTCGGGGCAAATACCATCTGAGACCACTGGCAACCCCCACCCAGAGAGGCAGAGGGCTGTCAGCTTCTCAGCCAGAGAAGTTGACATCCTGGTGGAGCAAGTCCTGGGGCATTATGATGCCCTCTTCAGACGACCATGTCCCGACAAGGAAGGATGGAAGAGGATCTGGTCGGACATCGTGGTTGCCATCAATGCGGAGGGGTGGCAACCCGCGACCTGAAACACGTCCAGAAGCGCTGGGAGGACTTCAAGTCCAGGACCCTCAGGAAGGCCTGGCGCCTCTTGGACACAGTGGATGCAATGGGGTGCCGGGTCCAGCTTACCATCGACCTGATGAGGGTCCTGGAATGTATTCGCCGAGTGCTTCACCACCAGGTCCTCGAGAGGCAGACCCGTCTGGAGTTGAGCAGTAAGTTCCTGTGCATTCTCATTCCAAGAAGTGCATGGTGAGGTGTGGCAGAGGTGTGCAGCTTGGACATATGTGTGACATGGCCCATTCATGGATGTGTGTGTAGGGACATTACAGTGCTGCATGTGTGCCAAGTCATGTGTGGTGCACATCAGTGGTGTATGTATTCCGATGCATGATGCACAACTGCATGTGTTGATGCACGCATGTTTGCATGTCTGGGTGTGTACTATGCTATGTTTGTGGTGTGACACACGGATGCCCTTCCCACCTACATCTACTTGCATGTTGTGCATGTGCGTGTGTCTGTTGAGTATGTGTGTGTCGGTGAGACGCAATGGATGCATGTGACACGCACATCAGGGTGCCCGATTGGCTGATATGAGACAGTTGGTGACGATTGCACTGTGACAGGAGGCTGAGATGGTCATAGGCATGTCTCTGTGGTGGCATGTGTGCATGTGATTGTCGTGCCTCATGTTGCTTGCAACTTCCTGTCAGCCTTGGGATGTATATGCACATTCATGTGAATGGATGAAGTTGCCTGTGCACAATCCCATTTCATTTGTTGATGTGTGTGGGTTCTAATGATATGAGTTTTGGGGAGTGTGATGCCATCTGTGAAGTTTGACACTGCCACTCATGTGCAACTGCCATGTGTGTATCAGACCATTGTACAGTGCCCTGAGGCCTGTCTATCTCTCCCTGTCTGCAGCGTCGTCTGATGAAGAGGGAGAAGACGGTGCTGTGGAGCGCAGCTACAGGGATGCCACCGCCAGCCAGAGACGCAAGGCCCAGCTCCCCTCCCAGGTAATCATATCTTCCGGGAGTGGGGAATCTGGTGCTGTGTCCATGGCCGCAGCTGCTGAGGGTTCGATGATGCCCTGGCCTGGGACATCAAAAAGTGAGCCGTCGGACTAGCCCGCCGCCTTTGTATATAGTTATTTAGGTTTAGGTTTCATTTTGTGTTTTTATGATTTGGAGTACACGGACTTTGCTCCACTTTTTGTATATAGTTTCATTGTAATATAGTTCCAGACATGTACATACTTTATTTTTTACGTCATCCCATGGAGTAATTATTTTTTTTTTTTATTTGCATTTGGTTCAAAATACATGACAATTCATGTAGAACCTAATGCTTTTTTATGCTTTTCAATTTTCATTTTATTTCTATGGACTTTGGCGATGGACCACATCTCAGTTTTCATGATTTTGATTTTTGATTTTTCCTTGGATTTTACTTTCTTTTTGGTATTGCATTCATAATTTCTTCATGTGCATGTGTGGTTTTGATTTTGTCATTTTGTTTTCTTTTTAATACATTTCACAAATCTTAATTATTGGTGTGGTCTACTCTCATTAGTTTTGTGCATGTGTCACTGTCCATTGCCTCTGTCATGTGTCACCACTGTGTGGCTCTGTCGGACATGTCTTTGGGTGCATGCATGTGCTTTTTTGAATGTCAAGGTGTGGTACTTAAAGTGGGGAGTGGGTACAATATATGGTTGTGTGTTTGGACTGGGGTGCTGCGGCATGGGGTGGGATTTGGGTTTGCATTTCTGACATTGGCCTCTATTCTGACAGCACGTTGGGTGGGGGGACATGAGTCGGAGCCTGCTGGCAGTTTGCCGTCATTGGGGGTGGGGTGGGGGGACATGAGTCAGGGCCTGCTTGAAGTTTGCCGTCAATGCGGGTCGGTGGGGCAACATGAGTCAGGGCCTGCTGGCAGGTTGCCGTCAATGGGGGTGGGGTGGGGAGACATGAGACGGGGACTGCTGGCAGGTTGACATCAAAGGTGGTGGGGTGGGGGGACATGAGTCGGGGCCTGCTGGCAGGTTGCCATCATTGGGGGTGGGGTGGGGGGACATGAGTCAGGGCCTGCTGGCAGGTGCCTGTCACTAGTGGGGGGGACATGAGTTGGGGCTCACAAGTGCATGGTGCCATGTGGGCTGCCTGCAAGGCATGGTCAGGGGTGATGGGCTGCCTGCGGGGCATGGTCAGGGTAGATGGGCTGCCTGCCGGGCATGGTCAGGGGTGTAGGGTGGTCTCCTGTCGTGTGGGCTGCCTGCGGGGCATGGTCAGCGGTGTAGAGTGGTTCCATACACCCTGACCATGGAATTTTACATGCGATTGGGCTGGCGCAATTGGAGTACGCCTATTCATAGGGGTGCGCAAAGAGGTTACATTCGATTGGGCTTGGGCGAGCGGGGTACGCGTAGTATGAGGGGTGTGCAAGGAGTTTTACATGTGATTGGGCTGGCGCGAGTGGGGTACGCGTATTGCAAGGGGTGCACGGGGAGTTTAACACGCGATTGGGCTGGTGTGAGCGGGGTATGCATATTTGTAGGGGTGCGCAAGGAGTTTCACACGCGGTTGGGCTGGCGCGAGCGGGGTATGCGAATTCCAAGGGGTGCGCAGGGAATTTAACACACGATTGGCTGGTGCAAGCGTGGTACACGTATTCAGAGGGGTGCGCTGGGAGTTTTACACGTGATTGGGCTGGCGTGAGCGCTGTACGCGTATTCGTAGGGGTGCACGAGGAGTTTTATTATATGCGATTGGGCTGGCACGAGCGGGGTAGGCATATTCTGAGGGGTGCGCAGGGAGTTTGACGGTGATTGGGCTGGCGCGAGCGGGGTACGAGTATTCGTAGGGGTGCGCAAGGAGTTTTACACGCGATTGGGCTAGCGCAAGTGGGGTACGTGTCTTCTGAGAGGTGTGCGGGGAGTTTTACATGCGAGCGGCCTGGCGCGAGAGGGGTACACGTATTCTGAGGGGTGTGTGAGGAGTTTTACACGTGATTGGGCTGGTGCAAGCGGGGTACGCGTATTCCGAGGGGTGCGCGGGGAGTTTTACATGCGATTGGGCTACCGCGAGTGGGGGTCGCGTTTTCATAGGGGTGCACGAGGAGTTTTACACGGGATTGTGTTGTCGCATGAGGGCTGAGTGGTGTTTTTAGCGCGATTTCATTGTTGGGGTCTGTATGCTGGTCCACTGGCCTTTGCGCCATGTAGGGGATTTGTGCAGATGTTTTTGACGCACAGGGCGGGGTTGGGGGCATAACCGGCGCTGCTGCAGGGTCACTGCACCACGCTGTACCATGGCTGGTTACGGATGTTTAAATCCATGAATACACAGTGCATCAAAATAGGGTTTGGCGCACGCCCCCTTGATATCAAAATGATATCGGAATTTGATACCAAAAATAAAATAAAATCATCTATTCAGATAAGCAAGTCCTAGTCTCCTTGTGCTGGTAATTAGTTCTGATGTTCGGGAGCCAAAGTGTTTAGTAAATGTTTGTCTTGTCCAAGCGCCCTGATGCCCGCGGGCTACGGGCGCTATATAAGATATAATACATACAAAAAACATTTGATATCAAACATTTTTTATATCAAAATGATATCTGATTTTGTTATTATCAAAATTACAAAAATGTGATATCAAAATATCTGATTTTTTATATCAAATTTTAAAAAAAGATATCAAAATTATTTAAATAAGCCTTTGAATAATTGTATATAAAATTGATGTCATTTTTTTAGAGGTGTAATATAAAGCTAGGCAGATGGGGTGATGTCATTGTATATAGATTTTATGTAAACATAGAGCATATTTGATAAGCCTTTGAATAATTTGATATAAACTTTATATAGATTTATTAGAGCTGTAATATAAAAAAATGTTATATAGGATTTTTTTTAAATCAAAATTATATCCATTTTTATATCAAAATTACAAAAAACATTTGATATAGAAAAATGTTGATATCAAAATGATATCAGATTCTTTTGATACAAAGATTCAAAAACATTTGATATCAAAATTATATTGAAATGTTTTAATACCAAAAGTAAAATAAAAAACATTCATATGAAACATTTTTGATATCAAAACTACATCTGATTTTTTAATATCAAAATTACAAAAATTTGATATCAAAATTGTATAATATTATTTTTATAGAGCTGTACTATAAAGCTAGGCAGATGGGTTTATGTGATCATTGTACATACATTTTATATAAACGTGGAGCATATTTGATAAGCCTTTGAATAAGTTCATATAAACTTTATATAGATTTATTAGAGCTGTAATATAAAGCGGGGTGATGTCATAATTAACAGATTTTATGTAGACGTTATATTATTTTTATTTAAAGCTGGAATACATTTGATAAGCCCTGAATACATTTTTTATGAACTTTATATAATGTTTATATAACATTTGATTAAAAGGCTGACACAGGGGTGGACTTTAGAACCTGCATATATAGCTTTTTGCAATGGGGTGGAAAACACAGCACTTTCTGAGCTAACCCAGAGTTATTCAGAAAATGGTGACTATGATCAGCTATAGCTATGACGCGGGGAGAACAACCCCAGGAACCCCTACGGATTTTATGGTGTCTGATATAAAATGCTCAGGATTTAATGGCCAGTTATTGGGACAGTGACAATGCAGTATGGAGCAGCCATGTGCAGGCGATGTGAGGTCTGAAGACAAGGACTGTGAACCTATGATGCTGCAGGCAGATACCGTGATGACGCCTGAGATGGATGCCGCCCCCGGAACCATTATGAAAATCAAGGGCGTGTGTGCGGGGATGGGATGATCCAGGCGGTGGCCAGGACTATTAACACTTAGGGCCTGATTTACAGAAGCATTTTATAATGGCACAATCCCAAAGGAAAACGCTCTCTGAATCAGGCCCTTATTGTGTCGGTTGTTCAATCAAACCAATATGAAAACACAGGTATGACAAATACTTCAGCAGTAGCAAAGTAATGTACAGATATCCATGTGCAAGCTTCTCAGGTAAGTTTAAATCACCATGGATGGCTAGCCTTTCAAGCTTCTAAGGGGGTAATTCATAGAATTTCGCGCACAAGTGGCGCACGTGGCTGGCACACAGTGTGCACGTGCGAATGTCTGCGCCAGCCGCGTGCGCTAAAATCAATTT
This sequence comes from Ambystoma mexicanum, assembly GCF_040938575.1. Taxonomy (NCBI): domain Eukaryota; kingdom Metazoa; phylum Chordata; class Amphibia; order Caudata; family Ambystomatidae; genus Ambystoma; species Ambystoma mexicanum. The sequence goes on along the minus strand of NC_090922.1, from coordinate 1,268,195,699 downwards.
CCGTGCACAGCGTATTCATGGATTTAAGCCTCCAAAACCAGCCGTGGCGCAGAGTGGCACAGCGACCCAGCAGCAGCGCCAGTTACGCCCCCAAGAACGCCCTCGCGCAAGGAAAAGCCATCAAAATCCCCAATCCAGCACAAAGGGCTGCGCTAACCCTGGACCAGTTTACAGGGCTAGGGCTGCCAAACACCAAACGCCAAGCGGGAATGTGTATTACTGGGGTTCGCGTGAAGTTTCACATGCGAAAGGGCCTGTGCGAGTGGGGTACGTGTATAACTGGGGTTTGCGTGACGTTTCACACGTGATTGGAGCAGGGTATGTGTATTATGGGGTTCGCAGGAAGTTTCACACGCGAAAGGGCCTGTGCGAGTGGGGTACGTGTATAACTGGGGTTCGCGGGAAGTTTCACACGCGATTGGAGCAGGGTACGTGTATTACGGGGGTTCGCGGGAAGTCTCACACGCGATTGGATCTGGGTACGTGCATTTCGGGGGTGCGCGGGAAGTTTCACATGCGAAAGGGCCTGTGCGAGTGGGGTATGTATATATCTGGGGTTTGCGGGAAGTTTCACACGCAATAGGCCCTGTGCGAGCGGGGTACGTGTATTACTGGGGTTCGTGGGAAGTTTCACAAGCGATTGGAGCAGGGTACGTGTATTACGGGGTTCGCGGGAAGTTTCACACGTGAAAGGGCCTGTGCGAGTGGGGTACGTGTATAACTGGGGTTCGCGGGAAGTCTCACACGCGATTTCAGTAGGGTACGTGTATTACAGGGGTGCGCGGGAAGTTTCACACGCGAAAGGGCCTGTGCGAGTGGGGTACGTGTATTCCTGGGGTTCGCGTGAAGTTTTACACGTGAAAGGGCCCTGTGCGAGTGGGGTACGTGTATTCCTGGGGTTCGCGTGAAGTTTTACACGCGAAAGGGCAATGCATGTGCACAATACGTGACAGACGCACTTACACGCTAAGGGCCTTTGGTCCAATGAAATCGCGTACGTGTGCTGACCCGCTTACGCGCTAAGGGCCTTTCCTCGAATTACATGCTCACGTGCAATTTTTTCACGTGCCAAATCACTCCGTATCAATCTGGCCACACAAACACACACAGAAGACCACGCTCCTGCCCTGAAGGCCATTTTCCTTTCCCCTAGAGCCCCGAGCACGCCCCCACCTGCCATCTGCTGCTGCCTGACTGTCTGCTGCCCATGTGCCCTGCTATTTGGTCCCTGCACATCAGCCATCTGCAGGGGTCCAGTTGCTGTGTCCACCCCTGCTGGAACAGAAGACTCCCGACTGGGATACCATCGCTCCACAGCCCAGCCCCAGGACCCAGTTGCCCACCCACTGCTGCCTTTGGGGTTGCCATGTCGGGACATCTCCATCTGGCACCACTGGCAACCCCCAGCCAGAGAGGCAGAGGGCCACCAGCTTCACTGCCACCGAAGTTGGTGTCCTGGTGGAGCATGTCCTGGGGCATTATGATGCCCTCTTTGGAACATCACACGCCAACAAGGAAGGACGGGAGAGGATCTGGGACGACGTAGTGGTTGCCATCAACGTGGAGGGGGTGGAAACCCACAACATCAAGCACGTCAAGAAGCGCTGGGAGGACTTCAGGTCCAGGACCCTCCACAACGGCCGGCGCCTCGCGGAGGGGGGCCGGGCACGCATGAGTAACATCCAGTTGAGGGTCCTGGAATGCGTAGGCCCAGCGCTCCATGCCCAGATCCTTCGGAGGCAGACCCGTCTGGAGTTGAGCGGTAAGTGGCCAAGCATTGCTGTGTGAGACAGCGCATGTTGCAATGTGCTGGTAGTCTGATGCTTGCCTGTATGTGTGACATAGGCCATGTATGGATGTGTGTGTGCAGGGACATCATGGTCATGCATGTGAGACCAGTAATGTGTGAACCACATGGTTGGTGCATGTGTTTTAATGCAACATGGGGAGCTCTATGCAGAATGCACACATCAAAGCATGGCTGTCTCTGATCCTGGACATGAAGGGGGGGGGGTGAGGAATGGGTGCTGATGTCATATACATGTATGGTGCACATGTGTGTGTGTGTGCCTGAGAAGTGTGTGTGTGACTTTGAAACGCCATGGATGCATGTGACTTTGAAGGCAACATCTTGGTTTGCAGGGGCCCTTCTACATGGATGTTGATGTTGACTGCATGCGCCAGGACTGTTTCTGCATGTGTGTTGTGTGCATTCACCCATGTGTTGTGGAATGACAGGATGGAAGTGACATTTGACAGTGCCACTCATGTGTTATTGCTTCCTGTCTAGGGTATGTACTGTACCCTGATGCTTGTGTTCTATGTCTCCCTCTATGCAGCATCAAGAGAAGAAGAGGGCGGAGACGGCGCTGTGGAGCCAAGCGGCGGGGATACCTCCACTGGGCGGCGACGCAAGGACCAGCCACGCTCCCAGGAATTACCATCATCCGGGAGCGAGGGGGCTGGTCCTGCGTCTGCCACAACGGCTGTGGCGGAAGGGCCGGGTGAGCACCCACAGGAGCTTCCAATGGCGGAAGATGGTGTGGAGACATCCAGGTTGGTAGTCTCCACAGAGAAGGAGGAGCCCGCTACTGAGCCGCACATGGGGCCTGGTGGGGGTAGTACCACTGGTGCAAGTGGTGCAGTCCAGGGCCAGGGTCAGGAGACAGCACAGGTCACAGCGGAGGGGCCTGTGCATGTCGCTGTCCCTGACCCTGTGACTGCACCACCATGCACCAGCAGGGAGGCCCCGTCCCCGGTCCGTCCACAGGTAGGGGAGAGTGCCATGTCACCTGCCTCTCCACTACCTGTGGACGAGGGGTCCCACGAATGTATGGGCTCCGTCCTGGTTGGTGTCGCATTGCGCACGCGTGTCATTCATGATGACGTGCGTTCTTCCTGGGCGGAGAACGCATTCCATCACGGAGAGCAGCATTGTGACGTGGCACTGCTGGGAGGGGCCCTGGTTGGTGGGTTCCTACATGTGTCGCACACTCTGGCGGACCTCTCCTCCTCTGTGGAAACTATGCGCCAGTCGTTCTCCACACCGTCTTCCAGCCCAGATTCCACCGGGGCCCCCTGTGGACCTGGCCCGACCAACACAGCCAGCTTGGTGGAGCTCACATCCCTGCCACAGTCGGGAGTCGGCGGCCCAGCAGGGGTGGACATGACAACTGGAGACCAGCTGATGGAGGATGTGCAGGCACCATCAGACACGGCACATGGACAGCAGCAGCAGGAGCAGGCTCTAGGTGGGAGCAATGATGGCTCAGGGCCATCAACATCGGAGGGGCTGGCATCGGCCAGAGGGCAGGAGGACCCAGGAATGGGAGTGTCTTCCGTGTGGCACCGGTTGGGCCAGCAGATAGGTGTGGAGCGGCAGCGGGCGGAAGAGGCGCGGCTTACCATGGTCAGGGCAGAGTTCTCCATGCGTCGGGCTTTGAGGCAGGCAGAGTGCCTCGAGGCAACTCGCAGGGTGTTGGAACAGGCCATGAGTGCCTCCCTGCGAGTCCTCGGGGCCAGGACAGAGGCCTGCCTCCGGCAAATAGACATGGAGTTCGATGATGCCCTGGCCCGGGACACCACAAAGTGAGCCGCTGGACTTGCCATCCGCCATTGTATATAGTTAGATAGTGTTAGGTTTCCTTTCGTTTTTTCTTTATTTTGGTTGCGCTTGGACAATGCACCACGTTTTTGTATGTAGTTTTTTTCTAGGTATTATTTTTGATAGGTTTCATTTCATCAGTTGGGCTCATGGACCCTGGATTGTTCATCTGTACATAGTTCACCATTGGATTATTCTCTTTTTATTTTTCACCATGGAGCAATGGTTTTCACTTTCTTTTTTCCCTTGGATTTGCTTTGTTGGACTGTGACTTTGGACACCATTTCTTTTGGATTTCTTTGGATTATGATTTCTTGTTTTTTATTCTTTTACCGACATGCAGCTTTTCTTTTATTATTCCCATTGTTGTGTGTTGGATTTTGATTACATTCATGTGGTGTTTAATAGATTTTTTGCTTCATACTTCGATGTGTGGTATTATCTCATTGGTTTTATGCATGTCATGATATGGGTTTTCACATTTACTTGCACCCATTGTGTGTGTGTGATGGACATGTGTTCATTTACATACTTGACATTGGGGTTGTATCATGTAATTGCCTTTTCTATGTGGGTGGATGCAATACTTGGTTGGGGAGGCTGGCCATAAGGGCCATGATTGGTTTGGTTTGGTTTGGTTTATTATTTGTAATGTGCCGGAATACCCGAGGGTAACAGGGCGCAGCAGATACAAGAATTTGCAAAGCTTAGTTACAGACAGTAAAATATATACATGGCATATACTCAGTAATAATGTAGGAGAGCACACAGTATATACATATATACAGTCAACAATTGCATAATCGGATGAAAGGAGGGAGAGGCGTCCTGGTTCAGTATGTTTAGATGGCGGCTGTCTTCAGCCAAGACATCAACTTGGAGCGGAAGTTTTGGTAGGGTAAGTCCATTCTAAGAGTGGGTGGTAGGGAGTTCCACAGTTTCGCCGCTTTCACTGGAAAGCTGTTGCCTCCTATGGTAGAGCGTTTGTAGTTAGGGACGGAGAGGCAGTCTATATATGCTAACCTTGTCGGTTTCAAGGATGTCAGTCTGTGAAATCTGTCTGTCAAGTAGATGGGGGTCGCGTTATTAAGGGACTTGTGGGTGAGTGAGGCAGTTTTAAGGGAGATTTTGTCTTTAATGGGGGTCCAATTGTTCTGATGGCTGTATACTGTTATGTGGTCTCTTCTGGAGATGCCCACAGCCACTCTAAGTGCATTATTCTGGAGGGTTTGAAGCTTGCTAGTAATGGCTTTGGAGGATCCAAGATAAAGCATGTTACAGTAGTCTAAGCGGGATAGTATGAGGGCTCTGGCCAAGGTTAGGCAGCTGGTGACGGATAGAAAGGGTTTGGCTGTGCGGATCAATTTGCACGTGTAAGCCGTGAAGGAGGCTAGTGAGTTCACTTGTCTATTAAAGGAGAAGTTGGAATCCAAGTAGAAGCCCAGTGTTTTGACTTCATGTCCCACTCTGATGGTGTTGCCATCAATCATGAAGGAGGAGTAAGAAATTAATTTATTTAGGCTGGCAGTGGTACCCAAGGTGATGAGTTCAGTTTTATCATCATTCAGGCATATACCGTGGGTGGCCATCCATGCCTGGATGATGATGTAAACCCTATTCACCAATGCCAAATCCTTTCCATAATCTTCAGAAAGCGGAAGGAGGATCTGAGTATCATCTGCATAGTTAGTGTAGGTGATACCGAGATGATCCAGATCATCGAAAAGGGGCTTGGTGAATATGATATACAGTGTAGGGGAGACACAGGAGCCCTGAGGTACGCCACAGGTAATGGGTATAGGGTCTGCAGCATCTATGGGCAAAAAAACCCTCATGGTTCTGCCATCGAGGAAGGATCTAATCCATGTAATGGCCTCGGGGGAGAAATGGGCAGCCGTGTGTAGGTGGGTACAAAGGACCGAGTGGTCGACCAGGTCGAAAGCTGCAGAGAGGTCAAGGAGGAGGAGTAACGCTGCTTGGCCATTGTCTCTGAGCAGATCGATCTGTGTTTTAAGGTCGATGAGAGCTGTCTCAGTCCCATGTCGGGGTCAGAAGCCTGATTGTCTGGCTCCTAACAGGTGGTGTTCTTCCAAGTGCTTCTATATTTGAACATAGGCTATCTTGTCCAGGATTTTCAGGAGGAACGGTACCGTTGTTATGGGTCTGAAATTAGTGGGGGTTGCTGGGTCAAGAGTAGTTTTTTTTAGTAAAGGTAGAACCCAGGATTGTTTTAGATTAGTTGGGATGGACCCAGTGGCGAAGGAGGCATTGATTAACTTTGTGATAAATGGGGACAGGTCGCGGGCAGCGTCTTTTATAAGCTGAGCTGGGCATAGGTCTCCCTGGCAGTTAGAAGGCTTCAGTGGCAAGATGATTTTCTCGACTTCGAGGATGGTCACTTTTGTGAAATTGAATCGGGTATGTTCACTTGTAGTCTGCTTCTCAGGTAGCTTGGACAGGGCAGGGTTATTCAAAGATGCTTTTTTGCAGCATATTTTATTTTGTAACGTGGCGATTTTGTTAGCTAAGGCATTTTGGATGTCGGTGCACCAGTTCTTATCCTTGATGCAGTTGTCTGGTGGTGCTATAGGGGTTTCCAATTCTTTCAGAATAGAAAATAGTTCCTTCATGTTTGAACTGGCTTGGGAGATGCGGGAGTCAAAGGATGTGCATTTGGCTAAGATGATTTCTTTTTTATACATGGCCGCTAGTTTGGTGAATTTGATTTTGTTGGCTACTGATGGGTCTCTTTCCCAAATAGTTTCACAATTTCTTTTTTTCTGTCTTAAGCTTTTGAGGAATGGTGTGTACCAGTTGTTCAAGTGTGTTTTGGGCTTGCTTGACCTAAGTTTGAGAGGGGCGATTAAGTCCAGGGAGGTGGACATAATTTTATTATATTCCTCGACTAGGCTCTCTGGATTCAGTTTGTCAGGGAGTGAGTTAAGTGTGGGGAGAAGGTTGGGGATGAGTCTCTCCGCCGTGATGCTCTTTTTGTTTCTCTTGAGAGTGGGTGGGGCCCTACTAGACTGCATAGGAGGGGGTCTGGTGGTGGACAGCAGGAATGATACCAGGTGGTGGTCGGTCCAGGCTAGTGGAGAGATGTCAGTGATGTTAGCTAGGCAATTATAGTCAGCCACCCAGTCAAGTATTCTCCCCTTGTCATGGGTGGGTTGTAGGCTTCTTTGAGTACATCCTAATTCAGTCAGGGTGTTCGGCGTGGTGATGGCAGCTTGGTCGTCGGGGTCGTTGAAACCCAAATTGTAGTCTCCCAAGGTGAGCACCTGTGTAGAGTTTTTTAGGTTAGTCGATAGGATAGTGTTAAGCTACTCATCGAATGTACCTAATGGGCCTGGAGGGCGATAGATCACATGGATGTTAAGGGTTTGGGTGTTGGTAATGGGGACTTTGGCTGAGAGTAGTTCGCAAGAGGGGATGCTGATGGTGGTAGCTACTCTAATAGTAAGGCTACATTTGTGAATGATGGCACCACCGCCTCCTCTGGAGTTAGGTCGGTCTTGTCTCAAGATAGTGTAATTATCAGGGACTGCTAGCATAAGCATGGGGCCTGCTGCCGGATGGAGCCAGGTCTCTGTAATGGCAAGGAGGTCTAGGTCTTCATTAATAATTAAGTCTGCAATTTCAGTTGCGTGAGCTACTAGGGATCTGGTGTTGATTAACGCTCCCTTGATTTGGGGGCTCGCTGAGGGTGTAGTGGAAGTAGAGGCTGACAACTTCTGTATGGGTTTAGTATTTCTCTGGTTAGTGGGGTGAGGTGGGTATTTTGTAAGGTGGTTCAGTGATGATTCAAGTTTGAAGTTGGTGGGGTTGGTGGAAGTGGTCCTAGGTCTCGTTGTGGTGGACAAGGAACGGCCGAGTGGCTCGTGGATTTTGGCTAATCTAGCTCTGAGTCTAGTATTCCTGTCTATGGTGGGGCAGGGGATGCTAACTAGTGGCACAAAGGGTGCCTCACTTATCATTGGCGGTATGCCGTTGGTTGAGATGGAGTTAGGTAAGGTTGTGCACGTGGTAGTTGGAAGTTGAGGCAACATGTTGGGCAGTATGATGGTGACTAAGAGGAGCAGGGAGCAGGCAAGGCAGTTAATAAGCAGGGGAGGCATGCTAGTTAAAATCAAGGATGCAAAATGCAAATGTAATCACAGTTCACCTCTCATAGAATTCACGCTAGAGTTAAAATGCATATGCCGGCAGGGCTCACCTATATACAGAATTCACGCTTGGGCTAAAATGCATGTGCAAACAGGGCTCACCTAGATACAGAATTCACGCTAGGGTTAAAATGCATGTACAGACAGGGCTCACCTAGGTACAGAATGCACGCTAGGGCTAAAATGCATGTGCAGACAGGGCTCACCTAGATACAGAATTCACGCTAGGATTAAAATGCGTGTGCAGGCAGGGCTCACCTAGATACAGAATTCACGCTAGGGTTAAAATGCATGTACAGACATGGCTCACCTAGGTACAGAATGCACGCGGGGCTAAAATGCATGTGCAGACAGGGCTCACCTAGATACAGAATTCACGCTAGGGTTAAAGTGCATGTGCAGGCAGGGCTCACCTAGATACAGAATTCACACTAGGGCTAAAATGCATGTGCCGACAGGGCTCACCTAGATACAGAATTCACACTAGAGTTAAAATGCATGTGCAGACAGGGCTCAACTAGGTACAGAATTCACACTGGGGCTAAGGTGCATGTGCAGGCGTTAGTGGTTTGTAGCATCAGGCTGCAGGCCATTATTGTGTGTAACAACATGAGTTTAACAGATCTGGTAGAGTTAGGTGCGTAGTAACCATGTGCTGTGCTGTGGGGCTAAGCAAGTGTCACATATACTGAGGCAAGTATTTGTAGTTAGAACCAGAAGGGAGATAATTCAGAATGGACATGCAGCCACCTAGATTCGGTTTTGCAGAAGGTAATGAACAGGGTATAAAGGAGAGCATATAATATAAGCTGTGTAGAGAATTAGCAGTAAGTTTAATAGGTTTCAGTGTCAAAGAGACTATGTTGCCGACAGGCCCCTGGTCAACATGTTAGGCAGTGCTTCGTTGCACGTTGAGCCGCCATTTTGGATTTGCAAAATACAGTTTAGCTGCGATATCTGGGCAATCACAAGGCCCGTGAATGGGGACAGTTTCAATGCAGCACCTACTTTCCTTCTCACCTTAGGAATATTGCGGCAGACTATGTATGCAGCGTCTTTGCGAATGTGAAAAACGAATGGGCACCGAGCGCCGACTGCGCTCAGTCAGATCAGTCAGCCTTCTTCCTGGGCCTTACTCCGCCGGCCGGCTTCCGCCTGTCGGTGGTTGGCCAATGGTGAAGAGGGCGGCTGAGCCAATCGGCGAGGACTGTGTGCCTGGTGTCGGCGGACAGAGTCAGGCGAAGCAACACATCACAGCGGCGGCCATCTTTGGAGATGTTGCATCCCGCATCTTGCGGGTCGGATGAGGCGAGCAAACAAGGAAATCCCGAATATGGGGATTTGGTGCACTTCAGGTGCACAAATCTATATGGACTTCATCACATGCAGTGATGGTAGCGCCGGGCTACTGGGAGAGGTACTGCCTTCAAGGCAGCTGGCAATAGTGAGGCTTACCTCAGCTTCACTAGCTTCAAGTAGTTGGTGCTGCTCCTGCAGCACAGGCAGCCTAAGAGCTCCTGCTCTGGCGGGTGGTGGGTACTGAACAGCTCAGTCAGCCTTCTTCCTGGGCCTTACTCCGCCGGCCGGCTTCTGCCTGTCGGTGGTTGGCCAATGGTGAAGAGGGCGGCTGGGCCAATTGGCGGGGACTGTGTGCCTGGTGTCGGCGGACAGAGTCAGGCGAAGCAACACATCACGGATCGTCATGACTTGGGGGCAGGGGGACATGAGTGGGACATGAGTGGGGGCCTGCTGGCAAGTGCCTTGCACTGCAAGGGGGGTGGGGGTGCACAGGGACATGAGTGGGGGCCTGCTGGCAGGTGCCCTGCACTGCTGGGGGGTTGGGATGCAGGGAGACCTGAGTGGGACATGAGTGGGGCCTGCTGGCAGGTGCCCTGCACTGCTGGGAGGTGGGGGTGCAGGGGGACATGAGTGGGGGCCTGCTGGCAGGTGCCCTGCACTGCTGGGGGGTGGGGGTGCATTGATAAAAATAGCATTCTATTATGAAGTTCTTTCCAGTATACTATGCTACTCATGTAGACACATAGGCATTGTGTGCAGCATACATGATGGAGGTGCAATATTAATAATCTTGCCATGTTGAATAGTGAAATGGTAAATACTTTCTTATTAAAGTTTTGCGTACTGTGAAACATGTAATAAGTAGCTAATAAAACCCACTTACTACATAATTGCTTTATTGCAAACAAAACAGAAACAGACAGCAACACATAGAAATATGAGCACATAGAGGGAAAATGAAGTAAACAAAAAAAGAGCAGTATTACCAGACAATCTCTTCATAAGCTAACTGATTATCTTCATGACAGAAATTATTGCTCTGCTTCAAAGCTACTACTTACCTATGTACAAGTATCACATAATGTGAGTAGACCCTATATAAGTCATGTGAATACAATGTATACAAATATGAGCATATGCAGGGAAAGTACAGTAATAAAAAAACAGCAGAACTATAAAAAAAAGTGTTGATAACCTTACTGATCATCTTTATACAGACAGAGAATTGCTATCTTTTAAGTCTGTGTTTTCCCCTATGTATACGTTTCATATGCTGTGAGTGAACCCCAAGTGAATTACTGTAAGAACATATTTGAAGTATAACTCTACAAATATAGTACTTTTTTAATTTTTTGTTCCTGACTGTTACTGGCCTAGATATGTCAGTAAAAGAAAAAAGAGGGAGCCAGACATGTGATGTCATCAATGACATTTGTGATGTCATCTTTGATGTCCTGGGTGTTAGTTTTAGCAGTGCACAGTGATGGTGTGAGTTATGGTTGCTTAGCTTACCATAACTGGTGAATTTCAGGGCTTTTTCGGTTTTACTTGGAACCATAACGTCCCTTTAACAAAGTTTTTTTCACTGAATTTCAAAGGTTTTTAGTAGTGCAACTTAACCATAACATCCCTTTAACAAAGTTTTTTTTACTGAATTTTGTACGTTTTTAGTAGCGCAACTTAACCATAACGGCCCTTTAACAAAGTTTTTTTACTGAATATAGATATAGACAATATAACTTGGATATAATATAATATAATATAACAATATGAATGTTTCCTAGGATTCCCTTAGTTTATGTACATATAACATAGAACATACTGAACCCCATTCCTGCGCTAGTGGGTCTGATGTTTGCAGACCATGCTTATGTTCACGGACAGACTCGGTCAACATCAGCACTATCCAAAAACTCAGTGGGTATCTTACATTGTTGTATCATGCAATAGAAACACTAAACATGTTAAAAAAGAAGCACATAAATGCATTACATTCAATAATAAATAAGAAGTGGAAACTGTATATGTAAGACACCAACCGTCCAATTACATAACATATGCAACATAATGCAATATACCAATACAAAATAAATATGCCTCCACCAGAATTACCTTACGCAAGCTGCACAGCAAAAATGAGCAGCACACCTACGCAGTAGTAACAGCAAAACTTAGCAACAAACTAGTGCCTACACTAGATTTATTTTATATATTTATAAACTTTCTGTATTAGATCCGGAAAAATAATATATATTCTTTTTACACAGAAATGTCTAGTACTTTGGAATGCCTGGAAGAACATTTCCTTGTGATGAAATGAGTGAAAACAGTGATAGTAATGGTAGACACTACACTTCTCTATATAAGCCAATTATTACCCATTACTTTATGTGTACCTGCCAAATTTATTTTTTTTAAACACACCATACAGACATTAAAAATAATATGGAAACAGAGACCTTAGAAAATCATCTGCATCGAATGGAGCAAACAATTGATTGGAATCAGGAAGGAATAGTGCGCTCAGAAATATTATTGTACCGAGGGTTCGGGCATGTGTTTCTAAGCATACGTTGATCGATCGTACAAACATTTCCTATGCACCATACTGTAGTTTTCTTCTTTTATACACATGCAAAATCAGGCAGCAGGGCGCGGCCATCTTGTGATAATCTTATCCGTTGCCGCATCGCCCAAGGTGGACTGCCCTGGAGGCACTAATTCATATACTGTACATTTTTAAAAGTACTTTTATTTCACAATAAACACTCTGAGAACATCTGGCGATTGCCATAATCAAGCAAATGGGTCATTTTTTTCTTCGTTCTCGATCCACAAATGTTTATCGTGAGTCACACAGTGTTCCTTTAGAATATAAAAAGTGCATTGAACGCACTGTGAATCGCAGGGCTGTGTTATCAGCTTCGCTCTAGGGCACCATAAATGATGTCAGGTTGCTCCTTATCACTGGTACCGCATAAGGGCATATCGGCCCATGGCGATCATCCCAAATAAGAGTCATTGTTATACACCCATTCACGCAGCTGTCGATTGAAAAACCCATCAGTTGGTATCTGGAATCGATGACAATCGCAGAAAGGCAGGATGTAGCTGTTTAAAAACAATAACAGAAATGTGTCTCAGTAGCCGATCTTTAGTACAGTTTACCATTTTACCCATTAATTCAGCCTCATGTTAAAACTAATGATGACCACGGACGTGAAACAATGGGAACACAGAGAAAACAACGCGGAAAGTAGTCTTCAATTTACTTCAAAGTTTACTGCTATGCAGTATGTTCAGCTCGAAATGGGATGCTGACACTACAATCAGGGAGCAAGCTAAGGGCAATAAGAAAACATAGGGGGTCTTTGATATTTCTAATCTCACGTACAATAAAAATGAGACTTCAGCCTCTAGGTAGTTTGTTTGGACTGAAAGAGAGCCCAATTCTTTTGTTAACCAAATATTGTTCTTATTTATTTATTTTTTTTAAACCATGTAAAGGATACTTCTTTTCAATTCTCGCCGTCTTCAGGAAGCTGGAGGCATCCGCCTGGAAATGTTCAACAGGTGAGTTCTGTTTTATAAAATGTCCATTCAGTCTTTTCTTTTCTCTTTTAATGTCCTTGTCTTTCTCCTGCTCCTATCCTTTTCTTAACTCTTTCCATTTGACATCATTCTTTGTCTCAAGCTAGCACTGTTTTTATGTCTTTCTGCCTTACCAGCTTTGTGTAGAGTTCCTCTTTACTTTGTTAATTCCTTCAGCTCCCATACGTATATAGTCAATACACTCCTTTGATGACGTCGTGGGTTAATGTACAGCTCTCTTCTTTAAAAAAACGTATTCAAATGTCAGCATTTATGAGGCCACCAAATATATATAGGTTATGCCCTTGTTACAGATCTCTCTCAATCTCTCCTGGGACTCAGGGCCTCATATTTCTTTAAGCGTTCGTTATGGCAGTACTTTAAGCTTTTTCCTCTTCAATCCCGGGTGCCGCTTACTCCGGTCTGGTCAGTCTCTCATACATCGGTTTCAGCACTCGCTCTTTGCCGATCCAGTCTCAGCCCAGACAGCGTTACCTCAAGAGCCCTGACGGCGTTTGCTGGCGGACACGGGATTTGGCTCCGCCCGCCCTTTCCTCTCTTCGGTTGCTATCTTCGGCGGCCCGTTCTTCTTTCTTAAACGTCAGAGGGCTGTCTTCGGTCCCTGTAATTGCATCGCTTCGTACCTCTTCACCGAAGCGTCACGCCACTTCTCTCCCTCTCCATACATCAAATATGTGCGACAACGGTCGTGGATTCACTCGATACAATGTAGCGCAACGGCGCTGTTTAATCTTCTTCAACTCGACGAGCTCTTTCGTCAATAACATCCGGCAACAGCAACATATTTACAATTCCCGGCTGAAATCCTCGCAACGACGTAGGATTCGTTTTTTTCCCTTCATCAGCTGCTCTTAATACGCCCAACTGAAGCCGTTGGATTCCACCTCCTCCTTCTCACCCCCGGTTTCCTAGGAAACCAACACACAGAAACAATTAGAGGAAAGTCCATACAGCTTTCACTTCCTCCTTTTAAATACCTAGACTTTAATAGGGATCCCCATTATACTTAAATAAATATATATATAGAAAGACCACATTGTCACAGGGTCATTCCGAGGTGGGCGGTAAGGGGTTATGGGCACCAGTAAGGATGCCGGTGCCGGTAATCCCTTACCGCCCTATTCCGAGGTTCCCTAGCAGGACCCGCTAAAAACGTCTGGTCAGACTAGACGTCCTTAGCGGGTCCCGTTAGGGGACCAGGGAGCAAATAACGGGCCCGTTATTAGCGCCTTCTCCATTCCCATTGAGCCATATGGGGGCTCGAATGGCAATGGGGAATGGTATTCGGCATTCTGACCTATGCGACCGGGTCCGCATAGGTCGGAATGTCCCAGTAAGTCCCCATTCCGCCTACCCGGACCCGAGTTTGGAGGCAGCCATGGTGCTAATAGCACCATGGCTGCCTCCAAACTCAGAAACAACCTCATAGATGGAATTTTTATTAAATCTTAGCATTGAATTATGTGTTTGTAGAACCTGGGGGAACCCTCTAGTGGAGTACACACATCTCGATGCTGGACTGCCCATGAGCCCAGGACAAAGGCAAGTACACACACAAGTTGTATTTGCATGTCGTTCCAATATGACACAAACAACAACCAAGTACAATGCAAGCCAGCAATAATGGTCGGGGAATGATAAGTAGACTTGTTGGTCTATTAAATTGTCGAAAGTAAAACTTACATATTATTTGGCATTTCCATTCTCTCGGCGTAACGCAGACACTCCGTTCAGGTCAACAAATTTTCATAAAATGAAATGACATGTTCCTTTGTCCAGTTATGGAATGGTGAACCTAATCATATTTGACAGTGTTACATCACTCCCTTCAAGCATTCCTTTTGGAATCCTCCCTTTGTTTCAAGGTCAAAAAACAATTGAACCTTATACTGTGTACGATGCATGGGTTTGCTAAGCGCGGAAGCAAAATTTCAACAGTGCTGACCTTCACTCAGAATGGGAGCCAATAGCCCTTCAGAACATAGTGGCATTAGAAATATTTTTTTAAAAGATATGAATTATTTACTATCATTCACCAATGCGGGCGAAATTTCTACAGATTTACTTTGTTCCTCTGGAGAACTTTGCACTCTCCCAGCGACTCCCACAGCCAGGCCACACCACCTGTCAGCTGAGCCCATCTCCTCTTCACACGGCAAATCACATAAACTTTTTTTGCAAGGAGAAAATCTCGAGCCCTGACAAAATGTGCTCCTACGAGAATGTCCGAGCAAGCCCTGCTGCAACCCCCTCCGGCCAGGCCGCAGTCCCCTGACGCCATGACCGCAGTTATATGTTAGAGGCCTATAATTTGCACACATGTCTTTGTACTATCTCACTTTTGGTCACTAGCGAGGTGAACAGTGTGGGGGTCTTGCCACCTTACAAATCCAGACACATAGTACATACGTAATAGTAATGCTTTTACGTTATAATGCAGATGGTACGAAAAACAACTGCAACCTAAGTGGATTCACACATGGTAAAGTATCACTTGGTAAGGAAACCTTCACAACAATAGGTATAATCTACCATGGAGGAGCCACAACCAATGCAGGTCACTACACTGCATATATAAAAAACAATTGTGGATGGGTCAAATGTAATGATACTAACATTACTGTAAAACAGAGATTACCAGCAAATCTTGTAAACGCTTACTTAATATTCTCAAAACCAAAATTTACTAACTAATCTGTGTATGAACTTAAACAAAACATGACCTTCAAATCTATGACCAGTTACAAAACGCCAACTGGTACCTAACTGCCCCAAGATTGTGCAACATGCAAACAAATAAATGAATACCATTAAAATGAAACAAGAAAGAAACAGTTACAATATGCCAACAGGTATCTAACTGCCCCAAAAATCTACAACAAACCAAATACCACTAAAATAGGAAAAGTAATAAACAAATAAAATACACCAACTGCTATCTAATTGCAACAATACTACGACCACTTCCAAATCAAAAACCATACACATATTTAATTCCTCCTACTGAACTCAAAGAAAGAAATGTTTTGTACCATAACATAAAATGTTTTTTTTTTAATCCAGCATGGATTTTTTTCCCACACACCCAATGATTTAATTAACAAACAGAGGCACTGAGCAAATTGAACAGTACACTGGTTTGAACTATAGTACTTCTAAAGTGCTAACTATGAGGGTCTACAAAATACAGAAATATCTACTATGCAATGAAATACTAATTATAAACTACCTACACTAACATGGGTTTTTTTTCTTTTATCACAGTGATTGAAAAAAAAATGTCTGCTGGATCTACCCATGTCATGAAAAAACGAGAGCCTTACCCAGATACTTTAGCTCACTATCTTTCACAGAGGAGAAATATCACAATAATATCAGTCTTTGTCCTGCCCAGGGGCAGTCCAGTACCGAAATGCTAGGCAATTCTCCTCTAAACAAGAGTACCAACAGCAACCCCAGACATGTGTTTCGGTCTGGTTGGACCTCATTAGTAGCGTGGAGCTGTTTCTCTTTCAGAATAGTGAGCAAGGAGTCCACGTCTGGATTCCCCTAGTAATTTAAGGTGATCCCCAAAGTTACTTAAATATGCAAAAATCAAGGGGGATTCTGGGAGTCTCTCTGTCAGACATTAGTCCTGGGTGCGAGAGCCTTACCAAGAATCTTTAGCACACTATCTTTCACAGAGGAAAAATATCCCAATCATATTAGTGTTTCTTCTGCACAGGGGCTGTCCAGCACCGAAATGCTAGTCATTTCTCCTCTGAACAACAGTACCAACAGGAATCCCAGATGCGTGTTTCGGTCTGGTTGGACCTCATCACTAGGGTGGAGCTGTGCCTCTCTAAGAATAGTGAGTAAGGGATCCATGTCTGGATTCCCCAAGTAATTAAGGGTAGGACCCAAAGTTACTTAAATATGCAAAAAACAAGGGGGTTCCTGGGAGTATCTCTGCCAGACATTAGACCTGGGTGCAAGAGCCTTACCCAGATTCTTTAGCTCACTACCTTTCACACAGGAGAAATAGCTCAATCATATCAGTATTTGTCCTGCCCAGGGGCATTCCAGCACCAAAATGCTAGGCAATTCTCCTCTCAACAAGAGTACCAACAGCAACCCCAGACACGTGTTTCGGTCTGATTGGACCTCATCAGTAGGGTGGAGCTGTCCATCTGTAAGAATAGTGACTAAGGGATCCACGTCTGGATTCCCCTAGTAACTTAGGGTAGGACCCAAAGTTACTTAAATATGCAAAAAACAAGGGGGTTCCTGCGAGTCTCTCTGCCAGACATTATTCTTGGGTGCAAGAGCCTTACCCAGATTCTTTAGCTCAATACCTTTCACACAGGAGAAATATCCCAATCATATCAGTATTTGTCCTGTCCAGGGGCATTCCAGCACCGAAAAGCTAGGCAGTTGTACTCTGAACAAGAGTACAAAAGCATGCTTTTGGGACCAAGCCGCTGCTCCTGCTGCAAATTTAGTGAAAATCCATCCAGGGGTTTGGGCTGTAGGCACGACAGACATTTTTTCTCCATTCAGTCTATGGGAAAAAAATACATTTTGGGATCCCCCCTATAACTTTGCCCCCCTCGCCCCCCGGACCAAACCTCACCAAACTTTGCAAAAAGATTCAGAGTGGGCCATGTACTTCTTTTTTTAATGGTGAGGATATATATATATATATATATATATATATATATATATAAATATTCAGTGAAAAAACTTTGTCAAAGGGACGTTATGGTTCCAAGTAAAACCGAAAAACCCTTGAAATTCGCCAGTTATGGTAAGCTAAGCAACCATAACTCGCGCTACCACCGTGCACGGCTAAGACTAACACCCAGGACATCAAAGATGACATCACACATGTCATTGATGACATCACTGATGACATCACATGTGTATGTACTTTTCATGAAATATGTGTACAAGGGATTCTTATTATAATGTTGCGAAACAAGTGTCAAGGATCATTGCAATAAATATCATACCCTAATTAGTGCATTGAACGATGCATTGATATAAATAGCATTCTATTATGGGGTTCTATCTAGTATACTAAGCTACTCATACAGAAACATAACATTGTGTGCAGCGTACAAGATGAAGGTATAATATTCGTAATTTTAATATGTTGAATAATGACATGATAATTGTTTTCTTAATATATTTTTGTGTACTGTGAAATATGCAATACGTAGCTAATAAAACACATGTATTACATAATTGCATTACTATAGACAAAACACAAAGACACAAGAACACATACCAATATGGGTATATACAGGGAAAGTGAAGTTAGCAAAAAAGCACCAGTAGTAGCAGAAGCAATTCATAACTTAACTGATTATTTTCATGCAAATAAATGATTGCTCTGCTTCAAAGCTGCTATTTACCCTATGTATACGTATTACTTGATGTGATTGGACCCACAGGGAAAGTACAGCCATAAAAAAAAAAAAACAACATAACTATCAGAAAGTGCTCATAAGTCTATTGATTATCTTTATGCACAAAAAGGATTGCTGTCTTTCAAGCTTGTGTCTTCCCGTATGTATATGTTTCGTATGATGTGACTGGTCTCTAAGGGAATTACTGTAAGAACCTACTTGAAGGATATGTCTACAAATAAAATAAAAATTTTAGTTTCTGACTGTTACTGAAGAAAACCATGTGGCCTAGATATGTCAGCAAAAGAAAAAAGAGTGAGCCAGACATGTGATGTCATCAGTGATGTCATCAATGACATTTGTGATGTCATCTTTGATGTCCTGGGTGTTAGTCTTAGCAGTGCACAGTGGTGGCGCAAGTTATGGTTGCTTAGCTTACCATAACTGGCGAATTTCAAGGGTTTTTTGGTTTTACTTGGAACCATAACGTCCCTTTGACAAAGTTTTTTCACTGAATTTCATAGGTTTTTAGTAGCGCAACTTAACCATAACGTCCCTTTAACAAAGTTTTTTCACTGAATTTCATAGGTTTTTACTAGCGCAACTTAACCATAACATCCCTTTAACAAAGTTTTTTCATTGAATTTCATAGGTTTTTATTAGTGCAACTTAACCATAACGTCCCTGTAACATTTTTTTTTTACTAAATTTTAAAGGTTTTTATTAGTACAATGTCACCATAACATCCTTTTCAATAGATAAAGACCACTAAGATCTTATGTCGTCAAAGTAGGAACGCCGGGTGGTAAAAAAAACTAAAAGATTTTCCTTCCTACACCGGGAAGCCGCAGGCGTCCCGGTGTAGGAAGGAAAATCTTTTACCAAGATGGCCACCATGGAAAGGGAAGGCTGGGTGTATAAAGGATACAAGAGGGCATGACCGGGGGGTGGGGTGGAACAGGGGAGACACATGGGCATGAGCGGGGGGTGAGAGGGAACAGGGTATAAATGGGGCATGAGCAGGGGGTGGGGGGAAAAGGAAGGAAACACGGGGCATGAGCGGTGGTGGGGGGAACACGAGAGAGACACGGGGCATGAGCAGCGGGTGGGTAGGAAAATGAGGGAGACACGGGGTATGAGCGGGGGGTGGGGAGGAGCACGAGGGAGATACGGGGCAAGAGCGGGGGGAACAGGGCACACATGGGACATGAGCGGGGGTGGGGGGGAAGGAGAGAGACAAAGGGCATGAGTGGGGGGTGGGGGAACACGAGGGAGACACACACGGGGATGAGCGGGGGGGTGGGGGGTAACACAGGACATGAGTGGGGGGTGGGGGGAACACCAGGGAGACACGGGGCATGAGCGGGGGGTGGGGGGCAACAGGAGACAGACATGCGGCATGAGCGGGGGTGGGGCCAACAGGAGAGAGACACGGGGCATGAGCAGGGGGTGGGAGGAACAGGATACAGACACGGGGCATGAGCGGGGGGGTGGGGAGAACAGGAGACAGATACGGGGCATGAGCGGGGGTGGGGAGAACAGGAGACAGACACGGGGCATGAGCGGGGGGTGGGGGGCAACAGGAGACAGACACGGGGCATGAACGGGGGGGTGGGGGGCAACAGGAGAGAGACACGGGGCATGAGCGCGGAGTGGGGGGTACAGGAGACAGACACGAGGCATGGATGGGGGCAACAGGAGACAGACACGGGGCATGAGCGGGGGGTGGGGGGAACAGGAGACAGGCACGGGGCATGAGCAGGGGGTGGGGGAACAGAAGACAGACACGGGGCATGAGCGGGGGAGTGGGAGGCAACAGGAGAGGGACACGGGGCATGAGCGGGGGGTGGGGGGTACAGGAGACAGACACGGGGCATGCGCAGGGGGTGGAGGGCAACAGGAGAGAGACACGGGGCATGGGCGGGGGGGTACAGGAGACAGACACGGGGCATGAGCGCGGGGTGGGGGGCAACAGGAGAGAGACACGGGACATGAGCGGGTGGGGGAACAGGGGACAGACACAGGGCATGAGCGGGGGGGCAACAGGAGACAGACACGGGGCATGAGCGGGGGGTGGGGGTACAGGAGACAGACACTGGGCATGAGCGGGGGTTGGGGGGCAACAGGAGAGAGACACGGAGCATGAGCAGGGGGTGGGGGGAACAGGAGACAGACACGGGCATGGGTGGGGGCAACAGGAGACATACACGGGGCATGAGCGGGGGTGGTGGGCAACAGGAGACAGACACGGGGCATGAGTGGGGGTTGGGAGGAACAGGAGACAGACACGGGGCATGAGCAGGGGGTGGGGAGAACAGGAGACAGACACGGGGCATGAGCGGGGGAGTGGGGGGCAACAAGACAGAGACACGGGGCATGAGCGGGTGGGGGGAACAGGAGACAGACACGGGGCATGAGCGGGTGGGGGGAACAGGAGACAGACACGGGGCATGAGCGGGGGGTGGGGGGCAACAGGAGATAGACACGGGGCATGAGCGGAGGGTGGGGGGAACAAGAGACAGACACGGGGCATGAGCGAGGGGCATGGGGGGCAACAGGAGACAGACACGGCACATGAGAGGAACAGGAGCCAGATACGGGCATGAGCGGGTGGAACAGAAGACAGACACGGAGCATGAGTGGGGGGTGGGGGGAAGCGGAGAGAGACACACGGGGCATGAGCGGGGGTGGGGGGAGGGAGAGAGACACACGGGTCATGAGCGGGGGGTGGGGGAGGGAGAGAGACACACAGGGCATGAGCGGGGGGTGGGCGGGAGTTAGAGAGACACGCGGGGCATGAGCGGGGGTGGGCGGGAGGGAGAGAGAGAGACACACGGGGCATGAGCGGGGTGGGGGGAGGGAGAGAGACACACGGGGCATGAGCGGGGGGTGGGGGGAAGGGGAGAGAGACACACGGGGCATGAGCGGGGGGTGGGGGGAAGGGGAGAGAGACACACGGGGCATGAGCGGGGGTGGGGTGGAGGGGGGTGGGAGAGAGACACATGGGTCATGAGCGGGAGGGGGAGAGACACACGGGACATGAGCGGGGGGTGGCCGGGAGGGGGAGAGACACACAGGGCATGAGCAGGGGTGGGCGGGAGGAGGAGAGACACACGGGGCAAGAGCGGGGGTGGGGGGAGGGGGAAAGACACACGGGGCAAGAGCGGGGTGGGGGGAAGGGGAGAGAGACATACGGGGCATGAACAGGGGTGGAGGGGGGGAGAGAGACACACGGGGCATGAGCGGGGGTGGAGGGGGAGGGAGAGAGGCACACAGGGCATGAGCAGGGGAGGGGGGAGGGAGAGAGACACACGGGGCAAGAGCGGGGGTGGGAAAGAGACACGGGGCAAGAGCGGGGGTGGGCGGGAGGGGGAAAGAGACACGGGGCAAGAGCGGGGGTGGGCAGGAGGGGGAAAGACACACGGGGCAAGAGCAGGGGTGGAGGGGAGGGGGAAAGACACACGGGGCAAGAGCGGGGGTGGGGGGAAGGGGAGAGAGACACACGGGTCATGAGCGGGGGTGGAGGGGAGGGAGAGAGAGAGACACAAGGGGCATGAGCGGGGGTGGGGGGAGGGAGAGAGACACACGGGGCATGAGCGGGGGGTTGGGGGAAGGGGAGAGAGACACACGGGGCATGAGCGGGGGGTGGGGGGAAGGGGAGAGAGACACACGGGGCATGAGCGGGTGGTGGGGGGAAGGGGGAGGGAGGGAGACACACGGGTCATGAGCGGGAGGGGGAGAGACACACGGGACATGAGCGGGGGGTGGGCGGGAGGGGGAGAGACACACGGGCATGAGCGGGGGTGGGCGGGAGGGGGAGAGACACGCGGGGCAAGAGCGGGGGTGGAGGGGGAGGGAGAGAGACACACGGGGCATGAGCGGGGGTGGGGGGAGGGAGAGAGACACACGGGGCAAGAGCGGGAGGGGGAAAGAGACACGGGGCAAGAGCGGGGGTGGGTGGGAGGGGGAAGACACACAGGGCAAGAGCGGGGGTGGGGGAGGGTGAAAGACACACGGGGCAAGAGCAGGGGTGGGGGGAGGGGAGAGAGACACACGGGGCATGAGCGGGGTGGAGGGGAGTGAGAGAGACACACAGGGCATGAGCAGGGGTGGAGGGGGAGGGAGAGAGACACACGGGGCATGACTGGGGGTGGGGTGGAGGGAGAGAGACACAAGGGGCTTCACCAGGGGTGGGGGGGAGGGAGGGAGAGAGACACACGGGGCATGAGCGGGGGGTGGGTGGGAGGGGGAGAGACACGGGGCATGAGTGGGGGTGGGGGGAGGGAGAGAGACACACGGGGCCTGAGCGGGGGCTGGGGGAAGGTGAGAGAGACACACGGGGCATGAGCAGGGGGTGGGGGGAAGGGGAGAGAGACACACAGGGCATGAGCGGGGGTGGAGGGGAGGGAGAGAGACACACGGGGCATGAGCGGGGGGTGTGGGGAAGGGAGAGAGACACACGGGGCATGAGCGGGGGTGGAGGGGAGGGAGAGAGAGAGACACAAGGGGCATGAGCGGGGGTGGGGGGAGGGAGAGAGACACACGGGGCATGAGCGGGGGGTTGGGGGAAGGGGAGAGAGACACACGGGGCATGAGCGGGGGGTGGGGGGAAGGGGAGAGAGACACACGGGGCATGAGCGGGGGGTGGGGGGAAGGGGGAGGGAGGGAGACACACGGGTCATGAGCGGGAGGGGGAGAGACACACGGGACATGAGCGGGGGGTGGGCGGGAGGGGGAGAGACACACGGGCATGAGCGGGGGTGGGCGGGAGGGGGAGAGACACGCGGGGCAAGAGCGGGGGTGGAGGGGGAGGGAGAGAGACACACGGGGCATGAGCGGGGGTGGGGGGAGGGAGAGAGACACACGGGGCAAGAGCGGGAGGGGGAAAGAGACACGGGGCAAGAGCGGGGGTGGGTGGGAGGGGGAAGACACACAGGGCAAGAGCGGGGGTGAGGGAGGGTGAAAGACACACGGGGCAAGAGCAGGGGTGGGGGAGGGGAGAGAGACACACGGGGCATGAGCGGGGTGGAGGGGAGTGAGAGAGACACACAGGGCATGAGCGGGGGTGGAGGGGGAGGGAGAGAGACACACGGGGCATGACTGGGGGTGGGGTGGAGGGAGAGAGACACAAGGGGCTTCACCGGGGGAGGGAGGGAGAGAGACACACGGGGCATGAGCGGGGGGTGGGTGGGAGGGGGAGAGACACGGGGCATGAGTGGGGGTGGGGGGAGGGAGAGAGACACACGGGGCCTGAGCGGGGGCTGGGGGAAGGTGAGAGAGACACACGGGGCATGAGCAGGGGGTGGGGGGAAGGGGAGAGAGACACACAGGGCATGAGCGGGGGTGGAGGGGAGGGAGAGAGACACACGGGGCATGAGCGGGGGGTGTGGGGAAGGGAGAGAGACACACGGGGCATGAGCGGGGGTGGGCGGAAAGGGGAGAGACACACGGGGCAAAAGCGGGGGGTGGGGGCAGGGGGGAGGGAGAGAGACACACAGGGCATGAACGGGGGTGGGGGGAGGGGGGAGGGAGAGAGACACACGGGTCATGAGCGGGAGGGGGAGAGACACACGGGACATGAGCGGGGGGTGGGTGGGAGGGGGAGAGACACACGGGGCATGAGCGGGGTGGAGGGGAGGGAGAGAGACACATGGGGCATGAGCGGGGGTGGAGGGGGAGGGAGAGAGACACACAGGGCGTGAGCGGGAGGGAGAGAGACACATGGGGCATGAGCAGGGGTGGGCGGGAGGGGGAAAGAGACACGGGGCAAGAGCGGGGGTGGGCAGGAGGGGGAAAGACACACGGGGCAAGAGCGGGGGTGGGCAGGAGGGGGAAAGACACACGGGGCAAGAGTGGGGTTGGGGGAGGGGGAAAGACACAGGGCAAGAGCGGGGGTGGGGGGAAAGGGAGAGAGACACACGGAGCATGAGCGGGCGTGGAGGGGAGGGAGAGAGACACACGGGGCATGAGCAGGGGTGGAGGGGGAGGGGAGAGAAACACATGGGGCATGAGCGGGGGAGGGGCGAAGGGGAGAGAGACACACGGGGCATGAGCGGCGGGTGGGGGGGAGGGAGAGAGACACACGGGGCATGAGCGGGAGGGGTAGAGACACACGGGGCATGAGCGGGGGTGGGCGGGAGCGGGAGAGACACACGGGGCAAGAGCGGGGGTGGGGGGATATGATATGATATGATATGGTATTTATAACGCGCCTATACACAGGTGTTTCAAGGCGCAACGAGGCAGGGAGGGGAGGAACAAGGGGAGACAGACAACGATCCTACTAGGCCAGGTGTCATTCAGATCGCGCAAGTGCAGGGGTGGGGGAGGGGGAAAAGTGCAAGGGGAAGGGGAGGGGGGGAAGTGCAGTACAAGGTAAGTGGCGAAAAGTAATAAATAAATAGGGCCAGCTGGTGGCAAGTGCAAGATAAGTGCAGAACAAGTGCTGGGGAAGGGGAGGGGGCTGTAGGGATACAGAGACAGTCCCGCAGTGCAGAGGGGTTCAAGGGCATCAGTGCAAGTGGAGAGTGGCTGGGCCCAGGACCGAGGCCGTTTAGAGTGGTCCAGTTTCAGGATCAGTGCAGTTTCAGTGAAGAATTAATTTGCTGTTCAGCAGGGGAGAGAGAGAGAAAGCAGAAGCAAAGAGGAAGGTTTTGAGGTGCTTCCGGAACCGGAGATGGTTCTCCTCAAGTTTCAGGGAGGCAGGAAGGCTGTTCCAGAGGGAGGCCCCTGCCGCGGAGAGAGATCTACCCCCAGCTCGTTGCTTCGAGAAGCGGCTAACCATGAGGGAGTTGGAGGCGGATGAGCAAAGGGCTCGGGAAGGAAGATATTTGGGAAGAGAGAGTTGAAGGTATTTAGGACCCAGGCCCCAGAAGGCCTTGTGGACAATGCAGAGGGTTTTGAACTTTATCCTCGCAGCCACTGGGAGCCAGTGTAGAGATTTCAGTCCTGGAGAGATACGGTCCCTGGGCTTGAGGCCAAGGACAAGTCTCGCAGTTCTGTTCTGGATGAGTTGCAGAGGGCGGAGAGTGGAGGCAGGCAGATTAAGATAGAGGCTGTTACAGTAGTCCAGCTTCGAGAGAACCAGGGCTCGGGAGACAGTGAGCAGTGAGGGGAAAAGACACACGGGGCAAGAGCGGGGGTGGGGGAAAGGGGAGAGAGACACACGGGGCATGAGCGGGGGTAGAGGGGAGGGAGAGAAACACACGGGGCTTGAGCGGGGGTGGAGGGGGAGGGAGAGAGACACACGGGGCATGAGCGGGGGTGGGGGGAGGGAGAGAGACACACGGGGCAAGAGCGGGGGTGGGAAAGAGACATGGGGCAAGAGTGGGGGTGGGCGGGAGGGGGAAAGAGACACGAGGCAAGAGCGGGGGTGGGTGGGAGGGGGAAGACACACGGGGAAAGAGCAGGGGTGGGGGAGGGTGAAAGACACACGGGGCAAGAGCAGGGGTGGGGGGAGGGGAGAGAGACACACGGGGCATGAGCGGGGTGGAGGCGAGTGAGAAAGACACACAGGGCATGAGCGGGGGTGGAGGGGGAGGGAGAGAGACACACAGGGCATGACTGGGGGTGGGGGGGAGGGAGAGAGACACACGGGGCTTCACCGGGGGTGGGGGGGAGGGAGGGAGAGAGACACACGGGGCATGAGCGGGGGTGGGGGGAGGGAAAGAGACACACGGGGCCTGAGCGGGGGCTGGGGGAAGGTGAGAGAGACACATGGGGCATGAGCAGGGGGTGGGGGGAAGGGGAGAGAGACACACGGGGCATGAGCGGGGGTGGAGGGGAGGGGAGAGACACACGGGGCAAGAGCGGGGGGTGGGTGGGAGGGGGAGAGACACACGGGGCATGAGCGGGGGTGGGTGGGAGGGGGAGAGACACACGGGGCATGAGCGGGGGGTGGGCGGCGGGTGGGGAGAGACACACGGGCCATGAGCAGGGGTTGGGCGACGGGTGGGGAGAGACACACGGACATGAGCGGGGGTGGGTGGCGGGTGGGGAGAGACACACGGACATGAGCAGGGGGTGGGCGGGGGGTGGGGAGAGACACACGGACATGAGCGGGGGGTGGGCGGGAGGGGAGAGACACACGGACATGAGCGGGGGTGGGCGGCGGGTGGGGAGAGACACACGGACATGAGCGGGGGGTGGGCGGGAGGGGAGAGACACACGGACATGAGCGGGGGTGGGCGGGAGGGGAGAGACACACGGACATGAGCGGGGGGTGGGCGGGAGGGGAGAGGCACAGGTACATGAGCAGGGGTGGGAGAGACACACGGGGGTGGGAGAGACACACGGGGCATGAGCGGGGGGTGGGCAGATGGGAGAGACGAGCGGGGCACGAGCGGGGCATGAGCGGGGGGTGGGCATGAGCGGGGGGGTGGGCGGGAGGGAGAAAGACACACGGACATGAGCGGGGGTGGGCGGGAGCGAGAAAGACACACGGACATGAGCGGGGAGTGGGCGGGAGGGAGAAAGACACACAGCGTTCATGTGCAAGCGGCAGATCCCGCTCCTCGGCCCTCTGCTGGCCACCGTGTGCCGATGGCGTTAGCAGGGGGCTGGAGGAAAAGGGAAGACACAGAGCATGAGTGGGGGGGTGGGCGGGTATGGAGAGACACACGGACATGAGCGGGGGTGGGTAGCGGGTGGGGAGAGACACACGGACATGAGCGGGGGGTGGGCGGGAGGGGAGAGACACACGGACATGAGCGGGGGTGGGCGGCGGGTGGGGAGAGACACACGGACATGAGCGGGGGGTGGGCGGGAGGGGAGAGACACACGGACATGAGCGGGGGTGGGCAGGAGGGGAGAGACACACAGACATGAGCGGGGGGTGGGCGGGAGGGGAGAGGCACAGGTACATGAGCGGGGGTGGGAGAGACACACGGGGGTGGGAGAGACACACAGGGCATGAGCGGGGGGTGGGCGGATGGGAGAGACGAGCGGGGCACGAGCGGGGCATGAGCGGGGGGGTGGGCATGAGCGGGGGGGTGGGCGGGATGGAGAAAGACACATGGACATGAGCGGGGGGTGGGCGAGGGGGAGAAAGACACACTGACATGAGCGGGGAGTGGGCGGGAGGGAGAAAGACACACAGCGTTCATGTGCAAGCGACAGATCCCGCTCCTCGGCCCTCCGCTGGCCACCGTGTGCCGATGGCGTTAGCGGGGGGCTGGAGGAAAAGGGAAGACACGGAGTATGAGTGGGGGGGTGGGAGGAACAGGAGACAGACACGGGCATGAGCGGGGGTGGGGGACTTACTGTGCAGGTGGGATACAAAGCCTCTCATGCGAGGAACAAAGATGGCGGGCGTCTCTGAAGCCAGACGCACTGCACGCTTTCACCGCGTCCAATGAGAGAGCACGTCAGATGTCCGTGGACATCACGCAAGATGCTTGCCCAATCACCGTCCTGTCCGCGGAGCGAACATGGAAGTGTGTCTGCGAAGCGAACACAGATATCACTAATTTTTTCACTTACATTTTGTCATTTTTTTAAAAACTACTGGACGGATTTACACCAAATAAAGCAAAGCACGCTTTCGGGACCAAGCCGCCAATTCTGCCGCAAATGTGGTGTAAATCTGTCCAGCGGTTTGGGCTGTAGGCGTGAGCAAAGTTTTTTCCCATTATGTCTATGGGAAAAAAAAAGTTTTGTGACCCCCCCTATAACTTTGCCCCCCCTGGACGAATCCTCACCAAACTTTGCAGAGAAGTTCAGAGTGACCCAAATACTGTTTTTGCAAAGTTTGGTGAGGATTCGTCCAGGGAGAGCGAAGTTATAAGCCGCCCGAAAAGTGCTCTTCCTATGGAAACTGCAACTTAACCATAACTACATGGCCACTACCACTATATATATATATATATTCAGTGAAAAAACTTTGTTAAAGGGACGTTATGGTTAAGTTGCGCTACTAAAAACCTATGAAATTCAGTGAAAAAACATTGTCAAAGGGACGTTATGGTTCCAAGTAAACCCGAAAAACCCTTGAAATTCACCAGTTATGGTAAGCTAAGCAACCATAACTCGTGCCACCACCGTGCACTGCCAAGACTAACACCCAGGACATCAAAGATGACATCACAAATGTCATTGATGACATCACTGATGACATCACATGTCTGGATCGCTCTTTTTTCTTTTGCTGACATGTCTAGGCCACATGGTTTTCTTCAGTAACAGTCAGAAACTAAAAATGTTATTTTATTTGTAGACGTATCCTTCAAGTAGGTTCTTACAGTAATTCCCTTAGAGTCCAGTCACATCATATGCAACATATACATACGGGAAGACACAAGCTTGAAAGTCAGCAATCCTTTTTGTGCATAAAGATAATCAATAGACTTATGAGCACTTCCTGATAGTTCTGTTGTTTTTTTATGGCTGTACTTTCCCTGTGGGTCCAGTCACATCAAGTGATACATATACATAGGGTAAATAGCAGCTTTGAAACAGAGCAATCATTTATTTGCATGAAAATAATCAGTTAAGTTATGAATTGTTTCTGCTACTACTTGTGCTTTTTTGCTTACTTCACTTTCCCTGTATATACCCATATTGGAATGTGTTATTGTGTCTTTGGCCCTCATTAGGACCCTGGCGGTAAGGGGTTTACGCTAGCGTTAGCTGCGCCGACCCCTTACCGCCAATCCCGAGTTCCCAGAGCGCCATGGTCATTTTTCCGCCCGCTTTTTGCGGGCGTAAAAATCCATGGCGCTATGGGACCTTGGTGTTAATTACGCCACCGTAATTTACGGTGGCGTAATTAACTCCTTCCCCACTCCCATTATACCCTATGGGGCCGAAATGGGAATGGGGAAGGGTAAATGGGTCAATGGGGATTTACCGCCCCGCCGACCTCGGAATGGGGCGGTAAGTCCACCATCCGCCATGGCGTAAACGGACTTTACGCCATGGCGGAAAAGTCCGCCGATGGCGTAAAAAATCCGCCAGGGTCGTAATGAGGGCCTTTGTGTTTTGTCTATAGTAAAGCAATTATGTAATCCATGTGTTTTATTAGCTACGTATTACATATTTCACAGTACACAAAAATCTATTAAGAAATCAATGATCAAAGAATCCCTTGTACACATATTTCATGAAAAGTACATACACATGTGATGTCATCAGTGATGTCACCAATGACATTTGTGATGTCATCTTTGATGTCCTGGGTGTTAGTCTTAGCAGTGCACGGTGGTGGCGTGAGTTATGGTTGCTTAGCTTACCATAACTGGTGAATTTCAAGGGTTTTTCCGTTTTACTTGGAACCATAACGTCCCTTTGACAAAGTTTTTTCACTGAATTTCATAGGTTTTTAGTAGCGCAACTTAACCATAACGTCCCTTTAACAAAGTTTCTTCACTGAATGTCATAGGTTTTTAGTAGGTTTGTAGTAGTGCAACTTGACAATAATGACTTTCACTTTATATAAATATCATATGGAACTGACTGAATCTCTTCTACTGTACTTGATGTCCGCAAACTCATTTAATGTTCGCGGACATGTTCGAAGAACAGTACCACTATCTAAAAAACTCTGGGGGGGTATGTTTGATTGTTATATCATAACATAGGAACATTTAACAAATTTTAAAAAAAGCACACAAACACATTATATGTACTAATACATAATAAATGTAACCCATATATACAACACACTAACCATTCATTTAAATGCACTATGTTCTAAAATGGAATATACCACAAGAAAATAAATTGGCTTCCAACATAATTACCTCACAAACACAACAGAACTGAGAACAAGAGCAGACCCACTGAGTACATAGGACTTATTTTACCTGAAATAGTAGGTGTACTTAATTTCATTCATATATTTATAAACTTTCTGTATTAAATAAAAAGTATATTATCTTTTTTTATTTTCTCTCACAGAAATGTCTAGTACTCTGGAATGGCTAGAGGAACATTTCCCACATGAAGAAATGTCACAAGATAGTGAAACTAATGGTAAACACTTTATAATATAAACCATTTAATTATTATTATTTTGTATACATTTAACATATATATATTTTTTTTGTACAGAGCATAACAAAATAGAAACTACCTCTGAAGAAGCTGTTATGGAAAACTGGCTTGACAGCATAAAAGAAAAAATAGTTTTATTGTTGACCAATTTTAATAATTTGAAAACTTTTGTTGAAGATCATTTTATAACAAAAACATCATACCATTGCTCCACATGTACTTGTCCCCCTCACCATATCCCAGTCAATTATCCCCAAACCCTCTCCATAACCCAAAACGTTTTGATGAGACTTCCATCCCTTCTTCACCTAATAACAATCATGATGAAACCCCTAATTCTACTGTTTTTGTTTCTGTTTCTGCCTCACCTTCTCTGTCATAAATTATTAATATATGTAAAATAAAGTTTAATTTTTATGTTGTGTTGGAAATAGTTTTGTTTTTTTTTAAAAAAAACAATGTAGGTGTCCGCGGACAGTGCAGGTGTTCTAAAATGTTTGTAAATAAACGAAAATGGAGGTGCCCTGAAGAACACTATACCTGTTCGTACTGTTCGCTAGCAAGATGAAACTATTCTAAGAACACACGCGGTGTCCTGAAATGTTCGTAAACAAAAAAAAATTAAAGTGTCCTAAAGAACACTATATCTGTCCGTAGTGTTCGCTAGCAAGTTCAATCTGTTCTAAGAACACACACGGTGTCCTGAATTGTTCGTAATTAAACGAAAATGGAGGTGTCTTAAAGAACACTATACCTGTCCGTACTGTTCGCTAGCAACTTGAAAATGTTCTAAGAACACAATTGGTGTCCTGAAATGTTCGTACATAAACGAAATTGAACGTGTCCTGAAGAACAGTATATCTGTCCTTACTGTTCACTAGCAAATTTAAACTGTTCTAAGAACACACGCAGTGTCCTGAAATGTTCGTTTCACGTGTGACGCAATTTTTATTAGTTCAGGACCCGAACAGTGTCCGTAGAACATCAACGCGCATGCGCTAGCCAATCTCTGTGCATTTGGTGTCCTGCGGACATGCGCTTCCTTCGCGGACTTGTTCACGAACGGATCATATGACCGCGCCCATGCTGATCGAGTGTTCTGAATGAGGACACTGTTCGGGTCCCCGAACAAATTAAAAGTACATTTTCAATTAATCCATAATATTTTTCAATAAAATCTCACCATGGCACAAGTCCCACATAGTAATCCTGAGTTTCTACATACCTTTTGAAACTTTTCAAACTTTTTTTTGTGTTCGATCTGTCCGCGGACAGCGTGCATATCCGCGAACCTCGCACAAGCACCCCTATAAAAGACCACGCCCTAGAGCTTATTCTCATTGTGTTTCTGGCTATTCTTCAGAGCACAGGTATTTCTCCAGCAAATTGCTGATTACACCATCAAGATGGCATCCCTGGCTGCAGAACTGCCACCTGGTGCTGCACCTGCTTCAGCACCACCCCCATCCCCTCCACCATCACCACCCCCCCAAGGGCCTGAAGAGGGGAACAGGAGTGAAGGTGCGCAGGAGGAAGAAGAGGATGATGAGAATGAGGTAGAGGAAAACCCTACTACCCGCACTAGGCGTGAGTCTTGGGTGTGGCGGTTATTTACCATTCATGGTAATGTTCCTAAGGCTCGTGCAAACGTGTTACCTGCAATGAGTGCAAAATGATACTCAGTCGTGGGAAGCACGGTAAGTACAGCTTTGGGACCACTACTATGAAGCGACACCTGAGGTCATTTCACTCTGGGGCTATTCGCAGGGTTGTACCTTGCGAAGAACGTAGCAGGTTGATTTCCTCTACTTCATCCTCTGTTTCTGATCCTGTCACCACAAGGACCACCTCTGTGGGACAGCGTCTTCCTCAAGCTGCCTCACAGGCCATACAGAATGCTGATGACCCTTACCTTTCGAGGGTCACAGTTGTATGTATGTACTGTGACACAGTACTCTGCAGGGGGGAGCGACTTCGTAGTGCTTTTGAGACTATCGTCTCAGAGCACGAGAAGATCTGCTCACTACCTAAATAAAACCCACTCTACATCTTCCTCTCTCAGCTCGCCCTTTCTTATCCCTGTGGTTGGTGTCCCCCCTTTACCTTCCTTTCCCCTCCTCTCCTAGTGTGTCGTGTATAAAAAACAAAAAATAATACAAATATCAAAAATCAAAACAAAAATAAGGCTCTTTTCAGAGCCGCCTTTCACAGTTAAAAAATAGAAGTGAAAATAAATGAAGCAGGGCCCTTTGTATTTTTTAGAAATCTGCGGACAGTTCGCGAACATTTCAAAAATTGGGTTGCTATCCCAACACAAACATTGCAATTTTCTCTGGGAAGAAGTGGTGGCTCTGAAAAGAGCCTTTGGGTGGTGTTTGTAAGTCAAAAATTATAAATGCTTAGCACCTACTTCAAAATGGTTGCTGTAATTCCAGAAAAGGTCGCAATGCATTTTGTGCATTTCTCAAAAAAATCTGATTGCCAGCATAAGTAAGATGGACTCCATCTCTGCGAAAAATGTATGTACTACGAAACATAATATTTTCATTGTGAAAAGAGGACATGCCAAAATCTCTTAGAAAGGCACAAACAGTCTTATTAACATTGCGCCTTGCTTTTTCCATTTGTGGACCAAATGAAGAAGAACGAAGCCACATTTGTCTCTGCGCAATCCGTGAAAATATCACTTGAGAATTAGGAAACATGTCCATAACCTTCCCAAGTCCTTCTTTCATAGCAAATTGCAAAGCAATTCCAGTCACATGTCCTAAACTGTTCCCTCCTCAATGAATTACAATTATGTCTGGATGTTGCTCTGTCTCCAAAGTAGCACAGAGAGCTAGCAATTCCAACCACTTCATTCCACGTACTCCATGCCAGTGTACTTCCACATGTGGGAATCCAAGATCTACAGCTACTCCACAGCTTTCTGCATGCACCTTCAACCAATGTATCCACGAATCTCCCAAAATCCAAACCATCTGTTTCTGAAACACACAGCCATAGCTATCTTTTGTTCTCGCAGCAAAAAGAGTATCTGAGAAACTCTCTCCTGGCACAACACACCCACTAAACTTTTCTGACCAATCCCTTTCAGTGCTTATTCTCATTTGCATGACTTCTGAACCCAAAAATCCCGGATGTAACTCCCGATGTCCGCAAACTACCGCCATGTCCGCGGACATATCGTAACATGAACAACCCTTCTACCATTTCCACTTTACTCTCTCTGCCATTCCCTCATTGGATGTAGCTAAAAAATCACATGACCATGCACCAATCACATACAAGAACTCTAGATCTAACTGCATCATCATAGATCAGCACTGCAAATGTACTGTGAATCTCTCTGAGTACAAGTGTCATATCATTGGCAAGCACCAGGTACCAGAAATACTGTACAAGTCTCCAAGATTTCTACTTGCAACTCCATGCATATCCATATGCATGAACACAAACTTCAGGTATGCATATTTTCTGTACAGTAGATGAACACATTTTCAAACAGACTTTTAGCTTGTGTAATCTGTAAAATGAATTTACTGTATTTTTTTCAATATCCTAAAATCAACTATCACTTATAAACCTTTATACTATTTACTTTCTTTATACACACACACTCAAATCATGTTAAACTAACATTTTTTAAATGAAATATATAGACTACATATATTCAAACAAAATTGCATGCAAGCACAATCTATGTTTACATTTTTTAAAAAATACTTATACAATTTCATATTTTTTAGTTTTTATTTATTTATTTACTTAATTACTTTAATTTAGACATGACATTGAGGCGCTATTACCTAGAACAGTTTACTTACAGAAATAGTAGTATTCATTGGTATATTGTAAATTTCACAAGACAGTAAAGATATTTTTTTTGCTACAGTTAGTCATTCAATACAATTTGTTCATTAAGAACATATCATATGTACTGAACTGATGCAATGTATCTTATGTAAATAAATTAGTTTAATGGTTTTAAAGAAGGCACTGAGGATTTCAATTAAAAAAATCAATATCTAAATTAAAAACAGCGCTATATACAAACAAAGTGACTAATTTGAAGCTTTTACAATTGCAGTGAAGACCAGTCTACTGAAAAGAAGCAGCCGAATTCGAAGAACAAAGAAGAACTAAGAACTTAACTGTTAATTAAAGAAAAAAAGTAAGTAGAATAAGTAGAATATCACCATAATATTTGTATTATTAATCAAACATACTATAACATTAATACAAGCTATTTTGGTGTCTAAAAATAGAGATTGTGTACCATTTTGTCCAAAAATCTCCATGTCTTAAACAGCGATTTACAGCCCGAATGGCCCACAAATTCCTATTTTTGGACACACAAATTACCCAACTGAACCGCTACAATGTTCATATTATAGAACAAACAACTGTTTTAATTGTATACATAAGATTTACTATTTGTACTTTTCCACACCACTAGCTTACTTTTTTTTTGTCATCTGAACCCCAGTTTAGTAACACATAAATTCAAGCATACCTATCCCTACTAGTTGTAGTTCCCAATGCACAATCACACACCATTAAATACATCTTTATCATCTTACTCAAACACTCATGCACACAGCACACATACATTCTAGAACACCCCAACCCATATCTTCTTTATTTTTTCCAACAGACCCTAAAGAATGCCTACCAAAAGTCAAGTCCGTAGAAAGCAACGCAAAAGTAGAGCAAATGAAAATAAAAGTGTCCAACATAAGCATCCATCTCTAGCAGAATTTGTAAAAAAAAAGTTGAAACAAAACAGCTAATACAGTCATTTAGTGAAACACAAGAAGTTTCAAGTACAAAAACTTTGCCTTCTCTATCAAAATGTAAAACAAACCAAAAAACAATTAACAGAAAATCA
Organism: Ambystoma mexicanum; assembly: GCF_040938575.1. Lineage (NCBI taxonomy): Eukaryota > Metazoa > Chordata > Amphibia > Caudata > Ambystomatidae > Ambystoma > Ambystoma mexicanum. The sequence continues at coordinate 1,268,160,746 of NC_090922.1, read as the reverse complement.
GCTATCACTATAGATAAAACTACTTCTTCAAATTTTAATATAGTGCAAAGTAAGCATACCAAGAAAAGTATTTTAGCCAAAATGTACCGTCACAAAGTCCTTCAAAATCTTATAAAAACAGGAGAGAAATCAGGTTCAATGCTTAAAACCTATCGTAGGAAATTAATCTTAGAAGCGTTGATGGACAGTGCAATTCTTCTGAAAAGAAAGTTATTTATTTTACTGTTAAACAAAATGAAACCACTAACAAAACTAATAACTAAATTACAAAAAAGACTTCTCAATAAGCAAAATGTCAACAGAAAGAACTTCTTAAGTATCTGCGGAGGTGAATGGAATCACACTACGAGCACTGAACCATATTTTAATGAAGAAGCGTACAAACAAAAGCAAACAAATACAATTGCCATACATAGCAGTGGTCGGGATTATGAAAACGTGAATAATACCACAATGGAACAAGAAGTACTCCTTGCAAAAATATGCCCTGAAAACTTAGAGTTACCCATCCATTCAACTGAATCAGAACGTCTAGTGTACAATTGGCCATGCACGTCAATGTGTAACATTCCCAAACAATGTTTCAAATCTTTACGCCAATTCCTCAATAAATATGTAAAAAGCAAAGACAAAATCAAAATTAAATTACTGCAAAATTTGGATACCTGTCCAGTGCGCAAGTACACAGGACTACAAGGACATTCATTGGCCTGCATTACAGGACCTACTTGTAAAACCACTTTCCATGATATAAAAAGGATATCAACACATCATTCAACTATAAGAAATCTAGTCTATAAACTGTACTATGCTAAAAGTCCTGCTTTAGCACTAGCAAAGTTAAATAACATCCTTCTACATGGTACAGCAAAAGGCCTACTTGAAGAAATTCACAATATCCAGAAAAAATATTTTGGAAGTGAAAGCCATTTACAGAATGAAATAGCTTTAAACCAATTAAGCAACAATTCTACACATGGCAACTTTTTGCTAAACACATACAAAAAAGAAATACTAACATTTAAAAGTACATCAGCTGAAGTACCAAACCATGTATGTGTATGTTGCCGTAGAACTTTTTATAAAAGTAACACAAAAACTGTAGACCTATCATACAAAATAGAAGACAATGAAGATTCTAAATGGTTTGAATTAGCTCTCTACCTTGTAGCAGAAAACAAATACGAAATAACTGAGCCCTTAATACTTTGCAGTTACTGCACTACAAAACTTCACAACAACCAAACTCCTTCACGTGCTATCACAAATAATTTGGAATTATACCCAGTACCAAAACCCCTACAACAACTTAATTTATATGAGAGCATCATAATTCAAACAGTACACCCATTTCAAGCAATAATACGCCTTCAACCAAAAACAGCAAAATTACCTCCTTCTGAATTGGTAAAAGGCATTTGTGGAAAAGTAGTTTATTTACCATTAGATCTGAAAGAAAATGTGCATACTCTAGGAGTGCAACGTCCAATGCAGCAATCTTTAATTATCTTAGTAAATGGAGTACCTACAAAAGACAAAAAAATATGGCAACAGCTTGTAGATTTATATAAAGTTAGACAAGCCTTCCAATATCTTAAAGAGAATAATTAATATTACAAAGAAATTAATATTGAAGAAAACTTGAAAGATACAACTGAAATAATTCAAGAAACACAAGAAGCTGGTCAATTTGAGCTACTAGATCCTGCTACAATATCAAATACTTTAGACCATTATACAATTCATCCTTTGCACTGTAATGACAACGTAGAAGATGCACTTGAAACTTACCAAATGCGTCAAACAAAAGGATTGCCAATCAGCATATGGGAAAAAAGTATAGAAGCACATGCTTTTCCTCTACTCTTTCCTACTGGCAAAGGAGGAAGGTATGATGATAGACCTATTCAAATATCAGCTTCAGAATACCGCTCATTACGGATGTATTCTGAAGATCCCAGATTTAGACAAAATGTGGAATACATATTCCACCTACTCTTTGAAAGTGAACTAGCAACTTTATGTTACAGAGTTGCACACATATTAAAATCAGGATCACACTTTCAAAATATGACAGCTACACAATTATTAGAAAAAGTGCAACAAAAGGATGAGGTTTTACAAACAAATTTTACAAATCTATTAGCAAATATGCGTGGTACTAAAGAGTACTGGTTTCGACGTCATGAAGATGTACGGTGTATGATCAGAAACCTTGGCCCACCCACTTGGTTTGTTACATTAAGTTGTGCAGAATATGCATGGGAAGATTTACATGATTTCCTATGCATATCAAATAAAAACAAAACAAACATAGATATACTAACACCTGGAGAACTTTGTTCTTTGGATCCTGTTAATGTTTCAAGATATTTTCACCATCGCTTCATTGCTATGCTACATTTTATTTGTAATAAAACTGTTCCTCCCCTTGGAGAAGTGCAACACTTCTTTTGGAGAAAAGAATACCAAGCCAGAGGAGCACCACATATCCACATGCTTTTATGGATTAAAGATGCTCCTAAATTTGGTCAAGACAGTGATGCCACTGTTTTACAGTTTATTGAAAAATATGTCACTTGTGAAATTCCATCAGAAGCCACAAATAGTGATCTTCATGCACAAATTTTACAATTTTAAAGACACAAATGTGGAAAATATTGTCGTCGCAAATACAAAAACAAAGGGAAATACTACACCAAATGCCGATTTGGTTTCCCTAGACCAGTTACAAATGCAGGTCAAGTGAACAATCTCATGTCTTCAGTTAGACATAGTGTTAAATAAAGGTAAGTCACCTAAAAATATATATTACATAAAAAGAAAAGAAGAAGAAAAATATATCAATGATTATAATGCAATCATTACTCACTTATGGAATGCAAACATAGATGTGCAGTACATTGCAAACAATTCTACTGCAGTTGCACGATATGTCACAGTATACTTAACTAAAGCAGAAAAGACAGAGCTCCAAGACCTCTGGAATGACCTGTCATCAGATAAAACAGTATCTCAGAAATTATACAGCTTGGGCATAAAAATGCTCACCCATAGAGAATGTGGATCATATGAAGCAGCTGATCGTTTAACTGGTACTGCATTGTATGGTAAATCTGAAAATATAGTATGGCTAAGTCTTGGTCCAGCTAAATCTAGAAAAAGAGTTATATAATCATATGAAGATATAGAAACAATAGCCAAACATGATCCCAACAGCCAAGACATTTTAAAAAACAATTTATTGGACACATACTACCAAAACAGAAGTAATACTTTGGAAAACATGTGTCTATACCACATAGCCCAAAACTACACATACAAAAATAATATGAAACCTGATGAAAAAAAAAGGTAAATATAGAGTAACAAACTGTGAAGGGAGCTTAGTTAAACTCACTAAACCAAATTTAATTAATCATATCAAATTGTCATTAAAGACTCCTCAACATAAAGAAGTATATTACATTTCCCTCCTACAACTCTTCAAACCATGGAGAAACGAAGAACAATTACTAGATAACTATGACTCATATGAGGATGCTTTCAAAGCAAATGAAAGCACTATAACTGATGTAAACTTTACACAGTACAAAACAATGTTGCACAATGAACAGCAACACGAAGAACTCCAAGCCCAACTAGATAAGGACACTCCTGACAGTAGTCAACCTTCTTAACAGGAAGCCAAGAACCACTGGGAGAACCACTAATAATAAATGAGGCAGAATTAGCTATGATAGAAGTAGAAAACACCATGTGTCAGTATGAAGATAAGGAAGACTTAACTCTACTACAATCAAAATTAAACAATGAGCAAAGTAGCATTTTTCAAGAAGTAACAAAACAAATTGCACATGGTGTAAAACATGAAAATAAAGAATGTTCCTGCCATAATTATAAACCTATACTACTGTACGTCAGTGGTGAAGCTGGTTCTGGCAAAACATTCAAAATCATTAGTAAGTTCCTTCAACAATTGACAAACAACAAACTGTCAGCTGTTGTCACTGCCCCCACAAGTCTAGCTGCCCACAACATAGGTGGTGTTACATTACAGCGATTACTACTATTACCAGTAGAACACCAGAACAAATTAGACTATTACAAGCTTTCTGCAGAAGCTGCAATGGAATTACGCAGAGTATTGAAACAAATGAAAATGCTACTAATAGATGAAGCGAGCATGGTCTCCAACCTGATGTTAGCTTTGATTCACCTCAGATTACAAGAAGTAATCAAAACAGACTATGAAGAGCTCTTTGCAGGAAAACACATTATTGATTTTGGAGATCTGTTTCAATTAACACCAGTAAAAGGTGAGCCTATTTTTAAAACATTAGGACACAAACTCTGCCGTAAAACTGTTGGCAGCATTGGAAATGTCAACCTTTGACAGCATTTCTAATACAGAGAATTAACAGAAAACATGCGGCAATCTGCAGATCTCACTTATGCCAACATTTTAAAAAGTATCAGAGTTGGTATATTTTCTAAAGAAGCAGAAGGAATATTGAAAACCCGGCACATTAATGCACTTTATGGTGATTATGCATGTGCTACAGATGTTATGGAGCAATTAGCCCACAAAAATGTCAATTGTATGTCCTTAATCCCAACTCTTGCAAGCTGTTTCAAATTCAATGAAATCATGCTAAGTAAAGAAATGCAACTAATCATGGAAATTAGGGCCACAGACAAACTAGATGTACATGGTATGACACTACCCATATGTGACCAAGCCACAACAAGACTAAATAGTTTAGAAAAATCAATCTCAAACACAGCAGGCTTAGAAAAGATATTAAAATGATCCTTAAATTGCAGAGTAATGCTTAAACGTAACCTTGACGTGGACCAAGGACTAGTTAATGGAGCACTGGGTACAGTTGTTAGCTTTCAAACATACCCACGCAACAACAAAATTCAGTTTGTCAATATACTCTTTGACAAACTTTCAAAAGTAAAAAGGATAGGACGCTCAACAGCTAGATTCCTTCTCTTCAAAGATATGTATGTACGCAGAGAACAATTTTCTCTAACTCTTGCATACGCAGTCACGATTCATAAATCACAAGGTCTTACCCTAGACAAAGCAATGATAGATATTGGTAACACAGTCTTTAAAGAAGGCATGAGCTATGTAGCACTATCACGCTTACGTACACTTGACGGTCTATTTCTAATCAAGTTTGATGCAAGTAAAATAAACGCTGATATTCCTTGCATTTTAGAATACAATAGACTTCGCTCACTATACACTCCCCACCTAAACACATATTCTGTTCCACAAAAAGTAAAACGTTATAAAAGAAAAATAAATCAAACAGAAATGCAACAGGATTTCACTGCAAATCCGCCAAAGAGAGTAAAAGAAACTAAAACTTCATCAAGTACCACAAGCAAAAAAGAATCAATTAGGGAAAGTAAACCAAGTACTTCTTTAAAGAAGGAAGACAAACTCCAAAAAAAGCAGTTAGATACAGAACTACCTGGACCATTTAAATTCTCAAATATAGTTGGTGTAAGTTGCTACGCAAATGTAGCAATGAATATTCTATTTCAAGTACCACCAATTGTTGACAACATTTACTTACACAGTACAGACCTATTGTGTTTGCAAATGTTAGTACTTCACAGAAATGCAGCAAACAATCCTGACAACACGTATAGTGTTTTTGGAATAAGACAACAATTGGACTAATGTGCTGGAATGGTGAAATTCACTATAAATTCACAGGAAGATCCACAAGAATTTCTAATGTACTTACTACAAGTACTGGAAAACAAAAACATACCTATAAATGAAATCTTTCAGATTTCATACATGTGGAAACATACATGCACTCTCTGCAACAATGTGACACAAGAAGAAATCCCCAATGAACGCCTCATATATATATCAATACCAAATTGTGAATCCAATCCATTTCAGCGACTTGTACAAAATGCAAACCATGGTAGATTATGCTCTACCTGCAATTCAGATAATCGCTCCACGTTAGTAATACAAACACATAGTAAATACATAATACTAATGCTTCTACGTTACAATGCAGATGGTACTAAAAACAACTGCAAGCTGACTGGATTCACACATGGTCAAATATCACTTGGTAAGAAAACCTTCACAACAATAGGTATAATCTACCACGCAGGAGCCACAACCAATTCAGGGCACTACACTGCATATATAAAAAAGAAATGTGGATGGTTTGAATGTAATGATAGTACCATTACTCTAAAGCAGAGATTACCAGGAAATCTTACAAATGCTTATTTGATGTTCTTAAAACCAAAATTTGATAACTAAACTGTATTTAAACCCTAAGTAAACTTGTGTTAAAAAAATATAAACTGTTAGAATACTCCAAAAGCTATCTAACTGCTCAAAGATTCTACAACAACTAATCAGATAAATGAATACCACTAAATTAGACCAAAAAATACACAGTTAGAATACGCCAATTGGTATCTAACTGTCCCAAAATTTAACAATATTCAAATAGATAAATCAATGCCACTAAAATATATGAAAAAAATAGACAGAATACGCCAATTGGTATCTAACTGCTCCAAAATTTTATAATATCAAAACAAATAAATAATGTTACTGCTCCAAAAAAATACAAGTCAAAGTATTAAGCATTAGACAGAAACAACAAGTGAACACTGAAAACAAACAAACAAATAAACTGTAGCATAACAGAAAAAGGTTTTTTTTTAATCCAACATGGATTTTTTTTTCTCCCACAGACCCAATGATTTTAGCAACAAATACAGAAACTGAGCAAATTGCACAGTACTCTGATTTGTAATCTACTAAATATGAGGGTCCAAAAAAAAAAGTATATTGATTATACAATGTAATAAGTCATTACAAAATACTAATACTAACATGCTATTTTCTTTTATCACAGAAATTAACAAGAAAAACATGGACTCCCGTTACTAGACCAAACAGTAAGTATACAATAATAAGGACAACCATATCAGCATATCACATCCATAGTATCTAATACCTTTGTTCCTTATACATTTGTTTTTCACCCAAAGTTATAAGCAAATATGAATTTGATATGCTGCGGTGGTTGTTGCCAGGGCATACAGTCTTGGGTGCATGGCCAAGTGGCCATGCACCCAAGACTCTATGCCCTGGCAACAACCACCGCAGCATATCACATCCATAGAGTCAAACATTTCAACTATGGTCTATGGAAACTTTTAATGTCCCCGGACATTATGAGTGTTCTTAGAACACTTTCAACTTGCCAGCGAACAATACGGACAGGGTTTTCAGGACACCCCCTACGAACATTTCAGAACAACGCGATAGTTCTTAGAACACTTTCAACTTGACAACGAACAATACGGACAGTGTCCTCAAGACACCCCCATTTTGTTTATTTGCGAACATTTCAGGACACTGCGAGTGTTCTTAGAACACATTCAACTTGCCAGCGAACAATACGGACTATGCCTTCAGGACACCCCCTATGAACATTCCAGGACACCGCGAGTGTTTTAAGAAACGTCTTCAGAACACCCCCATTTTGTTTATTTGCGAACATTTCAGGACACCGCGAGTGTTCTTAGAACACATTCAACTTGACAACGAACAATACGGACAGTGTCCTCAGAACACCCCCATTTCGTTTATTTGCGAACATTTCAGGACACCATGAGTGTTCTAAGAACACATTGAACTTGACAGAGAACAATACGGACGGCGTCCTCAGGACACCCCCATTTTGTTTATTTGTGAACATTTCAGGACACTGCAAGTGTTCTTAGAACACATTCAACTTGCCAGCGAACAATACGGACTACGCCTTCAGGACACCCCCTACGAACATTCCAGGACACCGGGAGTGTTCTTAGAAAAGTCTTCGGAACACCCCCATTTTGTTTATTTGCGAACATTTCAGGACACCGCAAGTGTTCTTAGAACACATTCAACTTGACAGAGAACAATACGGACAGCGTCCTCAGGACACCCCCTACGAACATTCCCCGGACACCGCGAATGTTCTTAAAAGTGTCTTCAGAACACCACCATCTTGTTTATTTGCGAACATTTCAGGACACCGCGAGTGTTCTTAGAACACATTCAACTTGACAACGAACAATACGGACAGTGTCCTCAGAACACCCCCATTTCGTTTATTTGCGAACATTTCAGGACACCATGAGTGTTCTAAGAACACATTCAACTTGACAGAGAACAATACGGACAGCGTCCTTAGGACACCCCCATTTTGTTTATTTGCGAACATTTCTGGACACCGCGAGTGTTCTTAGAACACATTCAACTTGACAGAGAACAATACGGACAGCGTCCGCAGGTCACCCCGATTTTATTTATTTGCGAACATTTCAGGACACTGCGAGTGTTCTTAGAACACATTGAACTTGTCAGCCACAACCCCATTCATATTTGCGAACATTTCAGGACACAGCGAGTGTTCGACAACGTCTTCAGAACACCCCCATTTTGTGTATTTGCAAACAATTCAGGACACCGCGAGTGTTCTTAGAACATATTCAACTTGACAACGAACAATACGGACAGCGTCCTCAGGACACCCCCATTTTGTTTATTTGCGAACATTTCAGGACACCGTGAGTGTTCTTAGAACACATTCAACTTGACAGAGAACAATACGGACAGCGTCCTCAGGACACCCCCATTTTATTTATTTGCAAACATTTCAGGACACCGCGAGTGTTCTTAGAACACATTCAACTTGACAACGAACAATACGGACAGCGTCCTCAGGACACGCCCATTTTGTTTATTTGCGAACATTTCAGGACACTGCGAGTGTTCTTAGAACAGTTTCAGTTTGCTTGCGAACAAAACGGACACATATTGAGTCCTCAGAACACCCCCCATTCAGTTTATTTAGAACATTTCAGAACACCTGTGATGTCCGCAGACAAATCGAACACAAAAAGAACGTCTAACACATAAAAAACACAACTTTCTCATACACTCCCACCCGCCCCAAACACTCCTACACACCAACACACTCTACTAAATACAAATTTTGAACAAAGTTTCACTGCGCTGTCCGCGGGCGACCGCGAATCCAAGATGGCAGGCGCTACCGAAAATCGGACGCGCTTCACGCTCCACGCCGTCCAATCAACGAACATGTTGCATGTCCGCGAACATCACGCAAGCCGATTGGCCAATCAGGACACTGTCCGCGGAGTGAACAGGGAAGTCCGTCCGCGGCCTGAACACAGATATCACTCATTTTTTTTTACCTACTTTTTGGTCATTTTAAAAAAAACTACTGGACGGATTTTCACCAAATTTGCAAAAGCACGCTTTCAGGACCAAGCCGCTGCTCCTGGTCCAAATTTGGTGAAAATCCGTCCAGCGGTTTGGGCTGTAGACGTGAGCAAACATTTTTTCCCATTCAGTCTATGGGGAAAAAAAAGTTTTGGGGCCCCCCCTATAACTTTGCCCCCCCTGGACGAACCCTCACCAAACTTTGCAAAAAAATTCAGAGTGACCCAAATACTTTTTTTTGCAAAGTTTGGTGAGGATCCGTCGAGGGAGAGCGAAGTTATAAGCCGCCCAAAAAGTGCTCTTCCTATGGAAACAGCAACTTAACCATAACTACATGGCCACTACCGTGGCCATGTAATATATATATTCTCAGCTACAAAGCTTTGTCAATGTGTGATCTGCACCACATTGGCAGAAGCACCATTTTATAAAAGTTGTAATTATATTTTCATTTCCTTCCGCACAGTGAATAAACCCACAATGCAACTCTTACATGTTTAAAAATACGAACACTCCAATTCAGCCTTCACATGTTTTCCAAACACCCCGTCCACCAGCACATGCAACACAGACAACACAGACAACAGAACCATCACCGCTGGCATGCCTGTCTTTGATGGTTGTGTGGTTCTACTGTCTGTGATGTTCAACTATGATCTCCAACAAATTTGAAGGAGTTTGCAGAGAAAATATTTGGTATAAACGCTAATTCAAAATAAATGTCTGCATCACTATCTAAAGGTGAAGCCTATTCCCTTTGTTAATATCTTTTTCTTGTAAGCATGTGCATACAGGTTCAGGCCCTATGTGCATATGTATCATTTGAATGTTGTCACTGTGGTTAAGAAACAAGTGAACCCGAAGATCTTTTAAGATGAGGTACCACTCTACAGGGTGGATGGGGATGCAGAAATTACTCAAGCATCAATAATAAAACGCACTCAGGAAGTTGGCAAAGAAGTTATCTGTTTTAATAACAATTATATAAAACAGGAAGTACAACGGACATCATCAAATGTCATGCATAAAACTCGTCATCATTGACGTCATACTACGTGGCAAACTAAGAAAACTTATGGGGACTGTGATTGGGTAACGGGAAACATCTAGGTATACTTTCTATGGGGGTTGGTGTTGTGATTGGGTCTCTACTACCAGGTGGATAACTCTGCCCACCCCTAGTGCAAGTCATTGTGAGCATCATCAAATACACAACATCTTATTGGATCTCTAAACTATAGGGCTCTTTGATACTTGACCCTTTATAATTGGTTGGCACGCTTGTACCCCTCTGGAATATTACACTCGTTAGCAGCAGGCAAGCTGGTCCCCCAGGTGCTGGTGGGTTGGACCTGACCATGCCTACGCACCCAATTCGCCCATCATCTATCATCACTGAAGCTGTCTGCCATGAGAATATTCTTTTGAACTTGGTCTTGCAAGTTTCACTACTCCTGGGAATAGAAGGTAGTGTGAGCAGGTTCTTATCTTCTGGTCTCGGCGTAACTTGCCCAAAGTCTATTACTGACCATGTGACTGGAGACATGTTTTGAGCTCCTTTGTTGTATTTAATACCATTTAATGAATACAACTTGGCACTCATTGCCCCTCTGCCTCACCTGAACGGAGCTCAGCTCTCGCCTTCTCATTCATTTTATCTTTCCATGATAGATATCCAGTTTCTTGGCTGCCCCAATCCTTGACGTTTGGCCAGGCAAACCTTCTCAATTGTCTTTCCTTCTCCAGCCAGGTTTATTCGGCTGCGCCACCCTTCAAGTCCTTCCATTCACATGATTTTCAGTTTGCTAAAATATGATGTTGAACTTCCAGATTCATATGCATATATATACCTTGGCGGCACCGCCTGCACTATTCATTACGGAATGACTTTAACAAATTGGCCTTATCCATCTGAGCCCAAGGTATGTAATTTGGCCTCCCTCCTCCCCTGTGTATTAGTGGGAGTTGTAACCTCCCCTTTGTTGTCGTATCTGCACTCACCTTCATTCCGTTTTTTCCTAGTGGTGCCATTTTCCCCAACCTATTCCTTAGTCGTCCTGCCCACTCTTCTTCCATGGTTCTCCCTGAACATGCGCCATCCAACCCCTCACTTCCTCCTCCCATTGCCCTGCTTAGCCTTTCACTTTCCTCTAAGTCTTCTCCTATATCACACAATAGCTCCTCTCTACCTCCTGTAGTGCTTGTCTCATCGTCAGTGCGCTCCTCCCTCCCTTCTAGTTCAATTATTCGGGCCGGTTCTTCTTGTATCCTAAACAATATCTCCCCCTTCTTTCACCCTTCTTCAATGGTTTTATTCTCACGCTGCGCTCTTGATGTGGGCTCTAACCTAGCAGCATTAATCGCAGTCTGTTCACATATACTTTTTATCCTCGAGAGCTCATCTTTTGCTATAGAGAGCCTGGACTCTAGGTCTTCTGTTAGTTTCTCTATGTTCACTGTTGGTTTACTTACCTGGTCTCGCTCTCTATGACTCTCATACGATGTGGGTGCTGTTGGCCCTTGAGTCGTAGTGGTTGTTGTTGGGGGTACATATGTTGGGTCACTGTATCCTTCTGCGGGCACTGGCTTATTTAGTATTGGGTATAACCTAGTTATCTCTACCGGTGGCTCCCCTTCTGGCAACACCTTGTCATCTTTTGGTATCAGTAATGGATTGTCAGTGGTAGATGGCAGATCAGTACCTAATTCCCTTTTCTTAGGCGGGGGTACTTCTTCAAACAATCTCCGTAGGTCTAATATTTCTCTCCTATTATGTAGCTGCTCCCCCTTGTATTTCAAACAAATGCATGTAGCTACCATATCTAGGACACTCTTGTCAAATGATCCCCCTTCGGGCCATATTTGGGGTAATCCTTCCCCCTTCAGCTCTGTGATCCACTGATCGTGATATTTCTTAATGCGTTCAGCGTACCCAGGTAGATTCTTATAAATATGTGCTAATGGTGTTTCTGCCCCCATAGTTCGTGGTTGCTCGATACTGATGTATATTTATATATATCTTTATATAGATGTATCACCAGATGTATCTAAGTATTTGTGTATTACTGCGCGTGGGGACCTGCGGGTGTTTCCGCCACCTGTACAATATAAGAATGGCCGCGCACAGCCTCTATTCTGTATACTTTAGGGGGCACATACAAAAGCAAACCACCCTTCGTACACCATCAATATCTTCAGCAACTTTACCCAAAGAATCAAAAAGAAACAATCACTTTACCGCATTGCGCTCTTCTTTGTAAAATTTCTTCTGGTCACACTTACCATAACCACCCCATAATTATGCTCTTATGACCACCTTTACACATTCATCGTAACAAATATGTTCTGGCACATACAATGCTTACACACCCATAGGCAACACTCTATTCATAGCTCAATTTGTAATCCCTTTCCTCCCTTGCCAGCTGTCCCTTTCCGTCTTAATCTGATATGAATTTGTCTTGTAGTTTTGGTATAAACTCGTCTTTCTACTTAGATTATCTTTTTTTTTTTTTTGTACTAACCCTGTTTTTTCCCCGTAAACCCAGAGAGAAGAATAGAAAGAATAGCAGTCACTAATGTATTCACCGTGTCTTCCTTTACCAGACACCTTTATCTCATTTTCCACTTCTTCATATATTCCCAGTGCTAGTCAAGATAGCACTGTGCGGTGCCGCCTTCTACCCCCTCGCGGAGCTAGGTTCCCGTCTCTTTATCTCTTTTCACCTCTTAATCCTAATGGCCATATGCAAAGAAAAAGTAAAGAAAGTCTAGAGTGGTCCTTAGTAGTCCCAAAGTGTCCCCTTTCAACCAACCTCATTCCCTGTCTTATATTTCCTCCCCTACTCCTTTTATGGTCGCTCGCACTTAATACTCACGTGCCCGTCTTGAACCGAGAGTCTCCGAAGCTGGGTCCGTCCAGGCAGTGTTGCCGTACGCTCAACGGTCAGCCCCGGCTCCGGCGAGTGGTACTCAAAGGGGATTTTTCAACCGGGATCCCGTACCCTCTCTCTGTTGAGTGCGCACTTCTGAGCGTACCGGTCGCCGTTGTTGGGCAGCCTTCCGGAGCCGGCGCACCGTGCGTATCCCTTTTCAACCGGAGATTTTCGTGCCAAAGGGGACGGTAGGGATATATATATGTTAGCAGAAAATAATAATCACGCTGTCGGGGTCACCACTGAAGGCGAGCGTCCCCCAGATAGCACAATCCTCCCCTCTATGAGAGACAATAATGGACTCTCCCAAGATGGGAATAAGGCTAAGACAAAGTGCGGGGGAGCTTAAATGGGAGTTTCTCAATCAGAATAGGGCATGCAAAGGACTCTGCAAACCCTGAGAGCGCTCTTTCTGACAATAGCAAAGACAGGCGTATATATTTACAAAAAGCGTCATAAGAACCTACATGCTATAGGGGGCACAAGTTCGTGGGGATTGGGTGGCGACAACTAACTATAGGTGCTGCTGCAATGTGGTTTGCCGTGGTCGGTGGACGTCACTGGTTACCCTCGTGGGCTGGGCTGGGCCGGGCAGGTCAGCTGGGCTCATCTGGACGGTGTTGTTGTGCCAGCCGTGACCAGTGTCAGTGATGAACGTCTTTCCTGGCTTTCTGCCCTAAGGCCACGCACACCGCAGTCATTCAACATTGCAATATTATCTTCCCCGATAAATCTTCCAATAGGTTATTCTACAGGTTAATGCAACACAGGAGGAATGCACCTAGAGTGGGGTCTTTTGGTGATACATCAATACATGGTTACCATCGTCCTGTTGACCGGGTATCATAGGTCGTGAGGTTGGGTCTCAGGGCACGGGACGGGCTGTCCGAGTTATCATGTCTCGTTAGAAGTCATTATGAATGTGTTCCTGTAGTGTTGCTATAATATTGGGTGTCCTAATTTTACAGGGGCCATTAACCTAAGGTGAGCCGGTGGGTCGTGGAGCCTAAGAAAGGGCGCCTTTGGATCTGTGTTTTAAGGCCGGGGTTTACTGCTGGGTTGTAAATAATTTAGGTGTCAGGCCGTGGCCTTGGGTGCTGCGGGGGAATGTGAATGTTTGAAGCGGCTCCAGCCGAATTGGGGGAGGTGGAGCAGAGCAGCACAGGCCTCTGCTTTTTCGTCTGGCAGGCTTCAATGGGAGGAAGGGGGAATAGCCTTGCATATGCCCACAAAGGTATTTTCCTCGTGTGTTGCAGATTTAAGTGGAAGAGACATAAACATTCACATAATATACAATACTCATTGAGTCTTTTCAAAGCTTATGTTTTTGACATTGTTAGTGCCTTTCACATGGCCATTTCAAACGCGTTACCTATACGCTAAGTATTTAACAACCACAACATTTTGTTACATTTCTATACATGTGCGGTAAGCGAGGTAGTAGTAAGGTTGGTGGAGCACGCAGGAACAACCCGCTAATAAGACTGACGGCAGTGACACATAGTGAGCTTGGACATACATATGGTGCATTTTCGTGCACCACTTACATGAGCTCCCAATTGGGTTGCATTTGTCTTCCTTTGCACTCTAGCAGCATTAGTTCAGTTATGGCATGGGACCTTGGGGTGCAGTCTTCTCGGCGAAACATATAACATGAAAACCCCCGGGACACTTTTACCATTTCCGCATAGCTACGGGGATGTGGGTACTTCATCCCGAATGTCATATAAGCACACATTCTGCCATCTTCATGGAGGTTACAGGTTTTTAGTCAGAAAGGTCATGGAGAGAAACGTTTCATCACAGGTAGTTTGCTCATTAGTATTTGGGGACTCTGCTTTTGTCAGGGGACCATTTTACAGTTCTTTTCCACCCCGGCCCTGCTGGCCGGGTCATACTGGGAACAGCGATACACTGCGGAAGGTGAAATGTTACAGTGTTGGATCTCAGCACCTCACATACTCCCCATCTTGGAAATACTTGTCCTACTAAAAACTTCAGAGTGTGTACATGGAGCTGCTTTGATCCATCTCGAAAAGGTACACAGCACCACTATCATATACTTATATCCACTACATACTTGGAGCATGCCAACATAGTCGATATGTAAATGCTGAAAAGGACCATTCGGTCGAGTAATTACTCCTCTGATTATTCTCAATGTATGCCCAGCAGTAAACCTTTGACATACGATGCAATTTACTACATAAAATTCAACGGGCCTCATTACGACCCTGGCGGAGATCCATGGTGCAATTTGCACCATGGTCCATGGCGCTAAGCTGCCAACTCCGCCATGGTGGTTGGCGGACTTACCGCCCCATTCCGACCTTGGCGGGGCGGTAAGTCCCCAATCCCCATTTACCCTTCCCCATTCCCATTTTTGCCCCATAGGGTATAATGGGAGTGGGGAAGGCGTTAATTACGCCACCGTAAATTACGGTGGCGTAATTAACAACAAGTCCCGTAGCGCCATGGATTTTTCCCCCTGCAAAAAGCAGGCGTAAAAATCACCATGGCGCTACGGGAACTCGTAGTCAGGCGGAAAGGGGCGCCATGGTTTACGCCGGCGTAAACCCCTTTCCGCCAGGGTCATAATGAGGGCCAACGTGTTCTAAAACATTCGGTACAAACCAATCCCCTGCAATAGTTACTGCAAGGATTTCCCTAGTTACACGGGCAGGGTAGTGCAGCTGTTCAAGCACCACCCTTCATAATGCTACTGCATTACTGGATTCCCAGTGCTATCTTGCAGCCATAAAGCTTTGGAAGGGGATAAGGAGCACCCCCTATGCTTCCATACCTCTTCCTCTTCCTCTTCCTGCGGTGCACTGCCTTGAATTTCTATTAACTGTGTTTTCAGCAAATGATTAAAACCTTCTTGCATTATCACAGCCATAATTTCCCCCTTTCTTATAAAAGGAGTATAAAAACTTGAGATGTCTGAAGAAGTTCAAACCCTTTTGGCCTCTGCGTCCGTGGCTTCATTTCTGCATGAAATAAAATCAGTTCTCTTACTACGTGCTGCCCATTTAACTATTGAAATGGTCTGCTGGAAGCTGTAGTGCCTTAATAAGCCTGTCCAATAGTGCTGCGTGCTGCACAGGAGTGCCATCCCCTCGGATGTAGAGCCTCCTTTTCCAGCGTGCTAGTCCTGCATGCACAGTTGACATCACATAGGCGGAGTCACTGTACACCGTCACTTCCTCCCCTTTCTTATTTCTCAAGTGTGATAATAAGCGCCACCAATTCTGCTGCTTGTGCTGAAAAGTGAAATGGCAGCCTTCTGCTTGACACAATTTCAAATTCCCCATTTTCTCTAGGCCTACTACAGCTGACCCAGTCAGTCTTTCTCTATTATTTTGATAGATTTCTGATGACCCATCAATAAAGAGAATCTCCCTTCCTGACAGTGCACTTTCTTTTGCACGCGGTATGTCATCATATGACCCTTCATAACTTGCGCAGTCATGCACATGCTCACTCTCTGCCACAGGCTCCACTAGAATGTGGCAGGCTTCACTATTCTGCACCTGACTATCTTAATCGCAACATTAGATATAACAACTTCATATCCAGATGCTCTCTGAGATACCAACGTACCCTTAGGTTTTAACAACATGGCAAACAAAGCATGATCAACGAATAATGTCATAGAACACCCCATTACAATGCTCTTAGATTTCTCAATGGTGAATGTGGCTGCTCCCAGTGATTGTGCACAAGGAAAGTGTCCTCTCATAACTGGATCTAAAATCCCACTATAATATGCCAGAGGTTTGTACCCCAATGTAGTACTCTCTGTAAGCACTGCTGTCATAACTATCACATTTGTGTGCGAAAACAGGTAGAACTCCTCAGAATAATTGGGAATTCCTAAAACTGGAGCTGTACAAATTGCTTTCTTTAATTCTTCAAACCCCTCCTCTATTTCCTCAGTCCATTCGATTTTACCCTTGTTTACTTGTGCCTTTTTTTGAGCCTGTGATTGTGGTTTGTGTGTATGAACTATAATCAAATAGCCATGCTCTAACCCTGACTGGGGTGCACCAAGAATCCTATTTTATTCATGATTTTGAGGACAAAAGGCACATTCATAATAGGACAATTGTTATCTGGGACTTGAGGATCAAGACCAGGCTTCTTCAGCAAGAGCGTGGACCACACCCTCTTTGAAAGAGAGGTTAATAAGCCTGGTCATCCAAGCTGCCAATACCGCAATACAGTGCTTAAAGACATCCACGGGGCATGTGTCTGCTAGATAAGAAGTGGGTTTAAGTTCCTGAATGATTTTAGTAACTTGCTCAACGGTGTAATGAGAGAGGTGAAAGCAGGCTATATTGCTAATATCTGGAAGGGGGCCGGTAGGCAGGTATCATCCTGTTTATTAGCAAGATTATTGATGGTCTCCTATGGGTCACAATTCTAGCCAGGAAACCAGATAGTCTGACACCAAGCAGCATATTTAGTAACAGAGCTAGAGACAGGAGGATCCTGAAATTCATTAAGTACTTTAAAGATCTCGCTAACATTGGGTCCGGCATTATTGATCCGATTATTGTAATAAGAGGATTTAGATGAGATTATTGTCATTTTATATTTCTTAACAGCCGATTTATACTGTTGTAGTGATTCTGGATTTGGATTTTTTTGCCAGGCCCTTTCAGGAGCCCATTTTTCCTGCCTAGCAGAGATGATATTGTCAGAAAACCAGGTGTTATGGTGCACCTCAGGCTTAATGGTTTTTTGTTTCAACAGGGCTAAGTCAGTGAAGGCTTGTTTTAAGGTGGTGGTGAGGTGTTGCACCAGTGAAGAGGACTGAGAAAGGCTGGACAGGTGTTTAAGGTTCAAGATCAGATGAGAGGAGAACCTTTCAGGTGTAACGTTTTTAAAGTTGCGAACTAGCTCGGTAGTGTGAGGTAGGATTTCCTTCATGGGGTTTGAAGGGCAATTGAACCAGATGTTGAAATCACCTAGGATGGTGAATGCTGGTTGTAGGTGGCCGGTAATTGTCAGAGCATCATTGTGTGTTTCCACAAAGTTTTTGTTGTAGCCAAGGTGTCTGTAAATGTGTAGGAAGCTGTGTGAAGTGGAGGGTGAGAGATGGAGTTTTACAAGCAGGGATTCATAATCTGTGGTGCTAGCTTAGACGTTCTTGATAAGCAGAGGAAATTGGTGTTTGTACAGGACTGCTAGTACCCCCCTCTTTGTGATCTATTCCGAACAGTCAGGTTGTAGCCGGGGGGGAAGGCCTTGCGTGCAATGGATATGTAGTTGTCAGAAAACCAGGTCTCTGTGATGAAGAGGATGTCTGGGTTTCCATCCAAGATAAGGTCAGAAATGTTAAATTGTTTTTTATAGACTGTCCTGGCGTTGATGAGAATGCACAATATTTGATGGGGTTTGGATGGTATGAGCTTGCCCAGGTTGAGGTGGGGATTGTTGAAGGTGAGGGAGTAGGTGGGGATGGCGGCAGGTTGGGTGAGGTGGTGTCTAGTGGGGGCATGGGTGGTGGAATTTGGAAAGGGGTGAGGGTGGAGGAAGGGAATAATGCTTGGACTGGTTTGGGAGTCAGCGAGCCAGAGAGGAGGTTTGGGTACTATAGCGATGGGGCAAGGATTAGGATCTGGGGTGGAGCCCGGCTGATGCTGAGTGGGGCCTGAGGTGGCTGAGGCCTGGCCCTTTTCTTGTCTTTTGGGCATCCAATGGGGTGTAGGTGAGAGTAGAGGAGGGGTTTAAGCCAGGGCTACCCTTGCTGCACTAAGAGAAGGGAAATGAGAGATAGGGACAGGGGCGCACGGGCATAAACAGGAATGAATAGAGTTCCCATTAGAGTTTTTAAAAAACACTGACCCAGATGGATTGGCTCAACACAAGGGGCCTCATGCTGAGGTTGTCCGTCCGGAAATAAAGGTGCCGTTAAACTCACCAGCACCCTTCTTTTCAGACCATCAAACTGCAGGTTTGCCTGCCGGAGCCACTGTGCCCGACAGGTCTGACCCTGCCGGGCACAGCGGTCATGGTAGGTAAAGCCATCACGGAAGCACGGGCACCATTAACAACAGTGCTGGTGTTTCCGTGTTACCACTCCCATAGAGTCCGATGGGAATGGGGATTAACAAAATTACCGGTGCCTGACTTCCTGGCCACCGGACTTGTAATAACCCAGTGGCCCCAGGAAGTCAAGCGCTGGTAATAATTTACGGGTCCGGTGGTAACCCACCGGTAGCACCTTCAGGGTTACCGCCGGGCCCATAATGAGGCCAAGATCTGAGCATTTCAAGTAGAAACTGTTCCAAATTACTTGTGCGTGAGAGAAAGCACTGACAAACATGTCTCTTTATTTGAGGAAATCCCGTAACAGAAGACCAGCAATTTAAGATTAAGAATGAATCTCCTCTCTGCCCGTGAGATTAGTAGCACAAGAAATACCACTTTATGCCAGGAGACTAGTGCAGATTTTGTGGAGATATTACCAAGACTGAAACATTAGAACATTGCATTGCCATACTCTGTGTTTTAGTTACATGTTGCAGGAGGTGATATGGTACAATATTATAAAAGGCGAATGATTGATTTAATGTATTGCAGTAATGAAATTTGTAACTGATATTTTAGAATAAACATTTATGATGATATATATCTATATAAGTTTTTCTTGATGGAAATCATCTTATTAATTTTAATGAGCAAGCTTTAAGTTGTTATCTGTCCATTTTATAAATTGTGAAATGTTTAATTGTAAACCATGACTCAAAAAATAAATAAATAAAAATAATCTGCCAAGTACTGCCAATGTTGTTCTTACCACTGTTGTTCTTACCACCCTGATGCCCATATTGGCAGGTACATTACCACACAGCACACCCAGCATTTACCACCTGTGATATGATTACTTTTGCATGGTGAAGGCCTTTTTTAATTTATAATATGCGAGCCAGTGACGGAATGGGCAGGAAGCCAGGCTGTTAGAAGGGTACGTTTATTTCAGCAGGAGACACCAGAGTATGGCTGCCTCCATAGCTCATTCTAGGACTGCGGTGTGCCAGCATCAGAGACACAAGGACTTACATGATACAACACCCCTTCTCCTATTATGCTTTATACAAAATAAAACACTAATAAAACAAAGCTAGTGTCTCAAGCCATTGACAAGAAACACATTGGTATAAGGAAAAACGTGGAAAAATGAATCCACGCAAGTGTTCCAACAAATCTAACCCAATCATTGAACTTCACCCAATTATAACTGTAAATTCCTGCCTCCTCACAAGGACACATTTTGACCTGGAGCTAACCCCCTTCTTGTGCAAACATTTGGATCATAGGGCACAACACACCAAACAAGGTAATATGTGGACCTCACTAGACTATAGGGAGATTATTACTTAAACCTGACTGGAATCTTGGAGACCTGGTCCCAATGTTTACTCTTGTGCAATGGTAAGTGGATGTAGGGTGCCCATGCTTCACGCCACTTGGTTCTGGTCCCCTTGGCTCCAGGGGCTCTGATCCACTGGCTCAGATTCTGGAGCCATAATTGTGGAGCTAGTTAGTTTGTTCCCTTGAAAAATATAGGGTGGAGCTAGATGTGGTATGGTGTGCATGGTATTATCTAATTAGGGTGGGAGCTGCCAAGTCACACATACCTTTTGTATTATGCCTGAGGTATTCTATATTCATCATCCTAACATTGGATATTTGAACCGCTCCACATAGCACTTGGGTGACTCTATGGGGAGAGGAGATCTTGGCAAAACCTTTAGGGATCGACCCAGTTAGCTTCACCTTGACTCAATCTCCTATACAGAATTTGGCCCACAAGTGGTGTGGAAAAGCTCAAATACTATCTCCATGCATTATTGCAATGCAATCCAATTTGCGCGCACCTGACAGAAATTGAGAATAACTGAGTTGTCTGTAGTCCGGATCTTGAGTAACCACTAGGGCTTGGGAGGAAGGGAGTTGTAAGATTGCAGAAGTACGAGTCTGACACAATGGTGGCATGTTGATTGGCAAAGCCTTTTATTTAAGCACAATAAGGAAAAAAATAAACCTATCTTACCCTGTTTATAAGGGGGGTTTCCCTGTCTCAACTAAAAATACTACGGCGTCTGTCAAGATGTCCAAAATAAAGAGTCCACAGTCCTTTGTCAGAAACCTATTTCCTTCACTTACCGTTAATACTAAACTAAAGAAGTGCTGAGTCTCAGAGAGTTACAAAGTGAGATTGTATCATGAGGGAATGCCTCCCTTCCCGAGGTTGCAATCTCGTTTTGAGGAAAATACAAAGTTCTGGGTTTAATAGTTCTCAAAACACAGTTCAAAGAAACATCAGCATTCCTTATTACCCATAGTTGTCTTCACTATTGTGTTCTTCGTGACCTCCTTTCCTTGGTCCTTCATATACTGCTGTCCATAATCTTCTCAACCAGGCGGATGACTCCCTCCCCTCTGGTCTACAGTTCACAATGTTAGGGGGATGTCTTTCTTCCACTAACTTTTCTCAGGTTTTGGTAGGCTAACTCTTGTTGGGGTGAATGTCCCCCTTTCCCTGGCCTTTCTCAGGCTTCTCGGAAAGTTCAACAAGTGATGGGGGAATTTCTCTCTTCCCCTGGCCTTTCTCAGGCTTCTCAGACAGTACAACAAGTGATAGGGGAATAACTCTCTTCCCTGACCTGTCTCAGGATTCTTAGACAGTTTTACAAGTGATGGGGGAATGTCACCCTTCCCCTGGCCTTTCTCAGTCTTCTTAGACAGTTCGACAAGTGATGGGGGAATGTCCCCCTTTGCCTGGCCTTTCTCAGGCAACTTTGACAGTTTGACAAGTGATGGGGTTTTCAACCTTGTTACTCTTCCCTTTCTTGTGGACAGCCCTGGAGAACCCAACAACCGTCCACAGCCACCCAGAGCTCCATAGGGAGCCTACCGGCATTCTATGGTTGTTTATGGGTCTCTCCGACCTCCCGTTCAGGCCTCTCTTGGCTTCTCCAGGGGTTGCAGCACCTCCACGGTGTTCCCTTGTTCTCAGACTGCGCATCTCCTGCTGACCGCACATACCAGCATCCTCAATCAGCTGGTTGCTCGTGGCCTTTCTTTGTCTGCCGGTTGATCCACGGTGGACCATCCTGGGATGCCTCGGCCAGTGGGTAAGCATCTCGATTTGTGCTCTCCTGTCCTCTCTTCTCCTCTCAACTTCGGACCTTCTGGTTCCTCCAGGGTGGGTTTCTCTTCTCACCTTAGAACCTCTCCGTTCCTCCAGGGCTAGTTTAGCTCTTTGGCTTGTCTATCGTTTCTTTTTAGGATGTGACTGTCGCAGGCTTTTCTTGAGCAACTAGACTGCTCACCATAGTTGTTTCTCATAGTGATCTTCAGGGTTTCACGGTTCTCCCTCGTCTCAGCACTCCTCATGTAGGATGTAAGACTTTCTACCTGGGCTACACATATTGAAGTGTGGGGTATTGAACGATTTTGCAATCACCCCTGCAACCGCCCCACCTGCCTGCAGAGTCCGCAGATCGTAACAATCACAAAGTGGACTCCCTACCCTACTCACCTCTCAGCCCCACAGAATGGATCCATCTCTTTGCCTCACCGCCCACACCTTGGATTCCCTGTCCAGTGAAGGACAGAAACCTGACTATGCTCCCAACTCCCCCACTGTAGGGTGCCTTCTAGGAGAGACTGTCAACGATTGCCTCCTAATCTCATACTCGCTAATCCAACCCAGGGCACAGCTAAGACCTCAAAAGCACCTGTAACTTCTAGCCCAGCTAAACGCCCTATCATCAGAGGGGCTCTTATCAATGCCCGGTCCTTGGTCAGCCATGCACTGGACATTGCAGACCTCATCTCCACCAATGACTTGCGCTTCCTGCCCATTACTGAGACTTGGTTGCACCAGGCCCAGCACTATCTCTAGCCACCCCAGATGGCTACTCAATAATAAGGAAAGACAGAGATACAGGCAAAGGAGGAGGAGTCTCATTCATTGCTAAAATGTCTTTAGTCCTTAGAGCCACCCCCTCTGCCAGCTTCTCATCAGCGGAATTATTGTCAGTCAAGATTCCCCTCTTAGCATCCCAAACAATCCTTATGCATCTCATTTACCGGCTTCCAGGTCACATCTCATCTTTTCGAGGAAGACATCACTGACCTTCTGACCAATATCACGAAACCAGGGTCACAAATCGACTTGCTTTGCGACTTTAACCTAGGCCTCCTTGACCCTAACAACCCTAATGCCACATCTCTGGAAAATTCCATTTCCCAGCTCGGTTTCAACCACCGTGTCGCAGCACTGACGCATAATAAAGGTAGAACACTGGATAGGCTGGCAGATCACAACTGTTCTACCACCATCCTCCAAAACGAGCCCACCGCCTGGTCTGACCATCACTTAATTTCCTTTACTATCCAAGGAAATGCTCTTACCACTCCAAATCCCCCCATCACTCCGCAAATCCTCGCCAGAAACAACTAAAACATAACACTTAAAGTTTATGCCACATGATCCAGGATATCTTAGACCCAGCCAACTACAAAGACTTAGATTCAAACAAACTAGTTGACCTCTACAATAACACTCTTGAGGCTGCTGTTAACAGCATCGCCCCCATTTAACTTAACGCTAAACCAACAACCCATCTTAACAAATGGCTCACCCCGGAACTAAAAATCCTCTGGAGCACAAAAAGAGCGGCAGAATCCACATGGAGAAAAATGCCTAACACTACCAACAAAGTATTATTTACCTCGCCCGCCTCTTCCTACAAATCAGCCATCCTTAATGCTAAGAAAGAGACTTATGATCACAGAATCCTTAATGCCAAATCTAGAACCAAGGAGCTGTTCAGTATACTCAGGGAACTTGAGTCCCCTTCCCCACCAACGGAAGCTTGTGTGAAAGACGCAGATTGGTGCGCAAAAATTCAGAAAGCTCTCGCAGACAAAATTGCTCTGCTTCAATACAAAACTGAGCAAAAAAAGAACAGCCTGGCTAAGAATGCCAACATATCCTCACTCCCTAATGCCAGGACCCCTGTATGCCCACCCTTCTCCTTTTCACATGTGACAACTAAAGAAGTTGAAAATATCATAAAAGACCTCAAACCTTCTAGATGCCAAGGGGATCTCTGCCCAGCCACAATTATCCAGGAAGGCGCCAAGGATTTGGCCCCTTTCATTACTGCCATAATTAACTCCTCCTTCGAGACTAGCTCGGTACCCAACAACCTCAAAGAGGCCTGGGTTATGCCCCTCTTAAAAAAACCTAACCTAGACCCTAACACTCCCACTAACTACAGGCCCATTACCACTGTTCCCTATATCCTAAAGATTCTAGATAGAGTGACCTATCTACAAATCCAGTAGCACTTGGAGGACAATAACCTTTTGGGCATCAGACAATCAGACTTTAGGCCAAGACATGGAACAGAAACAGCCCTTTTGGACTTCAAAATCCAAATGGATGAGGCTAAGGACAATGGAAAGCTGGCTATGCTCCTGCTGCTAGACCTCTCGGCAGCTTTTGATCTTGTCAATCACCAGGTCATTACTGATCTCTTGTCCACAGCAGCTGCCTTCTCTAGCAACGCTTCCACCTGGATGCAATCTTTCCTGTCCAATCGCACCACTAGGGTCTTTGCATTCTCAGCCTCAGCAGACCCAATTCCCATCTATTGCGGTGTACCACAATGTTCATGTGTCTCGCAAATGCTTTACAACATCTTCACCAAGCTACTCCCTCCCCTTATGCCTCAATGACGAGAAAACCGAGCTCTTGCTCATCGGATCCAAATATGCCTAAACAAATTAGACCCACGCTATGCATCCATCAACATTGATGGAAATCTGATCAAAGTGACCAAAGAAATCAAAACCTTGGAGGTCTACTTAGACTCCACCCTTTCACTCAGGAAGCAAGTGAATGCCACTGCGTCTACGACTGCTTACACCAACAAGCTGATTAATGCATGTAAGGCTTTCCTTTCGCCTAGCAGCTGCATTACCTTAGCCAGGGCGCTAGTGCTGTCCAAGATTGACTACTGCAACACCCTCTTCCTAGGCACCTCTGAACGGAACCTCAACAAACTCCAGGTCCAACAAAACAATGCCTTAAGATCTGCACTGAGCATCCCTAGATGTACCCACATTACCAGCTACAGACAGGATGCCTACTGGCATCCAGATCAGGATAGAATCGCCCTTTGTACACTTTTCATTACCCACAAATGCCTAACAAACTCTGTCCCAAGTACCTGGCAGATATATTCATCAAACACCAATCAGCCAGACCCACCAGAGCCCTGTACTCGCACTGCTTTACCATCCCAAGATTCAATCTAAAAAGAGCTGGTGGAGCGAGGTTCCCTGTCTCAGCCGCCAAACAGTGGAATGCCCTACCCCCTCACCTTCGAATGGAACCGGCGTTCTAGACTTTTAAAACTAAAGCCAAGAACTGGCTCCTCGGCGCTAACATTGGATGAAAACTTGCATCTAAATACTGTGCCTGTTAATCTCCATGCATGTCCTGTTATAACACTAGAAACTTGGTATTGTAGCATACTCTTTCAACTGCTGACCATTATGTATCCTTGGTCAACTCGCACTTATTGTTTATTGTTGCTGCTGCTGCTGTAAATTTGTTTTTTTGGTACTATAGCTGTTGCTGTTTCTGTAAATTCTGATTTATGTCTGTAACACTCATCAAGATTTGGCACCCAGTTACCTCAGGGTTCGGTGCGTGGTACAAATAAAGAAACGAAACTAAACTAAACAAGAGGTAGAGGTTCACAGAGTTTGGGATTACAGGTTTCTCCCTGGATAGTCGTCCCATGTCCCATAAGGGGGATCCCTCCCCATGCAATCCTCCCTTTGAGTACCACCCACAGGGGGACTGTCAGGTAGTGGCCTCACCTCCCTAACCTCGTGGGAAGGGGCTCTCCCCAGGGTAGCAGGGACGATATCCTGGGATTCGTCACATAGTCGTATGTCCGCTTACCATCTCAAAAGGTGAAAGCTTGGTAGTATTTATTTATTTATTTTATTGTTCATTTATAATATGCTTAATACCAGCGAGTGCTTTCTAAGCGCGAGATTGGGATTTGAACTTCTGTTGCAAGGCGTTGCCTTGCTTCAGAAAAAAAAACATTTTGCCCGTGAGCTATCTTTCTTCCCCAAGGAAGTATAATGAGAAGTGAGAAGTGGTCCTATACATGAATGACATATGCTTAACTGACTCTTGGGGTTCTAAGTTGCTCTGCATTGTGATCTGTATCAAGGACATCAGTACCCTATTGAACATCTTAACCATGCCGCTTCCTTGAGTATGATAGAGGGAGATGGGGTGATGAGCAACATTACATGAGCTCAGGAAGGCCTCCATAGGTTCTGACGTTAATTAACCTCTGTTATCTGATATTATGGTTTCCGGGAAACACCATATTGCGGTTTTTGGGAAATCCACCCTCTCAAAGAGTTATCTCAGGAACTCTATAACAGAGTTAGTGGTGACTGATTGTACAAATTTCAACTCAGGCCATTTTGGGAATTTTCGATAATCACTGTGGCAAACCTATTGAAGGAGAGAAGGGTATTGTGCAGCCCTACATTGTCAAAGGAAGCAGTGAGCTAGGGCCCTTCTGGAATAGGCATGGCAGTGAGGGGGGGGGGCTGATCTAGTAATTAGAGTTTGGTCATACAATGCAGAAAGCCAGCATTGTCTTACAAATATCTCAGAATTCAAGTAAATGGCTGCCCAAAAATAATCTTCATTGACGTCTTTATGTGTGAACATGATACATAGGTGGCCCTGGGAGTGGTGTGTAGTAGGCTTGACGAAATGCTTGTGGGGGAACCAACTAATCGCTCTGTAAAGAAATGTGTCACATAGGGACAGCGCATCTTGGACATTCTGATAGGGGAGAAGACTGGCATCCAAATGTTTTGGCAGAGGCCCGCCTGTGTTTACAAAACGTTTCACTTCCTGCAGTGTTAAGCCTTCACTATACACCAAAAGCCAGTTATCTCTGCTAATGCATTCCTGGGCACAAGCATCTAACTCATCAAACTATGCATGAACTTGTTCATTGTTTTTTGTGTTTTGCATTGGAATGTGTGAGAGACAGTCAGCAGCTAGGTCCTTTTCCCCGGTTCATGCTCAATTGGATAGTGATATCATTGGAGAAGAGCAGAAAACCCAGCAAGTCTCAGGGCCAAACTGCACATGCTTCTGAAAGTACCTGAAGCAAAAGCCTTTGATCTGTTCTCAGTATGAATGATGCTCCCCAAAGCTACCACCAAAAATGTTGACATGCCTAACACACTTGACGGCCTGCCTTTCGATGACTGAGTAGTTGGTTTCTGTCAATCAGAGTGTTCTGAACACAAATGCGATTGTTTGTTCTCTGCCAAATTTCATTTGAGGTAGGACTACCTAACCATAGCGCTTTGGTGTTTGCATCCACAATAAGAATGGACTTGTCTTGGGTGGTTATTGACGGCAGCATGGGAGCTCTAGTTATTAAGCCCCTAGCTAGGCATCTTGCTCCTCTCTGTACCTGCACTCCTTTCTTGACAAGTCATGTCAGTGGTTCAACAAAGTTAGGTGAACATTTGGCATAGATCTTGCAGAGACCCTGTAACAATGCCAGTTCTTCTATAGTGGACTGAATGGCAGCTTCTGTCATGGCCTTTGTTGGGTTGTGTTTGGGCTTCACCCAGGAGATTACAGGGTATGCCCCAGATGTTCTACTTCTGGAAGTAGTAGCCGACATTTGCTGTTTTTTTAGAGTGAGTCTGTATTGCTTCATGATGTCAAGAACTGTATGGAGAAGTGTGTCATGCTTATCCATGGTATCTGTGTAGATCAGGAAGTCATCTTGAAAGGCGAGCAGTCCTCTATGTCCCTGAACAGCTGTTCCATGAGAAGTTGAAACACTGCTGCAGCAGAGGCTAGTCCAAAGGGGATCGTTAGGTACTGATAGGAACCATAGGGAGTCATAAAAGTGGTGAGTCTTCCATTAGTTCTAATTGGTTTGTACCCAGATATCTTGCGCTAAGTTGAATAGATGTCACATCTACACACTTGAGTCGTACAATGAGGTTTATTAAGTTCAGGGTCCTTATCAAGGCTAGGGTGTTAAGGGCTTGAGGCCAGGTCGTTGGACTGTGATCTGTAAGAATTTGTGGTGGCCCGGATGGGCTATGGTCTGTTCTTGCAGTCTGTGATGGATTTCACGGTTTCGTCCGAATCAAGTTGGTGCAAGGTATCTAGGAACAAACCAATCGCAATTCACATGAGAGGTGAGGTCAGCACTACCACAAACCCGTGACCATGCAGCCTATAAACCAGAAACAAGAGAACAATTATAAATAATGAGTGAAGCACATGTGGAGTCTAATATCTAGTGCCCAAACATTCTTCCATTAGTTCTACTTTGTGATATACAGATATTAGGTCTAAAGTGGAAAAGAAACTTGACTCTACTGATTCTGCTTTTGGGGATGGAAGGTGTGTCGATTTTAAAATTTCTGTTTAGACTGCAGAGATCTACAACGTCCTGATAAAACCATCTGCCTTGCAGGCTAAGACAATTGGGGTTAACCATTCAGTGCCTACCAATCATTGTACAATTCTGGCTTCCATTATTTCCCTATGTTGCTTATTTAGGTGATCTTCTAGTTAGAAAAAAACTTTCAGCAGCTGGTGCTTGACTGGTTGCGCATTTTTCTTGAGTATGATGCAATGCAGAAGTGAGTCACTTGCCTATGTTTGTAGTAAATAATGCAGGAAACTGTTGCTTAAACCAGATGAGTAATGCTTGAACTTTGTTTGCTTCCAATTTGCACTTAACCTGGTCATGGTTTCTGGGCCCGACCTTGCCCATCATAAGTAATTGTTGGCCCTCAGGATAAAACATTAGATGGAAAGCAGCTGGATGATTCCAGTTGAGGACTGTAGGTCCCCTCTGGGCAATGTATATGTTACCAACCATGGAGTATATTTTGCACTTCATTAGTGCTTGAAAGTACCAGAGAACCTATATGCAGTAGCCTTAATACACCGTCTGTGAAAAGGAGATAGCTAGCTGTCCAACCTCTTGGATAAGCGTTTGCAGGTATAATTTTGCCAAAATATCAGTGTACAGGACCTTGAACCTACAATGAGGGAGCCAACTTTGCCTGCTATATCTACTTGTATGTAGAGTCTGGGGACACCATGTTTTCTTCTGAACTATTCAGAGCCAGAACCATGTTATAAAGGTTGTTGGTCCAGTCTCTTCAGGATTAGATTTTTCCAGTTAATCGATCGTGGATATGTTGAAACTTGGGACAATGGAGTGTGTTTCATTACATGGTGTTTGTCCCCATTTGCCCTGCAGGACAGAGGACAAGAAACAGAAGACAAGGGAGGAAAAGAAAGAGATTGCCCCCTATCTGCCAGGAAAGAAGAAAACCAGGTCAGGAAAGACCCGGAGAAGCCAGGCGAGATAACAAAATAGGGTGGTTGACAGTGTCAAAGGCTGCAGAGAGATCTAGCAGTTGTTAGGCAGAATCTTATGCAGTACCCTTTGGGAACACCACACACAATTAAGACTACAAGTGCAAGTACAAATTCACCTTTGGTACAAGCCTGTACTACACAGTAAAGTGGTAGTGATGGCTGAGCAGCCAGACTTATCTCAAGAGTAAAGTGAGCAGTATCAGAAGTTACACAAAGGACAGCAATTGATATGTTTCAAAAAAACACTGACTCAAGCTTTTTGAGTAAAAGAATATACGTTTATTTACACCATCAGTTATTAAAACAACTCACTATTATCAAGCAGCAGAAAAATCACAATCTTAATATACTACAGAACACAACACCCAATCAATTCTGGACAAGTTAAGCTCAAACTGAAGTGTGAGCAAAATGGCAAAAAGGGAGGGAAAGACAAGGTTATACAAAATTAAGCAGCACCGACAAGTAAGTAGGCAGGGCAATCTAGAAAAGGCTTACTACAATGAGGATTCAAATCAATAGGCCTGGGCCAATGTTAATGGTTCAGAGTCTTTGCAGAGGATCACACAGAGGATCACACAGTTCAGAGTAGTTTGTGGTTAAGTCTTTGCCAAGAGTTCAAAACGAAGTCCGTCGGAAGAAAAGTTACTCAAAAGAGTAGAGAAGGACAAGCCCTTGGATTGGTGAAAGATTTAAATCACTTTCACTGAGGTCGGACAGAACGAACAACCGGGTTTGAACAGTAGCTTAGAAGAAGAAGAATGCTGTAGCTGAGGCAGTAGTTCCTGGCAGATCCTGCAGGCTTACGGTTCCTGAAGCGACTGTCGGACTGACACAAAGGAGGAAGACTGGAGGGTCCTTCACTGCCCAGGGAAGAAACCAGCAGCAGAGCAAAGCAACGAATAAAAGGCGTTCTCCTTAAAACCCAAACAGGGTCCGTCCTCCTAGCTATCCGGTTTACTGCAGCGGTGCACAGCAAATTCGACCAGGGTAGGGAGGCCTTGCTTGGTGTTTGGCGAACAGGTTGGTCCAATCAGCTCAAGGGAAGAAGATTACTTGCAGATCTTCTCTGTCGTCGAAGTTTTGGAGATTCGGACCCGCAGCAGGGCTTCACCGGGAGGTTCAGTAGTTGCAGCAGGCCTCTTCCTTCAGCTTCTCTTCGCTTCTCTCGATCCAGTGGAGACTCTGCCTTCCAAGTCCCAGAGACCTGCTTTTTATGCAGTTTTCCCCCATTAATACAGCTTGCCTGTCAATCACACAGGATGGTGGCTGTCCTGGCAGGACAGTCACTTAGCCAATCAAACAAGAGTATGACTTGTGTCTCCAAGTAAACCCTGTGCAGGGGGCCTAAAACCCCTCCCTCACATTGTGTCTACCTAAACTCTCAGGCCCCTAAGGAGGGATTCTGTGCAGAAGCCCACCAAAGGACGGCGAACAAAGGAACCAAACCTGGTTTGGCATGCAGAGTAAAACACAGGAAAGACCTTTACAAAAAGAAATGGTGAATAAACCCAGCCAGAACCAAATAAAAGTAAATGGGGTCCAGCGGATTAAAGTTTGAGGGTACTAACATAGCCTACAACAGTACCAAGGCTATTTTCATAGACCGCGGTAGGAAAAATATGGTAGATACCACTACCACCAGCCAAATCTTAAAGAAAGGGGAATTAAATAATTTTCCATAAGAAACAGACAAAAAGCGATAACTATTAACCCTTTCCAGTACTCTATGGAAAATAGTTTGTACTGGGTCTGTGAATTTAAAAAAAC
Source organism: Ambystoma mexicanum (assembly GCF_040938575.1). NCBI lineage: Eukaryota > Metazoa > Chordata > Amphibia > Caudata > Ambystomatidae > Ambystoma > Ambystoma mexicanum. Next base: position 1,268,129,233 of record NC_090922.1, on the reverse strand, counting down.
TAATAAAGTCAATGGCAACTTTTCATGTTTGCGGAGACAGTAGTCAGTCCCAGAATATGGAGTTTAAAGTGGGAAGTCTGAAAAAGAACCCTGTGTCACTGCACTGAAGATGCTGTGTGACACACAGTAAAAAGATGATGCCTAAGGAGTAGGTGAGGCTCCACAGTCTATAAACACAAAAAATGTTAAACACGCAGCAAAACACATGTAAGAGTGGGAACAAAAAGCTCACACTCTTACCGGGTGAAATAAATAAATCCTAGGAATCCAGCAAAGCTGCTGACGGACTCGGTAGGTAAGGGAAATTAGCCATTCTGGAGAATTCTCCCTAACAGCAGTATTAGCCCAGCCACTCCACCACAGTCCATCAGCCTGGCCATTTCATCAACGACAGATACTAAGACACTCTCCACGCCACACCCCATACGGAATCTTGACAGAAAGGGGTTAAAGAATCCAGTGGTTACCAGAACGGAAGAAAGAAGAGGAGACACCAAAGATTCCAGAAGTTTCATAAACAGAGGTACAAGAGAAATAGGGTCAAAAATGAGCAATCACTGTTGGATCCAGCCAAGACTTCTTGAGGAGAGGAATAACTACATCCTGTTTAAGCTCCAAAGGAATATGGGCAGATTGACATGAACAATATATAGCTCGTGAAAAACAGGTAACCATGCAAGGAAATACATTCTCATAGACCACCAGACGGGTGCTGACTTAAGTTAAAAGGCTGCCTTCCCCACTGCTTTGTCAGAGAACACTGCAAACTCTGACCAGGCATGTGGTGAACAAATAGCATCATCAGTTGAAGCCAGACTGACAGAAGTCCTATGTGCCAGGTGGATATCAGCCCGAATAGTATACATTTTAGAAATAACGAATTGGGCCAAAGAGTCAAAGAATAGTTGTGTAGGCATAGCTATACAGGAAATAGCGGTAGATGATAATGATCTAACAATAGAAAACAGCTCCTTGGGCTGATTGAGAGCTTTAACAACTTTCTGAGTAAGAAAGGTGTGCTTGGCCAAAAAATGGCTTTATGATACATTTTAGCAAGAAATAGACCGCCTTCTCAGATGTCCCATATGAACATCACCATTTGCAATCAGCCTGTCTTACCTTAAGGCAGAGAACCAAGGGTTCGACGGGCAGCTACGAAGCTGAGTTAATTTAAGAGGTGCGACCAAATCAGCTACATCCCCTAGCCATTTAGTCAGCAATGATAGACTAACAGTAGAGCTAGTGTTACACTCTTTCCCAACGCTAGATAGTAAAGTGGTCCGCTCTGCAGTGCGCCAGTTGCGCCGAAGGGCTGATAAAGCAGGTGCTTTGGGCAGAGAAGCAGAAAGCTGTAGCGTGAAAGGCACTAAATGATGGTCAGACCATATCACCGGCTCCACAGGGAAATAGATTGATAGAGACCAAGATCAAGCAAATATTCAAAGAACTGACTAAAATGGGGGCACAAGGGAGATTAAACATAATATTAAAATCGCCCAATATAACTAATTTCGAATATTTCACCTGAAGCTCAGCCACAAGTTCAAGAAGCGAATTTAAGAACCCAGTATGAATCCCAGGTGGTCTGTAAATAATCAAAAAAGGCACTGACCAAGTAGGAGATGTAGTAACCCATGCAAGTAGGGCTTCCACACCATCAATGGGTACAAGTGGAATATTAAATACACTAAAAATAGATCTAAATATAATTGTGACACCACCACCAGGGTGGGGCACAGTCCTATCTAAATAAATAATTCTGTTATTTTCTGCAAGCGCCTGTACCAAGACATGCAAGGAAGCAACCACAAGCCATGTCTCGGCAAGGCACATAAAATCCAGGAATTGAGCAACCAGAATATCATTAACAAAAGCCTCATGAACAGCTAGTGAACATATATTAGCAAGAATAATTTTAAAACAAGGAGCAGCCTCCTTCACAACATTAGTAGGAACTGCCAAATCACACCTCCAATTCAAGAGAAATCGAGTGTCAGGATGTGCCAAATCAAGTATCCCCTATATCCAACTGACATTGCCCAATTAGGCCCGTACTGAGTCCGGACACGCCCAGACACCCATGCCTTTTGCATGCCTTAGGCACGCTCGCAGCACAGCCACTGGGCACATCCGCTTTGCGTCCACTCGTCTTGCAATTTAAAGCAAGCAGTGACAGTGGGCACATGATGCGAAGAAGGAAGCCAAGACAGACTTACCGAGTGAAACCACTTGAAAAAACAATAATACAATGAAAAGCCCCAACAGCAATTTATTTACAGATACTAAAGCAGTGTGCCAGTTTAAATTCAAAAATGTCCCAATAATACTAAGAACAGATCTGAAACATGGCTAATATCAATTCAGTAAGGAGCACTAGTTTATAGCAGCATAAACGTTAAACACGAGTGAGCAGGATCATCAGAGTGAGCTTTGCGACCACTCCGTCTTGCATTTTAAAGCAAGCAGTGATTTCACCTGCTTGTCTTCTGAGGGTCCTGTTCCCCCAAACTCTGATGTGCAGAGGCTGTGCAGCAGAAGGCATGCAGGAAGGCTGCCTTTCCCCCATGTGAGCTAATTGCTAGATTGCGCAGCAGGAAGCATGTTGGAGTGCATGGTGAGAAGCTGTCTCGAAGCTGTGGGTCTCAAGAGCGAGAGGGCCTCCTTAATTGAGTGGCCAGAATAGAGACCCCATCAGCGAGGAAGGGTGTAGGTCCCAAGTGAAGCCAGAAGTTGTAGAAGTTGTGCAGTATGCGGAGAAAGAAACATAGAGATGGTAGAGTTAAACCAGGCATTCTGATTCATTGCACGAGCACTGCATGCAACGGTATCCAGATGAATAATCACTCACGTAAGAGTAGAAGTGAGTAAGAGTAGAAAGTAAGAGTAGAAAGTTGATTGTTTAGTCTTTAACAAAGAAACATTTGAATTGTAGCACTCGCAAGTGATCAGGTATTTTCTCTTTCACTCCCATGAACAGTAAACGCTATGAAAAGCAATTGTTAAACTTTAAACTTTCTAACACACATGAAGAAAGGGTGACGTGTGCCTAATTAAGAGTAACCTCTGTATCTTTATTAACGCAGTCAACAATTGCTACCAAAAAGAAGTCAAGTATTTAAACATTGTATTTGGAGTTGGAAAGAGCGGGCATTGCCCAAGCCAAGAGTGAACAAGGTATTTCCCCAATTGAGACGGAAACAAGCCTTTCCTAAAGCCAGTGAACAGCCTAACCAATATTGTGAGTCAAATAGAAATTCAGCATTGCCTAAGATATACATGTGCAAGTTTTACCTGAAGCCAAGAGAGTAGCAAACAAAGCTTCTGGGTAATTATTCTGGCTAACAGTTTGCAGAGGGATAAAGGCATGGTAGGGGAAAGGAAACTTGCTACATTTAAACATTCTTTTGAAGTTGTTACAACCTGCATTGCAAAAGACAATAGGTAGAGGAGAGAAGCGTGACCTATAGGCAATTCTAGGTTGTTGTTGGTTGCAGGCAGACAAGAGAGGCAAAGAGGCTGCCCCTCTGTTTAGCGGAAGAGTGCCTTACCTACTTGAAGGTGTTGAAGTATCCAAAAGTGAATCTTGTCTTAACCAAAACTTGTTTAAAGTCACAAAGTACTGAAGCTGTGGTGGTTTATGGAGTTGTCAGTAGACTTGAAACTTCAGTAGCACAAATGAAGGTGTAATACTATGAGGCAAAAGAGTAGACCCTCATGGTAAACTCGTGTAGAGGTTGAAGTTGTTGAAGTGGAAGTAGAGGTGCTGTGGAGTCATCCTGACAAAGATGCCCACTGTGATTCCTAATCTTGTAAAGACAGACATCACATCTGTTAACCAAGGACTATGTTTCATTAACATTTACAGAAGTTGTATTTCCTTTGAATGGTGGTAACTCTTCTTGGACACCTGGAAGTTGTGGAAAAGCATTGTGGCTGGGAATGACATTGATGTTATTTTGGTGAAGTGGAAAGTCTTATCACCAAGAGGAGAAGTTTTTCTGTTTTTGGAAATTTGATTAACAAAACTTTACTTTGACATTGAAGACTTCAATAACTGAATTGAAGCTGTATTACGTAAACAGAGTTCCTTGTTTCTTTTTGTTGAACATTGGAGCTGAGTTTACCTTGAATCATGGGGAAGGAGAGCTCACCCCGGTTACTAAGAGGTTGCCAAAAGAGACTGTGAATATCATTGTTGATGTTATTTGAATTGCCATATATTGTCTTTGTGTATTTGTTGTTTAAGGGTAAGGGCCAGATATCCTGTGCTAGAGTGTTTTCCTTTAGTTTTGATAGGCAGGGAAATCTTCTACAGAGTAGGGATAGTGAGGCATTTCATAACATTTATAATTTAATAAAATGGCATATCCAAAAGTTGTCTGCTCGTGTTGCTGACCCCTCACATAATGTTAATATTCTTCATGTCTTATGGATGCTATGTTAATATTTTTCAGGTACAAATGCATACATTACCTAGTGTACCTGTTCTTCATGTTGAGCGCACATTTGCTTCATCTCTAATGCATGCACATGTTATATTACAATGTTAGTTTGTTTACTCTTGCCATCTTCAATTAAGAATATGTCAATTTCCTGCTTTACCTGCCAGGGATATGGGCGGTATGATTGTCTTGGCCAAGCTGCAGGTAGTTGACAGAGGAGCCAGTAGGAGTGTTCAACTGTTAAGGTCAATGGGGGCCTTGTGGGTTTGAGAACACGTCTTAATAGCTGTTAGTTCAATTTCAAAGTGGGTGGTTGTGAGATATTCATGGTGGCAAATTGGTGTGGTGGTCGGGTATGTTCAGGAGTGTGGGGTCTTTTTTTGGCAGCCCTATTTTTTTGGGGCATCTCTAGTCTTCAAACAGGTTTCTTCATCCCAGTGGGATGTGGGGAGGGGCGGGTAAGCCACAAGAGGTTTTGGGGAAGTGGTGTGGGAGTGAACCTGACAGGTTTCAAATGGGGAGACTTGATGAGGAAAGGGACGGGACGAAGATCCACATGGAATTGGCCTTCACTATATGGGATGAGGACCCTATTTTGATGGGATTCATCACACCGTTTAAAAGACAACAAGGCAAGGGCACCGCAGAGTGATTAAGGTGGGCTTGCTAAGTGGAAAAGGCATGAAATCACCCCAGGAACAGTCAATGATAGTAAGGGAGTTTCAGCAATCCAAGCTGGACGTATTCTTCTTACAGGAGACAAAATTTGAGGCGGGAGAGGAGTATGCACTGAGGGGAAAGGGACTGGGGAGAATGTGGAGCTCATCGGGCATGGCCAAAAGGGGGTAGGAGCCCTGACTCAGAGCAATCTTGGATTTGAGGTGACCCAGGTTAAGAGAGGCATGGAGGGCAGATTGCTGGTGGTGAATGGGTTGCTATGTCGAAGGACTGTCATGCTGTGTTCACTTTATGCCCCAAACCAGCATCAATTAACATTTTCTGTGGAGACATTGACATTGTTGGACTCCTGAGGGATTGGAATAGTGATTTGTGGGGGTGACTTGAACCTTATAAGAGACCCAACTTGGGACTGGTCATTGGCACGGAGCAGGCTGTGCCTCCCCTGCTGCAAGAGGGAGCGGCTCTTTCCACCCTGTTGCAGAAGCATTATCTTGTGGATACCTGCCGGGTTGCTCACCCCCACTCTAGTGATTATACCTTCTGTTCACCCCCACACAAAACATCTACAAGAATAGGCTATTTGCTGCTTGCATCCACAGGGGAGCATCTAATGACAGGGGCTGACATTCAGATAGTAGGGTGACCAAATCCCAACATGTGCATTGTCAAGCTGGATGTGGGGCCTGGAACCCCAGTGGATAGGTGCTGGATATGCAAAAACACTATTTTTAGAGACACCATTTTTGGGGACTCCTTCGGATGGAGGTGAGAGACTTTTTCCAGTGTAATAACATGGGGGACACACCACTTCACATAGTGTGGGAGGCAGCAAAGACAACCTTCAGAGATCTGATAATTACTGAGGGAGCAGCCAAAAAGCAGGAAAGGGTGGTGAGCCAATCTGCCCTGAAAAAATAGATAAAAGGAAGGGAGGGGACATGATTCCTATGTGGGTGCTCTTTAGAAGACCTGTAAATAAGGGAAATGAAGTGGGAATCGAGAGAGATAGGGCAGGGGAAGGCGATAGCACACCTCTGTCGTGTAAAGCAAAAATATTTTGAGAAGGGGGACAAGGCGCATACACCGCTGGCATCCGTCTGAGGTGTCAGAGGGCAGAGAGAGCAGTCTAAAATATCATGGGTGTGAAGGCCATTATCGACCCAGCAGGGATAGCTGCCAGATTTGGGGAGTTCTACTCCCGGTTATAGCCAAATTGAGGACCATGCAGAGGAGGGAGTGGTCCGCGCATACTTAGAGGCCCTTCCCCTGCAGATCTTAAAGTTAGACGAGCGGGAGGCACTAGACGCACCTTTCTCTGGGCAGGAATTACATGTAGCCATTTCCAGATTGGGGGCAGGGTCACCCCTGTGGCAGGACAGCTGCAAGCCAGCTTTTTACAAAAGACATGGCCTCCTCCTAATTCCATTTCTGACAATGCTCTTTAATTACATACTAGATGGCAGTGTCACCCCAACATCATTCACAAAGGCCCGTATAATAGTTTTTCCAAGGATGTGACAGTTTTTGGGTAGTATAGACCCATAACACGGATTAATGTGGATGCTAAAATCTACGCCAGTCTCATGGCGGGCAGGCTGCAGTTGGTCCTCCCCTCGCTGATAGTCAATGACCAAGTTGGATTTGTCAGAGACAGGCAGGGGATGGATAATATTTGCTAAGTGGAAAAGGCATGAAGACGTGGTGGCAGGTGCAGACAACAGAGGGAGGACATGGTTCTGCTGTCACTAGATGCCAAAAAGGCATTTGACAGGGTTGAATGGAAATTCATACAAGAAACCCTGATGAGGATGGGGGTAGGGCTGAGGTGGCTGACAGGGGTGATGGGTCTTTGCCAAAATGGGAGGGCAAGAGTGGTGGTGATTTAAGTAACCTCTCTGGAGTTCCCACTGAGTCACGGGACATAGCAGGGGTCCCCCCTGTCACCTCTTATCTTCGCACTGGCCTTGGAACCACTACCGGTAGCAATATGTTTGAACGAGTTGAACTGAGGCCTTACAATGGGAGCTATTGAGTACAAGTTGACATTTTACGGCAATGATATTCTGGCATACCTGAGCTCCCCGAGCATATTGGTGGAAGCCTTTTTGAAGACCATTGCATACAGCGGTCGACTCTTGGCCTTTAAAGTAAATATTACAGAAATGGTTGCGCCTCCACTGTGAGGTACATAACCTCACTTGCTCAGTTAAATTCAGGAGCTGGGTGTCCAGATCCAGGGACGGAAGCTTAAGTACCTGAGGGGTGTATATCACTGCAGACCTAGATAAATTATGTGAGACTTATTTTGTACCCCTCTGTGATCAAAAGGGACCTTTTGAGTTGGATGGGGCTTTCACTGTCATGGGTGGCTCGTTTAACCATGATTAAGATGCATATTCTTCCACGTTTGTTGTTCCTGTTTAAGGCCATGCCAGTAATAATTCTGGCCTCATTTCACGCAGACGTTAAGAGGGCACTCCTTGGTTTCCTGTGGGTACGTAAACAGACACGTATAGTGTATTCCACCTAATTTTGCCCAAGGATGGATTTTCTTTTCCAGACCTTCATGAGTATACTGGGCCTCCCAGCTTCTGGTAATGGTTGATCAGGTGTGAGAAAACAATGACAAACAATGGGTAGCCCTGGAGAACCTTCTCTTTACCCCAGTGACGTTAGCAGAATGGTTGTGGGTCCATCAGCAGCGCCTTCCCGGGGTGATTTGCGAGCACCCGGTGCTTGCAATGCCGTGGGGTCTCTAGCGAAGGTATAGGGAAATGACGGGTGTCACCTTGTGGCCCCCCTCACTCGGTTGCATCTGGTTGACTCCCATTAGGGATTAGATAGCAGACGCAGCAAGGTTCCAGACTTGCTATGAGTCGGGCCTGGTCAGAGCAGGCCAGTTATGGAAGGATGGCACATATCTGTTAAAGACAGAACCTGAAACAGCACTACACTTGCCCCACACAGCCCCTTTGGTATATCTTCAGCTAAAAGGCGTTATGACGGATACATGTTGGGGTGATAAACTGAAGCACCCTCTTGCCCGGTTTGAGCAGATTCTTAAAATACACAGAAGTCCAAAAGGGCTTAATTCACAAATATATTTGGCGCTGCTGACAAGGGGAAATGTAGATACACCTTGAACACAGATGCAGTGGGCTACATACCTTCAGCTTTCTGTGGACGAGGACTTTTGGAGGGTTATATATAAGGCGGTGTGGTCGTCCTCCATAGCGACTCAATATAAAATGCATAATGGGAGAATATTGTTCAGGTGGCATTTGACACCCTCAAGGCTCTCTAGAATGTACCCAACTGTAAACCCCCTGTGCTAGAGGAACTGTGGGCACCATTGTACATACTGGCACATGTGGTTGGACTGTCCTTCTGTGAGTATGTACTGAAAGGAGGTGTTGGGGTGGGTTTAGGAATTTTCAGGGATCTCGACCCTCTGCTAGTATTGTTTGGGGTGGAGAAGAGTGGGGCCAATTTCAGGGTGCTACCACACATGCAGAGAAACTTGCACCTGGCCGCTCGGGTCTGCATAACTCTTCATTGGGAGAAGAGCAGGTTGCCCACACATCAAAAATATCTCAAGAAGGCACACAAAATATATGATATGGAGAGTTTGAGACACACTCACATGTGGACATAATATGGCTCCCTCATAAAACTGTAACAGGGACATAAGGTGACTCCCTCCAGGTGAGTGGTGCTGGGTCGTGGGCTGTTGGAGAACCATTTGGTGAGAGCCCTGACATGTAAATGTTGTTCTTAGCCCTGTGTGAAGTCCCTGTTCTCATACTCTGTAGTTTCTCCCTGAGTGTGGTCTTTAGCTTTTGTCTTCCACTATCCCATGGGGGTGGGGGGCCTGGGTTAGATGAACACTTTCAGGGGAAACTGTGTCGAAAATCATCAAGGAACAGCACTGAATCTTCATAGTTGATGGAGAACTTACCTTGTTATGGGAGTGTCTTTTCAGTTTGAGAGACTGGTAGATTAGTAGAAGGGGTACCTATAATATTTGTTTCTATGTGATATTTTGTTGACTCGCTTACTCTGTTGAAGACATAAATTAAAAGACATTTTGTGTAGTACTCTAGGCATTCAGCAGGAAGGCAAATCAGGCAAGAAATGCAATACGACATTTGCAAAGAGATGGTCTTGGTAGAAAAAGGTGAAAAGGGGGCTTACCCAGTGTCTATGGCCCCAAGGGACAGGATAAAGTACCCTAATCCAATGTTCGGTAGTCAGCATCGTCAAACCGAGCATCGACCGATTGTGAATGCGGGTCAAATCGGCATCAAGTCACGTTGATCCAGGAAACGAGTCGACGTTTAGTCCGGTACGAGCCGGTGCGCTGTGAGGTTCCAATGCGGCATCAAGAATTGCAGGCCAAATGGATCTGCAAGAGCGGGATGAGAATCGAGAAATGATTTAATTTTATTTATTTACTACATTATTGTAATGCCCAAACCCAAAGGTATCACAGCGTTTGTACAGTTAGATGATCAGAGTGGGGAGGGCAGAGAGGTGAGAAGGAGGAAGCAGCGTGAGGGTCAAGTAAGTCATATGTGTTGAAGAACCTGAAATAACAGGAAAAGAGCAAATCTGTCATATTTGTTGAAGAGCCAGGTTTTGACAGGTTTTCTGAAAGTCAAGTGGACGCGTTTGTTTCTGATGTTGGATGGCAAAGTGTTCCAGAGTGAGGGAGCAGTGACTAGGAAGCATGCGCCTCCAACACTTTTGTATTTAAATCTGGGAATGGAAAGTGAGATTCTGGTGGAGGAGCACAGTAAGCACACATGACCTTTCTGGATAATGCAGTTGTTGAGGTAGAGAGGGGCCTCGCTGTAGAGGCATCTATGTGCGATGGTCAGAATCTTAAATTCAATTCAAGCTTTAATGGGTGCCAATGGACCTTTCGACTTTGTGGCTGAGATGTGGTCTGAATGCCGTGGCCAAGGGCTGTACAGAGAGATTTTATTTGTAGGAGTTGTTATTTGGTAATATTGTTTCAATGATGTGCCTGCTGTGTAGTGGGCATTGCAGTAACTGATAAGAGGTTGGCTTGAATAAACACATTGGGCCTCATTACAAGAGTGGCAGAATGGGTTAACGGGTGCTGCAAAAGGATGTGGACCCGTTAACACCATTCCGCCACATTACGAGGTCCCCTCACGGGACCCTTTCTGCACGTCTGGTTTCACCAGACGTGCAGAGCGGGTCCCGCGAGAGGAAGAGGGAGCTAACAACGGGCCGGCCGTAATCGGCCCGTTGTTAGCTCCCTCCCCCATTCCCATTCAGCCCTATGGGTGCTGAAATGGGAATGGGGAAGGTCCGGGCTTGGGTTCCTGGAGGGAGGAATTACCGGGCCCTCCGAACTCGGAATAGCCTGGTACTTCCCCATTCTGGGAACCCGGACCCGATTTTGGCAGCAGCCATGCCGCCAATAGCGGCAAGGCTACCTCCAAAATCGTAAGGAGGCCCATTGACTTTTGGCATAAGATTTATTAAGTTATATCATTACAGACCCCCAGCACAGCATCTACCTCCCAGCTCCTTCTCCAGCCCCTGTGCAAGGAATACATACAACAAGTAGTCCAGTTTGCTGAGGGTGATGGCTCAGGTGAGTGTGAGGCAGCTTTCTGGAGAGAGGAATTGTCTGCTCAGGGAAATGAGCTTGGCTGTGTAGAGGCATGGGCATTGATGTGACTGTTCATCAAGAGTAATGCATCAAGGTGCATGCGTAAGGTTTTGACATTTTTTTTTAAGGTAGGCGGGGTGGCCACGATGAGCAGTTCAGTTTTGCCATCGTTGAGACACAGGTTGTGAGTGGCCGTCCAGTATTGAATAATATTATACACCCTGTTTTCAGTGGCTGGGTCTTCTGTGTGGTGTCCTGAGATGGGGATAAGGATTTGTGCGTCATCCACAAAAGATGTTGTAGCTAATGCTGAGGGAGTCAAGCAGGTTGAATAGGGGTTTAGAATAGGTATTGTAAAGGGTAAGGGGGAGACAGGAGACTTGAGGGACTCCAAGGGAAACAGCAATGGGATTTGTGGTGGAGTCTCTGATGAAGACTCTGGAGGTGCATTTGCAAAGGAAGGATTTGACCCAATCTGTGGTTGTAGTGGAGAAATTGAAGGTCGTGCCGAGCTGCTGAGAGGTCTAGTAATAGGAGCAACGCCATTTTGTCTGTGGTGTCTAATTGAATTTTGAGGTCGAATAGGGACGATTCTGTGCTATGTTTGGGATGGAGTTGTGATTGTCTAGCACCTTAAAGATTATGGTGTTTGAGGTAGTGCTGTACTTGATGGTAGGCCATGCAATCCAGAATCTTAAGGAGGAAGGGCACAGTGGTGTATTGGCAGTGGTTTGTGGAGAAGAGGGGTTGAGCGATGATTTATTGAGAATGTGTGTGACCCAGAAGGCCTTAAGGCCGGAGAGTACAGAGCTGTTAGCAAAGAAGACGTTGATGAAACCAGTGACGGCAGGTGTGAGGTAGAGGCTCACAGCTTAACGATTATGGCGGGGCAGGTGTCGCCCTTGCAATTAGATGCTTTGAGTGCTAGGATGGCTCTGGGCACTTCCACGTGGGATACTAGCGAGAAAGAGAAGAGGATTCGCAGGGGAAGCAGGGAGGCGGTGGATCCATTGCAATCTCTGGGTAAGGGGGTTTTGCAGCGAGCTGGGTTTTTTTGGCTGTGGGAGTCCATTTTGTTAGTTAGTGCCAGCCATTTTCTAAACGTGTTGCTTTCTTTATTTGAAAACCAATTTGCCTATCTCGTTTCAAATTATATTTCTAAAAAGAAATATTCGTGTAGAAAGTATGTGTAAGCTTAGCAATGTTGTAGCATTTATTTTTCCGCCGTTGTCTCTGTTGCAATCATCACAAGACATACCATCTCAGTGTTTTCGGTCACTTGATAAAATCCTTGTGCCCAAAAGCATATGTACAGTGCAGAAATCTTTGACCATAGCACATACAGCGGCCCTTGATTTCATTGTGCCACAACTAATGCTTTGTTGTACTGTGTCTATTTTTCCTATTTCCATGGCATACTGTTCAGCGTGTTTGTTTTCATGCATGAGGTAAGGAGTGCCCAGAGTACGGGATGCCATGTGAGTGCGCTGCTTTCCCTGTGTGACTCTAAATACTTTAATACACAGTTATGAACCAACCCAGTGATATGCATTTTGCCAACCTCTGAAGCCTGAAAAGTAGATCCACACAGGCTTGACAAGTGGCCAACTTTGCACCAGACCTGCAGATGAACTGGCTTGCTTTTAAATCACAGTTACCAGTGATCGAAGTGTTAAAAAAGAAGTACTGGACTATGTTCCCTACTGACCTGCTCCCGCTCCCTGCAACGCCATTACCACGCCCGCTTACACGTACAACACAAACCCCCAAACACATGCGTCTGCTGTTTAAGGGAACGTTCAGTGCAGTGCACTGAAAGAGCAAGTTTCAACTTCTTCCTACACTTTTTTTTTTTAAAACAAAACCATTCTGGAACGGTTTCTTTTCAAAATAAAAGTATAGGAACAGTAAAACTTAATTTTAAAAAGTAGAGGAGCAATGCTCCCTACCGCTGCCACCCACTTCGACCACTGCCCTCTCCACCCCTTCAAGCCCTGCATACCATCTCCTGGCCTGTGTGGAAACCGCACGAGAATCAGCTTTTCTGTAAGGCAATCCAGACCCTGCTTTCCTCATGTCCGGGAGACGGAGTCCTAAGGACAGTTGCTGTAGTCAAGATCCACTGGGGAACCAACATAAAACTCTAGATGTCATCACAAAGGAAATATATATCCTGTTCTGTGCCCCCATTCACCTCATATTAGCATGAAAAATACCCTGGATGAGAAGGTTCCATGTAATTTCCACAAAGTAAATTACTTTGTGGACAGTTCAATTCGAAATGCATTTTATTATAGGGGCCTGCCCAATACCCCGTTACTATACCCCTTACCCCAAAACCCTGCTAAATTGCAAGAGGTTCCAGCATGCTCCATATCATAAGTCATGGAGGATCATGAAGTCATGTGGCTGGAGATTGGAGTTTCCATTAGTCTGAGGACTGAGATCCTTCAGAAGACTGGTAAAAGAAACCTCTGTACCATTCAACAACAGAGCAAAAATAACTGGGGGTCATTTTATACTGAACTATATCAAGAACCGTCACATAAATCACGTTAGATAGCAGCATGAAAGGGCACAAGCAAAGTTAATTGAGAAAATAAATACAAATGTTATTAATGAACAACAACAAATAGTTAAAATGCATGATTTAAAACCATAAAATATGTTAACCACAGCACCTTAAAATTACAAGTTTGCATAGAAATCATCACCAATCATGACCATTGATTAATAGTGGTGTATCGCCTATACAGTAATGTATATTTCACATGGTTTACCCATAAGTCGTAATGAACAACTTTTAATGTTGATGTCGCGGCAATCAGAGCATATACAAATAGTTTTTCTTAAGTTGATTTAAAGACCACTAGATCAGACATCTCCACTTTTTTAGTAACACAAGTGTTCATCCCAAGGTCTGGAGCTAATCATTGAAGCTCCAATCAACACCCAACATGTTGTGTTCCTATATACCAAATCTACTCATTCCAGAAACATTTTCAGGGGATTTCGAGAACCAACATGCCATATGCCGTCAGTAACCACGGTTGATCAATTACTAGAATCAAAAGATCCTAGTTCAATTCAGGGTCATGGTGAAAACATCACAAAAACATCACAACTTCATCACAAAACACTTTAGATCATGCTACTGTTGTGTCCCAAACGCCACCTACAATGTAATCACAAAACAAACAGCTAATTAATGCTGCATGCTAAAGTAAGTCGACGGTACATTGAATTATTGTGCCTGTGCGAACATACTCAGTAAATCATGGTGGATCATGAAAACATGTAGCTGGAGTCTGGAGTTTCCATTAGTCAGAGGGCTAAGTTCCATCAGAAGACTGTTAAAAATAACCTCTTTACCATTCAACAACAGAGCTAAAATAACTGGGGCTGGAGGGGGTCATTTTATACACCTCCAAAATTGCACTGGAGGGGGGCGTGTCCACTTGCACTCATGTGCAAAAGGTCCCCTCCTGGCAAATACAGTGTGGACATTTAAAGAGTAAAATACCTTTATTCTTTTTTTTTTAGTTACATGTTTATTAACATTATATACATAACAAAACATTAAACCACAAATCATAGCCTAAATAGGAAGAGCACAAGTTTAAACTAAGTTAATCACATAAAAGGGCACCCAACACATCATTAATTACATTCAGGAAACAATCAGATAAGTGCAGAATGACGTTAGATTTACAGGTCCAAAAATCTGCCCCAGATTTGTTCAAATAAGTTCATTTTCATGTCTCTGTGAAAATGATACTCTCCATTCTTTACTTGTTTTAGATCCTTCTGAAACAACTGGTCTTTCCTCATTTTTCCATTTGCTCAAGACCATTTTTTTGCGGAGTTCCCTGCGCTGTTTCAGAAAAAGTGCAATTGCCACCTGAAAATCAAGCATTCAAGGTGGCATTTAGAGTGGATTCTTTTGGAAGCCCCCTGCATTCTACCGGTTGGAAGAGTGAGGCGGATTACATAGTGGTCCATCCGTGCTCCACAGGCAGAGTTGGTGAGCACAAAGGAAATGTATATCCTGCTCTGTGCCCCCCATTCTGCCTCAAATTAGCATGAAAAATACCCAGGGCCAGAAGGTTCCGTAAATGACTTCATGGACTGTTTAATACCAAAGGAATTTTTTTATCGCCGCCCCCCAAAACCCTCTCTACTATAACCCTTACCCCAAACCCCTGACCCAGCCACCCTTTTACCCCTTAAGCCACAAAAAACGCATTAAGAAGTAAACTGTCGATGTAATTTCCACTAAGTAAATTACCATGTAGTCATTCTCAGGGTAATTCATGGAATAAATGTGTGCCGAAAAGGGGAGCGCAAGCGTGAAAATCGCAGCGCACGCGTGCTAAAACCACATGCACGCAGCCGTTCATCGATTCATGGAATGCGCTGCGGGTGTAAACCCTGGGATGTGCGCCAAATCCGTGGGTGGCACACACCGGCGCACACGTCACTAAACGATGTGCGCGACACGCACAGCGAAGGAGCACAACGTGTAACGCACACAAGAAAAGGGGGCAGAACACGGGGCGTAACATGCGGAATGGGGAACAACATGTGAAAATGTGGGCGTTACGGGGGAAGCACCGCAGGTAAATGCTCGCAACGCCCACACGCGCGCTAACAACACGTATTCATGGAATCGAACAGGGGAAACCCGTGCGCCAAAAAAGACGTGCTAATCCAGAAACACGTACGCCGGCAGGAAGCAGGCATAAGCGGCCCCACGCAGCATAAAAGTGCGCGCAAACAACAAACAAGCTCATACGCTACGATGAATATACCGTTCCTCGCAGCAGTGGTCGTGGGACACCGCAGGAGGATAGCAAGGCCCCACATTTTTTTACCCAGGACCAGCCTTTTTGGGATGCCTGATGACCAGGTCTATGGGAGGTACAGGTTTCCACCACTAATAATCCTAGAACTGGTCAGGTAGTGGTAGGATGAGCTCCCATCCCCCACCCTGTGCTCCCAAGCACTGAGCCCCTTGGAAAAGGTGCTCAATGTACTGCACTTCTTGGCTACTGGGTCATTTTAGCAGACAAGTGCCATAGTTGGGGGTGTCTCACAGGCCACGCAGTCACGCTGCCTACACCAGATGTTGGCGATCATGACTGCACGCCCCTCAGTCCGCAGGCACATATACATGCCCAGAACACCTGCAGAAAGGCAGGCCGTCGTCCAGGACTTTTACGGGGTGGCACACTTCCCAAAAGTGCTAGGTGCCATTGATTGCACCCATGTGGCTCTACGTCCTCCCAGGGCCACTGAGCACATCTATCGAAACCGCAAGCCCTGGCATTCCATCAACGTGCAGGTTGTTTGTGATGCCAAGGGAATCATCACATCAGCATATGCCAACTATCCGGGGTCCAGCCATGATAGTTTCATATTCCGAATGTCACCACTAAACCGGGACCTGGAAGCTGGGAGGCATGGCGACATATGGCTAATTGGTGAGTACAAATGCCTCTGCACATACATGCGTGTCAGACACTGAGAAATGGGAAAACCCAACTAATGACAACCATTATCACCACCCCAGGGGACAGTGCCCACCCTCTGAGCCCCTACATGATGATGCCAATACGGAACCCCACCACACCACCCGAGGTAAGATACAACACAGCCCATATTGCAACCCGGGGCATAGTGGAGTACACATTCTTAGTGTTCAAGTCACACTTTCGCTCCCTTGACCGCTCTGGTGGGCAGCTGCTATATGCGCCCCCAGTAGTTTGCAGGATCATAGTGGCAGCATGTGTCCTGCACAACGTTGCAACCCGGCATGGCGTGCCGGTGGACATGGTGGTGCCCCCACATCCCCAACCACATGCACGGCAGCTGCGCATGGGAGGTGAAAGGGCACGTGGTGAGGCAGCCCGTACCCAGTTTGGGGTAAATTTCTTCACCTAAAATCCCACCCCTGCGGAGTGCACACAGGCCTGGCACATACCAGCTGACAATTAATGATGATGACAAAAGGGACAGTCAACTGTCACAAACATACCACCCTGAGATTGTTTACCTGGAAGTGCTCCATTGTGTGCATTACTAGCTACTTAAACACACTGAATGCTGTGTCAGTAAAAGGCACACATTCATGCAGCATGAAGGACTACCCCCTTGCAAAATACTACAACCAAATATTGGCATGTCACCCAAGCCCTCCCTAACCCCTTCTCAGCTACCCAACACACCATGGCATGGCATGCTATGTGAAAAAAACCAAATGAACGCACAACACATGACACAAGTGTCACAAAGTGACTATTCCAAATGGAAACAGGCCAGAGACAATTTCCTCTCACTAATGAAAAAGAAACAGCACACATGAACAAATACTTACCAGCAAGACAAAACTTCATTACAGGATCCAACAGTGGCAACATATGACAGTAAAAAATGAAAGTACTGCAAGTGTCACAACCTGACAAAGGCAGCACATCCACCCCTTCCAAATGCAGTGTGTTGTTGGTAGGCAAATGTGGCAGTGTACTGCATACAACATGAACTGTATCTGAAATGGAGATGGGCTCGTTAAGACATGAAGAAGCTACATGTATTTATGCAAAAAACACTTGTTTATAGGCGTGTTACAAATGCCATATCATATCATATCAAATGCCATATCATATCATATCATATCAAAAAGTACTGTATGTAATACAATATACAAATCGACCATGCAGTGGAAAAATTAACACCAATCCCCACTAGGGATGTATACACAGTTTGGACTACAGACTGCCAACACAACTTATGGGAGACCAGTGCCTCTGTGTAAGTTACTGTCACTTGGTCACACCCTTTGCGAGCCCATGGAAAGGGGAAGCAGGAGGGGTGTGTGTGTCAGGAACCCAAGTTTCTAACCCAAACACAGGAAAAGCCTGCATGTGCCCAGCTGGAATAAACAGTGGATGCCTGCGGGAGCCACACAAAACAACACACTGTAACATGAATTTGGAATCTGAAAGAAAATGGTTATCAAAAAAAGAAGTAAATGCAAATTAAATGAAGAAAAATAAAAATAAGAAAGGAAATGAAAAGTAAACAAAATAATTAAAATAATAAACTAAAAATCAGAATACAATTTAAATAAAAAAAGTAAATGAAAAATAAAAAATCAAATTAAATATGAAATGAAAGTAAAAATAATAAATAGAAAAAAGAAGAATAAAAAAATGTAATTCTAATTCTAATTTGCAATTCGGAATGAAATATGAAAAAACCAAAAGAAAATAAAATAAATATTATAAATGTTTTTAAAAAAAATCAGAATAAAAAATGGCCATGTATGGACTGGGGGGGCACCCAGGAGGGAGGAGGTACAGGGTGCACCCCAACACCCACATGCATGGATGTTGAGAAAAAAAAACACCATGGGCTCATGGCCTGCACGGCTACCCTATAGTGTGAGGACTGGCGTCGCTGTCATCTCCCTCTGGTGGTACATTAGAAGGTGGGCATGATATGGGAGGCAGACCATGCAAAGCCCTGGCATGCTCCTCCATGGCAGCAAGCATGCATGTCTGAAAGGTTTGGTTCTGCAGGATGATGGTACGGAGATCCCCATGCGGCACCTCACGGGTAGCACAGATTTCTGCCTGCAAGGCCTCGCGTGATGCCCCGATCTCCTCACAGGTTGCCTGGAGCTCAGCTGAGAGTGTGCATCTTAGCTGCTCCAGCTGCTGTTCTGAACTTGTACTCAGGGACACCTCAAGTGCACCCAGAGTATCTCTGAGGGACCTATGTTCTAATCTCAGGGCATCCATGCGGGCCTGTGACTTTGCAGATATGACTGTGCGCAGAGTCTCCAGTCCAGCCCATCGGTCCCTGCTGGACGCCATCATGTACTCCCTGTGTGAGCGGCACATGGACTCTGTTGCCTGCTGCTGGAGCTCCAACAGCCTTTCAGGGGGGAGAATGGAAGTGGCCACCCTATCCACGGCCTGAGCCATCATCTCACACGATGCCCCCTGTTGAGCTACAATAGTATACATGGAGTTCTCTCACACAGTATTGCCTGGTGGCCCACGGCCACCGCGTTGGCGGGCACCACACCTGTTTGGGAAAGGTGATGTGCACCTTGCTGTGCTGGCACTGCCTGAGGCTGCAGGACTGCATTCCTGCTTTGATCTGCTGGCCCAGGAACAGGAGCAAATATAGTGGAGTGTGACCCTGCATCCGTAACCGCCACAGGCGGACTTTCCAACACTGAATGCCCCATAGAGGCCTCTACCCCCAGTGCAGGTGAGTTGGACAGAACAGCATCCCTGGCAGAAACTGTCATGATGCCCGCTCCCGGGGAGCCGGTGCAAGCCCTGCGTCCCCCGAAAGTGGACATCCAGTCCCCAAGGAAGGACCCAGCAACCCCATATAGGGGCCCTTTGGACAGTGTGCTGGCGCCTATGGCGCCAGGCTCATTATGGGAGTGCTTGGGTGCACTTACCTGATGCAGACCATGCTGCAGGATCCCGGCCTCCTTGAGGCCTGAAAGTAACTACTTTACCTGTGGGACTAATTTACCATCCGGGCGTGGACGGGGAAGGATACATACCTGATTGGAGGAAGGATACATACCTGGAACTTCTTCCAAGGCTATTTAAACCCCACCCGAACAGCCACACGTGCTTCGCGTTGTTCTGCATCTAGCAGCTGGACGCTCACCGTGTCTGCTCTTGCATCCTGACTTCTGCCACGCCTTCCAGCATCCTGGATCACCTGCAAAGGAAGAGAAGAAGAGAACAGAAGAAGGAAAAGTCCTTACCTGCTAAATCCGCATCCCGGAGACATCTCGCCGACAATCCTGAAAAGGAAGACTTTTATTTAAAAGCTCATTGCGTCGATCGCTGCAGCGCCGCATTCCACTCACCTTTACAGGGCGCCTCCATGTTCAGCAGCGATCATCCGGATTTGCAGTCACGCCCCAGCGCCTAGGGAGAAAAAGACCAGAACAAAAGGTGAGAGAGAGAAGGGAATAAGGAAAACTAAACCTCCATGTTAAGACTTACCTGTTGATTCATTCCCTCTTCATTTCGGGTCCGTGCCGCATCCTGGCATTTCTGGGCCCCGGCCCCTAAGGGGAAAAAGAGACATCAGCGTTAATGAGCGAATGAAAAGACATTACCAAAAAACGCTCATTAAAGACTTACCTGATTTCTACAAGGATTTAACCTCTCATCTCGGGTCGGTGCCTGTTCCCCGGCATTCCGTACCCGGCCCCTATGGGGAAAAAGACACTAGCATTAGTACAATAATGCATGGACACAAGGGGAACCTCTTATCAAAAAACTTACCTGGAAGCCAAGCAAGTTTGGTTCTCACCAATCTGAAAATACAGTGAAGTAACTGGATCCCAACACGCCCTTGCATCAGAAGCAGGATGGAGAGCTCGTCCTTCCAGACCATAAGGTGAGACGCTACGAGGAATCACAGAAGGGTTTCGAGGAGGGTGAGAGGGGAAAGTGGGAGGCCGATTGCATTACCCTGCAGACAGTTAATCCCCTATTTTCGCCTACAGAAGGATACTTCTGCGAGCCAGACAAGCCAGATTTGGGGGCCCGGTCCAGTCCGTCTTCCGAACCCTGCGCATCACCTTAGAAGAGGTCACAGCAGCGCGAACCAGGCCAGCGCCTCCGTGGGAGTCAGGTGAGCGTTACAGAATGCAAAGCCTTCCTACAAATTCCCACCCAGGCGCTATGGAAAGTTCTGAGACTGATCAGTTGGCCCAATTACTGGGGGAATTACGGGTGCCGAAGTACATGCCGCTCGTCAAGAGACTAATGCCCTCAGGAGGGAATTAATAATATCAAAGGAAAGAACTGATGACTTGGCCAGACAGCTTTTGCAAGGTCAAGCTGGGCAAACTCCTCTACCCGGTTCCGGAGGGAACCCCGCTCCTGTGGTTTCCAGTAACCCTGTGCAGATTAATCTACCTGGAAACATGCCGCTGGCCCCACCCGAATGCTTTGCTGGGGACCCCAAACGATTCGCCGTATTCATGAATCAGTGTCGTTTGCACTTCCTATGCAGACCTGGGGCCTTCCCTAATGATCAGACCAAGGTAGCCTTTGTATTGTCATATCTCAGCGGCTGCGCTGCCGATTGGTCAGTTCCACTGGTTACTCAAGATGACCCGATTCTCCGTGATTTTCAAAGGTTTCAAGCAAGCATGGAAAGGTTATTTGCTCGACACTCTCAGGGGCAGGCTCTGGATGACGAACTTCTATCCCTGCGACAGGGCAATCAGGACCCCCTATCCTATATTGCAACCTTTAATAGACTAATTGTAGAAACGGGATGGCCAGAGGATAGAAGAGTCACGTTGTTTTATCGAGGCCTACGCGGAGAACTTAAAGATGCCTTGGCCCACGTTGTAAATCCGCCCCAAGAATGCACAGAGTATATAGACTTAGTGGTCCAATTGGATCACAGACTTCAAAACAGAAAAGCAGATCGGTCCAGGTTTGAGACCCGGGTGTTGGTCAAGACCCACGCTAACCCCAAGGGAGTTGATGTCTCTGAGCCTATGCAAATTGGAGGGGTTAAAGGACCCTTAACTAAAAAGGATCGTGAAAGGAGGCGGCAGTTAAAATTATGTCTTTATTGTGGGAATTCTGGACACTTTCTATGAGATTGCCCAGCAAAACCGCCCCGAAAGGCGGTAGGAGCCACTGATAAAAACCATGAAGACTCTGTTTCGGGAAACGACTCCGCCCGACAAGTGTAGGTGTCCGCTTGCCGAGCTTGAAAACTAACTCTCAGACCTCGCATTTCATTGTGCCAATGTTTCTCGTAGATCCAGAACAGCCTAAGCGGTTGCATGCAATAAAGGCATACATCGATAGTGGGGCTATTGGAAACTATGTGGATCGTGAATTGGTCTCTAGGATTAACCTCCCTCTCCGTCCTAAAACCAGCAAAGATATCATCACCACAGTCGATGGAACTGAGATTGCCTCTGGACCGGTAACACATTCCACTACTGAGGTGACTCTTATTGGTCCCGACGGCCATCGGGAGGGTGTTGTGTTTGATGTAATCAAGGCTCCACAGTTTCAGGTTATTCTTGGAATCCCTTGATTAGCGATACATAATCCTCGAATTGATTGGCGAGCTAAGAGAATAACCTTCCCGGATTGTACACAAACCTGCTACCCAGAAAACCTGAAGATTAATCTAGCATCTGTAACCTCTGCCTCCATGCAACTACCTCCAGAATACCAAGACTTTCAGGACGTCTTCCAAAAGGAACAGGCCAACACGTTACCTCCTCACAGATCGTACGATTGCCAACTCGATCTGGTGCCCGGGGCACAACCCCCTTGTAGCAGGATTTATGCCCTTAACAAACCTGAGAACCTGCATTTGAGACAATATTTGGATCAATACCTAGCTAATTGTTTTATTCGCCCGTAAAAGTCCCCGGCATCCTCGGCTTTGTTCTTCGTGCCCAAAAAAGAAGGCGACCTTAGAACTTGTATCGATTACCGCGCATTGAACCAGATAACGGTTAAAAACCGTTATCCTCTGCCTCTGATCCCTGAACTCCTTGACCAGGTGAACGACGCTTGCATATACACCAAGTTAGATCTACGGGGTCTTATCATCTGGTACGAGTTAAAGAAGGCGACGAATGGAAAACTGCCTTCCGTACTAAATACGGATTATTCGAGTACCAGGTGATGCCTTTCGGATTGTGTAACGCGCCGGCTGCCTTCCAATACTTCATGAATGATGTCCTTCGGGAACTCATCGATGTTTGTGTTGTCGTTTATATCAATGACATTCTGGTGTACTCCTCTTCGGAATCTGATCACAGAAAACACGTCAGGGTAGTACTTGAAAAACTGCGCCAACACAAACTATTTGCTAAATTGGAGAAATGTGTTTTCCATACCACAGAAGTCGAGTTTCTAGGTTTCATCCTGACACCCATCCTCAAATGGCCATCACCTAGCTCTGTAAAAGGGGTTCAAAGCATGCTCGGCTTTGCAAATTTCTATCGCAGGTTTATCCCGGAATTTTCACGCGTGGTACAACCCATTACTGCACTCTTGAGGAAAAATAAACGTTTTGAATGGTCTGAAGAAGCCGAGCAGGCCTTTCAGGATTTAAAAGCTAAGTTTACCTCTGCACCTACATTGAAACACCCGCGTCCAGATCTCCCTTACGTCGTCGAGACTGACGCATCCAGCCTAGCCATGGGAGCTGTCCTGTCCCAAAGAGATCCCGAAACCAACCAACTGAATCCCGTAGCATTTTGGTCCAGAAAATTCTCAGCACCCGAGGTTAATTATGCAATCACGGATAAAGAACTGTTAGCCATTAAGTCCGCTTTTAAAGCCTGGCGCCATTATCTGCTTGGCGCTCGACATACCAACACAGTGATCACTGGAATTTACAGTATTTGAAAACCGCCAAGGCTCAGTCATCACGGCAGCTCCGATGGGCTTTGTTTTTCGCTGAATTTGATTTTGTGATTACCTATCGACCTGGCTGCAACAATGGCAAAGCAGACGCCTTATCCCGAATTGGAATGGGAGAATCTGATACAAACTCAGAACCAGTACCAATAATTCCCGAACAGAGGATTCTAGGCATGACTTCGTTACAGACGCTTGAAGACATTCAAGCCAGAGTGAAACAACTCCTGGACCATACAACCTTACAGGATTGAATACAAAAGGGATCAGACTTTACCATAGATAATGGTTTACCTTATTTCCAAGGACGCTTATTCCTGCCACATAATGAATAACACAAACTACTTGTTTCCGGTTATCATGATACATTAATAGAGGGACACCCCGGTATTGCCAAGACAGAGGAAAAGGTGAAATGACAATTTTGGTGGCCCTCTTGGCGAAAAGATGTTAAATCTTTTGTGATGTCCTGTGGTGTTTGCCCCCAAAATAAAAGTCAAAAGAAAAGACCAGCCGGTCTCCTTCAACCTCTAGACATACCGCCAGCACCCTGGCACACCCTATCAATGGATTTTATTAAGGACCTGCCTCCTTGTTCGGGGTACAATACTATTCTGGTAATTGTGGATTTGTTTTCCAAAATGGCCCACTTTATTCCTTTGAAAGGTTTACCTTCAGCTTCTGTCTTAGCCAAAGAATTCCTCGAAAATATTGTTCGGCTACATGGATTCCCATCTATACTAATCTCTGACCGGGGAAGCCAATTCATTTCCCACTTCTGGTGTAAATGTTGTCAAATGGCGCAGATCGACGTAAGATTATCGACCAGTCACCACCCTCAGACTGATGGTCAGACCGAGAGGACAAATCAGACCCTTGAGCAGTACTTACGGTGTATGTTACAGAAATCTGAAAGCAACTGGAAAGACATTCTTTGGATAGCCGAATACGCATATAATAATTCGGTACACTCTGGAACTAGCCACAGTCCTTTTTATACTTTGTTTGGGCATCACCCTCGAACCTCAAACCTTGACTCACCTCAGAACCTCAGAATGCCTGCAGTAGAACATCTGCAGTCTACAATTACCCAAGCCTTCAAAGAGGCAACTACGCATTTACAACAAGCCAAGAGAAAATACAAGGAGAATGCTGATCTACATCGGAGTGAAGCACCACCGTATCAGATTGGGGATCAAGTGTGGTTAGCTACCAGATATTTACCACTCAAAGGGCCTCGAACTTTTAACCCAAAATATCTGGGACCTTATTCTATTACGGCTATAATTAACCCAGTGGCTGTTAAACTTGATTTACCAGTTAGTATGCGAATTCACCCTGTTTTTTATGTGTCACTTCTGAAACCAGTGGTACCCGGAACCCGACTACTCAAACCTCCAGAACCTATTCTAATAGATGGGGAGCCCGAATTCGAAGTGAAGAACATTTTAGACTCAAAAATGTTTAGGTCAAAACTGTTCCACCTAATTGATTGGAAGGGATACAGACCTCAGGAGAGGTCGTGGGAACCCAGCGACCATGTGCATGCACCTCGATTAGTCAGGAAATTCCACCGACTCTTCCCAGACAAACCAAAACCCCCGGAGGGAACAACCTTGGGAGGGGCCTTGGGGGGGAGTGCTGTCATGATGCCCGCTCCCGGGGATCCGGTGCAAGCCCTGCGTCCCCGAAAGCGGACATCCAGTCCCCAAGGAAGGACCCAGCAACCCCATATAGGGGCCCTTTGGACAGTGTCCTGGCGCCTGTGGTGCCAGGCTCATAAAAGACATCAGTCCTGGCGCCATAGGCGCCAGGCTCATTAAGGGAGTGCTTGGGTGCACTTACCTGATGCAGACCATGCTGCAGGATCCCGGCCCCCTTGAGGCCTGAAAGGAACTACTTTACCTGTGGGACTAATTTACCATCCGGGCGTGGTCGGGGAAGGATACATACCTGATTGGAGGAGGGATACATACCTGGAACTTCTTCCAAGGCTATTTAAACCCCACCCGAACAGCCACACGTGCTTCGCGTTGTTCTGCATCTAGCAGCTGGACGCTCACCGTGTCTGCTCCTGCATCCTGACTTCTGCCACGCCTGCCAGCATCCTGGATCACCTGCAAAGGAAGAGAAGAAGAGAACAGAAGAAGGAAAAGTCCTTACCTGCTAAATCCGCATCCCAAAGACATCTCGCCGACAATCCTGAAAAGGAAGACTTTTATTTGAAAGCTCATCGCGTCGATCGCTGCAGCGCCGCATTCCACTCACCTTTACAGGGCGCCTCCATGTTCAGCAGCGATCATCCGGATTCGCAGTCACGCCCCACCGCCTAGGGAGAAAAAGACCAGAACAAAAGGTGAGAGAGAGAAGAGAATAAGGAAAACTAAACCTCCATGTTAAGACTTACCTGTTGATTCATTCCCTCTTCATTTCGGGTCCGCGCCGCATCCTGGCATTTCCAGACCCCAGCCCCTAAGGGGAAAAAGAGACATCAGCGTTAATGAGCGAATGAAAAGACATTACCAAAAAACGCTCATTAAAGACTTACCTGATTTCTACAAGGATTTCACCTCTCATCTCGGGTCGGTGCCTGTTCCCCGGCATTCCGTACCCCGGCCCCTATGGGGAAAAAGACACTAGCATAAGTACAATAATGCATGGACACAAGGGGAACCTCTTATCAAAAAACTTACCTGGAAGCCAAGCAAGTTTGGTTCTCACCAATCCGAAAATCCAGTGAAGTAACTGGATACCAACGCGCCCCTGCATCAGAAGCAGGATGGAGAGCTTTTCCTTCCAGACCATAAGGTGAGACGCTACGAGGAATCACAGAAGGGTTTCGAGGAGGGTGAGAGGGGAAAGTGGAAGGCCGATTGCATTACCCCGCAGACAGTTAATCCCCTATTTTCGCCTACAGAAGGATACTTCTGCGAGCCAGACAAGCCAGGTTTGGGGGCCCGGTCCAGTCCGTCTTCCGAACCCTGCGCATCACCTTAGAAGAGGTCACAGCAGCGCGAACCAGGCCAGCGCCTCCGTGGGAGTCAGGTGAGCGTTACAGAAACACTCACCTGCGACGGGACATTTGCCTCAATGTCAGATTCAGCACCTGAGGCATAGAGGTCTTCGGAGGTGAACCCAGAGACACCCGTGGACAGGATGGTCTGTAGGAGTAATGGATTTTCACCCACCACCACCCCACGTCCTCCACTGGTGCCTGGTTGGGGCTGTGAGTACTCCTGCCCCTGCACCATCTCCTCCTCCTCAACAGCATCTAGTGCCTCATCACCTGCAAAAACATAAAAGAAAAGTAATGAAGACAGGCCTGAGCAGCACAGTCCACACACATAGGTATCAAAATGTACACATTGAATACATAAATGACACATGTCACACATGACAATAACTCTGGCATGCATGCACTGGCAATGAAGTGGAAGGAGAGCCGAAAAGCAAACACTGGGGACTCCAAGATGGAAAAGCAACACATGTGCTGCATGCTGCATAGAACCTGCATCACACATTAACCTGTGAGTGGCATGGAAAATCCACATACATGACACATGCCAGCACACAGATGACACGTCGCATAGCCATGGAGGATTTGACAAGGACAGCGGCAAATCAGTACTGGCAGCAAATCAGTACTGTCACCCATCCATGTGAGATGAAATCGAACATGCGATAGAGTGTGACAAAACACGCATGTGCCACACGCTGCAACAAAGCTAGTGTTCACTAATACAGTGATGGTAGGCACATGGATACATCAATGGTTGGTTACTTCGACATTACAGAAGGCAATTGTCATGTTGAACATTCAAACAGGGCCCCAAAGTGATTGTGTGCAGGGCATGTGTAGTTGAACAATACTCAATCATCCTGATTGATGAAATCATTCCTATAATAAGTAAACAAATGTGGGGCATTGTGAGGTGAAATGTGTGTCTGAAGTATGTTGAATTTGGGTCAGAACGGCCCAAAAATGTGTGTCAACCATGCAAAGGATTCCATCAATCAGGCAGAATGAACAGGAAAACAGTATGAACAATGTTGTGGCATGATGGCAGTTGAAGGGCAAGGCAGTAATCGGGTGCAAATTGTTAACTGCGGTCAGAAGAGATACTGTAAAACCCAAACCCAAGGCTGGGGGATGGTTTGGAGGCACCACATGAGTGACCCGTAGCAGTCATGACTACACAGCCTCACCTGGCACTCAATCAGAACCTGGCACTCAATCAGAACACATCACCCAAGCAACATACACATAGTTTGCACACACATGCATGCCCACTCCCCGGACATTGCCTCAAGATCTGGTAGGTCTCCCACAACTTGGATCTGATCCTCTATGATGAAGCCTCCAGCGATTGACTCATGTTCTGTGAGTACTTCCTCCTCTGGTGGAGACCCACTGCCAGTCACCAGAGTAGAGGCATGATTGGAAGCCAGCTTGTTTTCTGCTCTGCGTTTGAGGTCATTCCACAGCTTAGAGCAATCATCAGCTGTGGGCCTCATGAATCCAAGGGAACTAATCTGGTCCGCCAGGCACTGCCAGTGGGCCCTACGTTGAGCAGTCGTAGTCTTGCACCCTGCAGTCAACAGCATTTCGCGGCCATGGGCTGACACATAGCCCACAAGTGCGTCTAGTTTCACATCATTGAAACTCTGTTTCCTTGATGTGCCGGAGGGAGGAGCCGTGTCTTGGGTCCCAGCCTGTACCACAAGAGCCCCCTTCTTCCTCTTGAGAGGTGGTGCGGACCCTGAGTGGTTTATGCCACTCTGGTCGGTAGGGGCTGAAGCGCAGGTGGACTGAGCACTGGAAGTAGCCAAAGGCACGATAACCAAAGGTCTCACTGCAGGCATTGGCTGCTGGGTGATGTTGGCAGGACGAACCTTGGTGTGATGGTGTTGGACCAACACTGTCCCGGCTGGGTGACTCGGAGCTGGGGTGGATTGAGCTGCAGCTGCCCCTTCAGCCTCCGCACCCTGGCTACTTGGGACAGCAGATGACATTGCTGCCCCAGATCCACGTGGCCTGGTGACAGCAACTTTCACCGCCACACGTGGCTTTGACTTGGTGACACGGAAGTCGGCCTGTGAGTCATCCTGTGCCAGTTCGGTTAACAATATGGGCCGGGTTAACAAGGCCTGAGCTGGGATGGTGTCAGCTGCATCTCCCCGACCCATTGGGGGGCATAGGTGTCCCTGATTGGTCCTCCACACACTGGCCTCCTGGGCCACTCTGCACATCCTGGCCACGTCCCTTACCGCGGACACCTCTTGGAGGTCGTTCACATTTGCCTCCCTTACCACTTGGTCGCCTCCCAACAATGGCACTGATGTTCTTGTGCGAATGGGAGGTGCAGTAAACAATTGTCCTGGGCAATTGGGGTTAAGCGGGCAGGGCACTAGATGGAATACATACCCTAGTGCTCTAGCAAGGCTGTCTGTGACCCCTGGGGGAAGATGACAGGTCACGCAATGCTCAGGCACCCCGAAAACAAAATGTAACGTGCACGCAAGCCCTGGTAGCTCACGTGCGTGGAATGAAGAACCCGCACTACGCTATGGCACCCAGAAATACAAAAATAAGCATACGCGTATCCACGCAGGCTACAATGACCTCTGAATGGGTACGCGACACACGGGGGCAACCACAGTTGAAAAATACATGCACGACTCACCGTCTGCCTGGAAAAAGAACATAAAAAAGATGTGTGTGTGCGCATTGGCAACATCCCCGCCATAAGTAGAATTGAACACTGTCTCAGTATACAAGGAGTAATCACGTGTGAACCAACAAGAAGTACAAGAATCACCAACTCACTCTCCACAAAAAGTACATACAAGAAAATGGTGTCCTACGCGTACCTTTTAACCCAGCCCACACATGCGACGTCACTTATGCGCGTACACGCTAAGGGCCTTTCCTCCAATTACATGTAGTGACACCCAGACGTGCAGTTTTTGCGCATGTACAATCACTATGCACCCGTGTGAAGGGAAATGCCTGTGCACGTTACATTACAGACGCACTTATGTGCTAAGGGCCTTTCCTCAAATTACACGCTGATGTGCAGTTTTTTCACGTGCCAAATCACTCCGTATCAAGCTGGTCATGCGACAACACACGGAAGACCACGCTCCTGCCCAGAAGGCCATTTTCTTGCCCAGCAGAGCCCCGAGCCCGCTCCCACCTGCCATCTGCTGCTGCCTGCCTGCCTGCCGGCCACCTGCCCTGCGATTTGGTGCCTGCACGTCAGCCATCTGCAGGGGTCCAGTTGCTGTGACCACCCCTGCTGGAACAGTAGACCCCTGACTGAAGTCCCATTGCTCCACAGCCCAGCACCAGGACCCAGTTGCCCACCCACACCTGCCTCAGGGGTTGCCATGTCAGGGGAAACACCACCAGTGACCACAGGCAAACCCCAGCCAGAGAGGCAGAGGGCTATCAGTTTCAGTGCCGCAGAAGCTGGTATCCTGGTGGAGGAAGTCCTGGTGCATTATGATGCCCTCTTCGGAAGAGCATGTGCCGACAATGAAGGACGGAAGAGGATCTGGAAGGACATTGTGGCTGCCATCAACATGGAGAGGGTAGCAGCCCGCGACATACAACACGTCCGGGAACGCTGGGAGGACTTCAGGTCCAGGACCCTCAGCAAGGCCCGGTGCCTCTTGGAGGCAGAGGATGCAGAGGGGTGCCGGGTCCGCCTTAGTGACAACCAGATGAGGGTCCTGGAACGTATACGCCCAGCGCTCCACCTCCAGGTCCTTGAGAGGCACACCCGTCTGGAGTCAAGCGGTAAGTGTCCATGTGTACTGATTGGACGCAGTGCCTGTTGAGGTTTGCCAGGAGTGTGCAGCTTGGACATATGTCTGGAAAGGGCCATGTATCGTTGTGTATGTGCAGAGACATGAGCCTGCCGCATGTGAGTCCAGTCATGTGTGAGGCACATCAATGGTGTATGTGTTGAAATGCATGATGCACAAATGCAAATGGGGATTCACACATGTTAGCATTTCTGTTTATGTACTTTGGCATGTTTGGGGTGTGACACATGGATGCTGGTTCCACCTTCATATGCGTGCACAGTGTACATGTGTGTGTGTGTGTATGTGTGTGTATTTGACATGTGTTGAACTGTGATACACCATGGATGCATGTGACACCGACATGTAGGAGGCTGATTGGCACATGTGACATAGTTGCCGATGATTTCACTGTGACAGGTGGTGGAGATGTACAGATGCATGTATGTCTGGTGGCGTGTGTGCATGTGTTCGGCACTCCCGTGTTGCATGTGACGTCAGGCTAACCTTCGGATGCTCATGCTGTTGTATGTGTATGGATGGTGCTGCCTGCTGCAACATTCTTGTTCATTTGTACATGTGTGTGGGTTCAAATGATTTGTGTGTTGGCAGTGTGATGCCATCTGTGAAATATGACACTGCCACTCATGTACAACTGTCATGTGTGTATCAGACCATTGTACAGTGCCCTGATGCCTGTGTTCTGTCTCTCCCTGTCTGCAGCGTCAACTGATGAAGAGGGCAGAGATGGTGCTGTGGAGCACAGCGGCAGGGATCTCACCACCAGCCGGAGACGCAAGGCCCAGCTCCCCTCCCGGGTTGTCATCTCTTCGGGGAGTGAGGAGTCTGGTGCCGCACCCACGGCCGCAGATGCCAAAGGTAGGTCCAAGAGGCGGAGGTCAGAGGTGGACTCCTTGGCAGCAGAAGGACAGCTGAGACCCCACAGGGGCCTATGGAGGAAGATGGCACAGAGTCATCCAGGTTGGTGGGGGGTTTGGTTGAGGAGGAGTCTGTGGAAGGCCCATGCACGGGGCCTGGAGGGGGGCATTCCACTGGAGCTAGTGGTGCAGTCCAGGGGCAGGGACAGGAGGCAGCACGGGCTGCCGCGGAGGTGCCTGTGTGTAATCCTGTCCCCGATCCTATGACTGCATCATCCCGCACCAGCAGGGATGCCTTAGTCCAGACCCGTTTTCAGGGAGGGGATGCACGAACTACAACTGGCCTTCCTCTCCCTACGGACGTGGCTATCCGGGACTGGGTTGAGCCTGTCCTTGGGTGGCGTTGCGCAACGTGGCATTCAGGATGACGTGCAGGGTTCTCGTGTGGACAATGCACATCATTTTGAATGCCTCATTGACCGCGTCCACCTACTAGGACGAGTCAGCAGTGCTGGGTTCCTCCGTGTGCTGGAACTTCTATCGACCCCCTCCTCAACTGAACCCCCTATGCGCCAGTCGTCCTCTGTGCCATCTTCCTGCCCACATATCACCTGGGCACCCTGTGGAGCTGGCCCTGACCCAGCAGCCAGGCTGGTGGAGGACACATCCCTGCCACAGTCGGGAGTCGGAGGTCCAGCAGGGGTGGCCACCCCAACAACTGGACCCCAGCAGGAGGAGGACGTGCCGGCATCGACAGGCAGGGCACATGCATGACAGCACCAGGCTCAAGGTGGAAGCAATGATGGCTCGGGGCCATCAACATCACAGGGGCTGGCATCGGCCGGAGGGCAGGAGGACCCTGGATTGGGTGTGTCTTCCGTGTGACAGAGGTTGGGCCGTGAAATAGAGGTGGAGGGCGGTGGGCAGAAGAGGCATGGCTCACTATAGTCAGGGCAGAGAACTCCATGCGCAAGGCATTGAGACGGGCTAAGGTCCTCGAGGCAACTTGCAGGGAGTTGGAGGAGGCCATGGCTGCATCCCTGCGAGACCACGGGCAGGGAAGAGGCCCGCCTCCAGGATGTTGAAGAGGAGTTCGATGATGCCCTGGCCCGGGACATCAACAAGTGAGCCGTTGGACTTGCCTGCCGCCTTTGTACATAGTTCTTTTATGGTTAGGTTTTGTTCGTTTTTTCTCTATTTTGGAGTTCATGTACTTTGCTCCACTTTATGTACATAGTTATATGCACCCCCAAAATACACGTTCCCCGATCACCCAAGGCCTATCGCGTGTGAAACTTCCCGGGCACCCCCTAAATACACATACCTCGCTCTCACCAGGACTATCGCGTGTGAAACTTCCTGCGCACCCCCGAAATACACGTACCCGCTCTCGCCAGGACTATCACATGTGAAACTTCCCACGCACCCCCGAAATACATGTACCCCGCTCTCGCCAGGCCTATCGCATGTGAAAATCCCCGCGCACCCCCGAAATACATGTATCCCGCTCGCCCAAGGCCTATCGCATGTGAAACTTCCCACGCACCCCAAAATACACGTACCCCACTCTCACCAGGACTATCGCATGTGAAACTTCATGCGTACCCCCGAAATACACGTACCCCACTCGCGCCAGGCCTATCGCGTGTGATCATCCCCATTTACTCCCGAAATACACGTATCCCGCTCTTGCCAGGACTATCGCGTGTGAAACTTCCTGCGTACCCCCGGAATACACAAACACCGCTCGCACAAGGCCTATCGCGTGTGAAACTCCCCGTGTAAACCCAGAATACATGTAGGCCCCCTATCCACCCTGGGCATGCCCCACAGGCAGCCCACTTACCCTCCCCATGCCCCGCAGGCAGGCCTTCCACCCTGGGCATGCCCCACAGGCAGCCCACACCACAGGGGGTACTTTTTTAAACGCAATTTACCTGGCGTGAGCGGGGTACGCGTATTCCGAGGGGTGCGCAAGTACATTTTCACGCGTTTCGGCTGCCATGAGTGGAGTACGCGGAGTATTTTCACACGATTACAGTGTAGCGCCCCTTGTATGCTGGTCCAGGGTTAGCGTGGCCCTTTGCGCCGCATTGGGGATTTCGATGGCTTTTCCTTGTGCAAGGGGCGTTCTTGGGGGCGTAACTGGCACTACGGGATGTTCGCTGCGCCAGCGCTCAAAATGGCTTGGAAAATCCATGAATACGCAGTGCATCAGAATGCTGTTTAGCGCACGCGACTGGCGCACGCCTGCGCACGCTCCCTCTCTGCGCTGCTCGCGTGCGCTGTCTGTGCACTGGAATCTATGAATTACCCCCTTAATTTCTGCAAACAACGTGAGACCAGATCAGAAAAACAAAGCATAAAGAACATTATTACTCTGGACTCACTTGGAGGAGTGATAGGAAAGTAAAGAATTAGACTAAATTACCCATCGACCAGATTTGAAATGTCAAACTGAAAATCATTCAAGAATTTCCAAATGTAAAGCTGTATTTATTATCCATGTGAAATTCAAAGAAGTAATAGATTATTTTAAAATGCTATCACTGGTGCGTGCTGCGGTAGGAAAACTGAAATTGCGCTTAGTTGTTTTGGAAGGCCATGGAGCGGTATCTGGTCGTTGCATCAAATGCAACACCATCGAATGCCTTTCCATCTATGAAATTGCATTGAAATTAAAGCATTGAATGCATGTTTTTGAAGATAAAGGGTTTAGTTAAATTTTAATGGGTTTTAAAGGGTAAAAAAGGGAGGTTGGGGGGCCCATTAAAAAAATGCATTAGATGCAATTTATTCTGATGCATTTTTTTCAATGGAATGGTCTGTCGATGGTAAGAATTCGAGGGAATGACTATAAACCCCATGGAGCAGAACTCTTTTTTTTTAAAATGATTACTATATAATAAACAATTCCTTTAATGCTTTGTGATAGTTTAGTGTTGAGTTCATTCAGAAACATATTTTGTTGTTGAATTTGTGCAGAAATGAAATCACAATGCCATAAAAATTATGAAAATAATAACCATTTAAAAAAAAACTTTTTTTATAACGCGCTTCTTACAGGCGGGACCTGGGTATCCGAGCTGCTCGGCGCTGGATTGTTTCCAAGATTAATGTGTTGCCCCTGAGCTATCCCCCTGGCCTTCATAATGATAATATTATAGCACATGTATAAATGGTGCTTCATGACAGATTCCTCACGCTTCGAAGTGCTGCAATATTCAATATAGTTGAGTTATTTTATAATGGGTTCAGCAATTGGTGCCTGATGCTGTGCTGTTGGGTATGTGTTATCCGTTTTGTTGTTGCATAGTTGGCCAACATGACCCATTTCAATCTGTAGTTGCTTATCCAGTCCTGTGTTTTTTCTTTGCACCCTATCACTTGTAGTCCGAGTTTTATAATGGGAAAAGTGGAACTACATGTCCCAGAATGCAAAGAAAAAAACAAGACTGGATAAGCACCTACAGAGTGTTATGGGTCATGTTGGCAACTGTTGTTGGATCTTGGGAGATTATCAAGCCCACACATCTTTCCCACCCTGGTATAATAAATCAAACTATTGCAGCTATTTCTTCAGCTACTTCTTGGACTTCAGCACTTAAACATATGTATGGGAATAGCCTTCCAGAATACTTAGAAGCAACTTTTCCCGCCAATCCATTCTCATTGCCCATGCAACGGTTGGGAACCACAGTCACCACACCTGAACTGCAGAGTCCAGCTGGTTTTGAACCTCCATCTCCAGCATTGCTGCCTTGCACAACCGCTCCAGTAACGATTAGACCAAAGCCAGTTTTACACTTCAGTATCCCAAGTTGCAGTCAGGTGTTCGACATAAGTGTCATACTTGTCAAGCTGATTTGTGCAAATTGCACTTTTGTATTGCCCTCTTGCTTTCCTTAACCTGTAACCACAAAGTGCTTTTTCAACCTTCTGTAGCTCTCTGTCAGTCAAAAGTAATTCACTGTTTTAACTGTACAAAAAAAGAGTTACAACGATATAAAAAAAGTTTAAATCTTCAACCAAACAGCAATTTCATAAATTGCAACATCGAGCTCCTACTTTAAAGGTCAATTGTGCAGATAGCAATTACACTACATCATTTTTTGAAAATATAGTCCTCATGGAATAATCTCTCAAAATGAAATTCATTGCATGCTTTCTTAACTCCTCTTTGCCTCAACGGTGTACGGTTTGACGCTTGTGAACTTAACCTGTCCAAATTGTAGGCGATTCCAGAACACAGGCGCTAAGGCCTTTCTAACAGAACATTTTTTTAAAATAATTTGAAAAGTTTTTATGTGAGCCTTCTTTCAACCAGGTTCACTGCACTGAAATTTGATTGAAAGATCTACAGTTTCCTTGAAAGACGCCTTTCCCAATATATCAGTCAAGCTAAATTGGCGGATATTACTGTACTCTCACATAATACTGCCATTTACATGTCCCTGGTGTGGGTGCCTGAAAATCTCTGAAAATCATATGTCCATGGTTTTTGACACATCCGCACCATAGTGATTCAGGATTCCATGCATGCAGCGCGAGGGAACCCATTCGGTGCATGGCCCCGCTTCGTGCAGCTAATCCGAACGCGCTTCCACCACTGCATCAGGATTTTGATGCAGCCTGAGAGGCAGGGATCCATCTTTTAGGGTGCGCTTCAGCAGGTGAATCTCATAGGGATCCCCTGTAATGGTGGGTGCCTACAGCGAAATCCTGCCATGAGGGCATGTGCACATGCCAGAGATCAGAACAGATTCAGTGTATGTTGCAATTTTGGCATCAACTCACCTTTACCACGGGCAGCATTTTTTCTGTGCGTGCGCTCACACCTGCAATTTCTATTATGTTTTTTGTAGGTCTCAGTGCTCCCTTGTATCCAGGCTCTTAGGTGCCGACTGCACCCCTTGAAGCAAGGCTGCCTTGATAATTAACAGTAGGGCTCACCTCGAAGTACTTTTTCTGGTCTTGTTTCCCCTGAGCCCATAGGTGAGTAACAGACCGGTTTCTTTTTTATTCTTTTTTGTTGTTTCCATTCCCACCCCACTCCTACACGTGGTTCGTTTGGTGGCAGATAGCATTTTTCTTCACATTCGGGAGCACCCTTCTCTGGGTTAGTGGCGACTATTGACCATTGGCCCATACACATCAGACATTAGCCTTTCCACCTAGTGCGCTAAATGTGGTCTTGCTTGGTTTTGCTTTGGGACACCCAGGGGTGGTTTTGACACCTAAGGGCAGAAACCTGAGAGTGCATTTTACTGACACATGGGTTTACAGCTATTCTGCGTAATCTAATTCATCAGAACTGCCTGCACATCTTATCTTTTATCATTTATTTTTCCAACAATTCTTATTCTAGTCATACTATGTCATCTTTCCTAGATTACTTTGGACATCTTTATCTCCAACATTCCTGCTCCCCTTTTGCCCTGAAGAAGGCCACATGTGACCCACGTAGGCACCACCGTGAAGGCCGAAACTCGAGTTGGCTACAGTCAACCAGTTTTGATACTACCTGATTAAGGTTCTTTTGAGTATATGAGCATTTTCCCAACTAATCAGAGACGTATGTTTTACATTCATTTATTCAAGCCACGCGTTATAGAGGAATGGCGCAGAATGTACTCGACCAATAAACGCCTGCTGGAATTTTAACACCATATGAATAGGAGCTGATTTGATTTGTACAGTTTGTTATTAATCTAAACACATTTTCTTTTTTTTCCAACTGTTTCATTTCGTGTTTCTGATTTTGTTGACATTGCGTTGGTTACATCAATGTGTAACTGTGCCTTCTTGCCTAGTATGAAAGTGAGTATGGGTGGATTATTGTTGGTTGGATGTTGCAGGAATGTATATAGATATCTTACACACAAGTTACTGTCTTTAGATATTTAACTCCTTACTATGTGTCACAAATGCATAAGTTGTGCTATATGTGACCAGTTCTGACTATATATTATATTAAACAATTGAAGATTCACACAGGGTTTACCTCCTTTTTGTGCACTGCTCGGTAAGGGTAATCGGGCTACCCATGGCTTTCTATGCCTAACAATGTATCAGGCAGCAAACACCGGGATCCTTTGGGAACAGCACTCATCAAATCTTTTCCAATTGATCACAATCCAAAATGAGGTTCTAAGCGTGTTAAGGGGCCTCATTACGACCCTGCCGGTCTGGAAAGAACGATGGCGGTAAGGGTAATCGGGCTACCCATGGCTTTCCGTGCCTAACACTGTATCAGGCAGCAAACACCGGGATCCTTTGGGAACAGCACGCATCAAATCTTTTCCAATTGATCACAATCCAAAATGAGGTTCTGAGCGTGTTAAGGGGCCTCATTATGACACTGCCGGTCCAGAAACAACGTTGGCGGTAAGGGTAAGCGGGCTACCCATGGCTTTCCGTGCCTAACACTGTATCAGGCAGCAAACACCGGGATCCTTTGGGAACAGCACGCATCAAATCTTTTCCAATTGATCACAATCTAAAATGATGTTCTGAGCATGTTAAGGGGCCTCATTACGACCCTGCCGGTCCTTTCCAGGACTGGCTGATTAAGAGTCCTGCAAGCAGGAGGTGTCACTCCACCACCCGCCTGCAGGCAGACATTGAAACACTGGCTCCGTCATAGATGAAACCAGTGTTTCCATTGTCCCGTCCCCATGGAGTCCTATCGGATTCCATGGAAATGGGGACTTACAGAATTCAGCCTCCGGAATTCCCGGGTCACTGGAGTCGTAATGCCCCGCTGATTCTGGGAATCACGGAGGCAGAATGGCAATACGGGTCTGGCGATAACCTGCCGGTTTTTCAGGCATGGTTACCGCCAGACTCGTAATGAGGCCCAAGATGTTTCTCAGTGCAACATTCTAAACATTGGGGATTTATGTGATCCTGTTGATCACCAATGGCTGAAGGTGGAATTTAAATTTCCATTCACATATTTCATAATACATATTATTAAAGTGCCATCTATAAAATAGACCCTCCCCCAATAGGCATTTTACTATAACATTTTATTTTGGAACCCAGTTTTCTATTCAAAAGGCCCATTTCCTTTTACAAGACTTGGCCCTTTGATATACAAAACTGTTTTTAGCTCCCGTTGACTTGCAAAAGCCTCCCTACCCCGGCATCAACACTGGCATGATTGGCACAATTGTTACTCCAAAGGAGTATAGTAGTGGTTACATTATGTTAACAGTTTTTTATACTTCACCAAATCACTGCAATGATAGACTCAGAGCTCCTGGTATTGTCAGAGAATTGTGATATTACACCCGTTATGGGGGTATGCAGACATTAGTCTTTGGAAGGAAAAGGAGCAGGATACAGATAATAGAATGGGAAAGGGAGGATAAGTGCCACAGACATAAGGAGGGAGAGATGAATTGGGGGGATATGCTCAATGATGGGATGGGTTCATTGCAGTCAAGAAAAGTGGTGATTATCAATTACCAAATGTTTTGGTAGCTTATTTCCTGGGCCTGCCTTACCTTATATTGCAGGCCAAACCCCAGAATACTGGGAGTGTGGCCTATTATGATATGATATGATATGGCAAGTATAACATGCCTGTACACACGTGTTTCTAGCGCAACAAGACGAGGAGGGGGAAACAGAGGGATGACAAAACAACAATCTTGCTAGGCCTTGTGTCATTCAGACCATGCCAGCGCCGGGAAGGGGTGAAGTGCAAAAGGACGGCGGGGGAGTGGAGAAGTGCAGGTAATCAAAAGTGCAGCCAGTGGGTGGCTCAGTGTAGGTAATAGGTAAGTGCAGCCATCGGGTGGCTCATAAGGCAGAGAGAGGGGACTATAGGGTTACAGATACAGACCACAAGTGCTGGGGGAGCCAAGAGGCAGTGCGAGGTGCAACTGGACAGGCAGGGACCTTAAAGAAAAGACTGTGCAAGAAGGAGAATCTGTGTGCCTAACAGAGGGAGGAGAAGTAGAGGTACTGCCCCACTAACAAATTCCAGCATATATTTAAAGCCGGACACCCTTAAATGTGAGAAGTTCTCAAGATAATATTGAACACTATTGGAACTTCCCCATTCCTACAAGGAGCAGTGGAACTGGCATAATTTAATCACTGTGCAAACTCAACTCTACTAGCATAGCCCTAGTGCTTTATGTAAGCAAGTAGGCCCCATATAAATTATGCTATATTAAGACAAGAAGGATTCCTCCAGAACTCTGTGGCGATACAGTCTATTCCAAAGACCTCTGCCTTGGGGGTGAAGGCAGAAGGGTCCAAAGAAAAGAAAAGCTGTTCTGCCTACCCATCCAAAGGGCAGCCTTTGAGGTTGAACTTCTGTGTGGACAAGTCCTTCTACAGCACTGGAGATGACAGAACCCATGCAAGTGCCAACCACCCTAAATAAAAGAACACCCACCTAAGGATCAATGAAAAAATAGGAACTTTAATAAAAGCTAACAATGCCCAAAACACATTGAAAATACGAAAGACCCAACCCAACCTAGGATCAATGAAAAAATAGGAGGAACTATAATAAAAGTTAACAATGCACACAACAAATTAAAAATACGAAAGACCCACGGGTGTAAAGAACACACAGACAATGCAGAATTTGTGAATAAAGGTGCCCGTTGGGTGAAGACAGGGCTGCAGACAAATGACTTTATGTCAATGTTTAAGGATATGTCTTGTGAAAAGCAAAGGCAGGGTCTCAAAAAGTCCCTAAGGTCATTTAAATCCGACAAAGGGGACCAATAGCTTGGCAGCAGGAACACTCCTGCACAAAGAACAAAGAAACGCAAAAACCAAAACAACATAGATAATATTGCATATTAATTTAGATAAATGCTTTCACGGACAACTATCCAACCAGAATCATTTCTCCTTCTTAACTTTGACGGAAATCTTTGCTAAAGAACTGGTTATCGACTCTGCGATTTCTTCTGTTCATCCTTGAAGACTCTCACACAAAGTCATCCAAGTAATGGCTTGAAGCGTTTGCTCTATGAGGTGCTAAAATAAACACTTTTATTCATTCATGAAAAATTGATTGCCAAAAAGGTGTGAGAATATGAGAGAGTGTAAAATGGAATTCCTCTGTCAAAGAGTGCAGTGAAGGCGTCAGCACAGCAGCACTTCACAAAACCTTGACAGTCCTTGCGGCATCAGTGAGAGAAAACAGCAAAACTATTACCACTGCCAGCGATGTTTTGCTAACCCACGATAGCTCAAAAAGAGCGTGACGCATTGAGGGCAAATAAACTGTCATGGGGCACCACGAGATAAACAGCACCTACCACTGTTCTGCT
The DNA here is from genome assembly GCF_040938575.1 of Ambystoma mexicanum. NCBI lineage: Eukaryota > Metazoa > Chordata > Amphibia > Caudata > Ambystomatidae > Ambystoma > Ambystoma mexicanum. The sequence continues at coordinate 1,268,089,015 of NC_090922.1, read as the reverse complement.
ATTGCAGGCACTGCAAATCACAGGTGTGCCAACTGACCGATTTAATTATTCCCAATTTATCCACAGTGCGAAGGATGGACGACTAAGTCACTTCTGCCGACATTCAAACTTGCAATTTACAGGTTGAACCCTTTTCTAGGAAGCAAGTGCTCAACACACCAAGGGGGAAAATGTACCCAAAAAAGCGATACATTTGTTTGCAAGTACAATGTGTGGATTAAAAGAATAGTGCTGGGAGCCGATTCATAAATTTAAATTCGCGCAGAAAACTGCAGCACAAAGAACAACTAGTCGCACTCGGAAGGCCCCCAACACGCCCCCTTTACAAACAGAACATAGCAGTGTTGAACAACCTTTGCCCTGCGCCAATGGAAAAAGTAATCAATGATTACTTACCAGTAATCACCATTACTCCCACTCCACTTCTGAGACTGACAAGTCCTCGTCCCAGCACCCCCAAAAACTGCGCTTCGGGTCTCTAACTTAAAGCAGCACCTGCGTATCCCTCCGAAACTGCGCCTCGGTCCCCTAACTTACAGCATCACCCGTGTATCCACACAAACTGTGCCTTGGCACCCTAACTTAAAGCAGCATCTGCGTACCCCCACAAAACTACACCTTGGCCTCCTAACTTAAAGCATCAACCGCGAACCCCCAAGAAGCTGCACCTCAGCCCCCTAATTTAAAGCATTACCTTCAAGTCCACCCTCATCCCAGTCCCTCCACTGACCTATGCCCCAACCCATGAACCCAAGGTGGAACCTGTGAGTACACCCTCGTCCCACCAACCCAAGGCAGCACCCGCAGGTCCGCCCTCATCCCAGTACACCCACTGACCTGTGCCCCAACCCCGAAACCCAAGGTAACACACACAAGTGCGCCCTCATCCCAGTACCCCACTGACCTCTGCCCTAACCCCTAAACCCAAGGTGGCACCTACAAGTGCACCCTTGTCCCAATACCTCCTCTTACCTGTGTCCCATCCAGGGTCAGACTGGGACAAGAAATAGGCCCGGACACCCCAAAAAAGAGTGGCCTACCCCTCGCCTCAAAAAAAGTGGCCCTCAATCCATCATACGTGAATCGCGTCAATTCACGACGTTACAGAAAACACAAAGGGGCACTAGCAGCACGAGAAGCCGGCAAATAAATGATATCTTCCCCGGTGGTAACTGATGACTAGCAAATGGTAGGAAATCTACCAGAGGCATGGTAATCAGTATGCTGTGCTGAATAACCACAGCCAGAGATGGAAGTGAAATATAAATCATTGATACCCTGTACCACAAGTCCCTTTAATTTTTACAGTGTACCTTTAGTTCAAAGGCTCAAGCAGAAATTGGTCATAGGTACTCTCTTTTTCTCCCGAGCCAATTATAGAATCAGCTCAGGCTGGACATTCAAGCACTGCCAGTTTCCCAAGTCACAGCTAGGCAGACACACACACATAGCGCCTGTGGCTCTGCAGGTGGTTGACGTGCCCAGGTTGCAAACTTTTATCAGTGGCAGAGCCTTTCACATGCATGATGGAACAATTCCAATTCAACGAGCTTGCAAAGCACCGCAAATCTGTGATAGTTTAGATGAGAAACCCAAAGCACCCATGTAAAGAGTTGGTTATATCCATGATGTTGCTTTAAGTCACTAATCAAATGTTTTGAACATCATGCATAACAACGAGCTGGACGTTTGCGACAAAGAATCTGCATATCTATCTATGTTTATTACACACACAACCACTTGTATCGCATGTCTTAAATCACTGAAAGTACAGTCGGGTTAACTCGATTTTTTAGGTAGAGCCTGAGCCAGCTAGCGAGTCAAGATCAGTGATTCTCCCACCCCAATACAGGCAACCCCCATACATATCTTAGCAAATCCATTGTTCCAGGACCTACATTCCATTAACATATCGGGTATCCAATATTGAAATATTCAAAGGGTGCAAGGGCACAGATGGTTAAACAGCACTGTAACGTTGTAATATGATAGCGTGTCCCCACCACATTGCCCTTTGAAACATCTCAGTATACAAGCATACTGGGCCCGGGTCCCACACACCGAAGCATGGACACCGAACCATATGCAGCTATCGTCCACTATCAATGTGAAATCATTGCAGCACTGAGAACCGGGCAGAGTATATCAGTAACACTAAAGAGTTACCAGTAATACCAGCTCCTCTGTCCATTTGTCATAAGGCACAGGGACCTTGGAGGTCATTACGACCCTGGCGGTAGGGGGTTAACGGCACCGAAAAGGATGCCGGTGCCGTTAACCCCCTACCGCCCTATTACGAGGTCCCTTAGGGGGCGCCACCAGGACCGGCTGGTTTTACCAGCCTCTCTTAGCGGGACCCGTTAAGGGACCATGGAGCTAATAACAGGCCCGCAATTTGCAGACCTGTTATTAGCTAGTTCCCCATTCCCATTGAGCCCTATGGGGGCTCGAATGGGAATGGGGAATGGTTTTCTGAATGGGGACTTACCGGGTCCTCCAAGGTTGGAATGACCCGGTAAGTCCCCATTCAGTGAACCCGGAAACGGGTTTGGAGGCAGCCATGGTGGTATTTGCAGTGTGAGCACATCCACAGTGAGAAGCAAGTGCCAAAGGGACATCAAAACATCAGTGGACCATCAAGGAACACAAAATCCAATAAACTGAACCTTGAACACTGAATGGGTAGAGTTGAATGAGCTGTCACCAGATCCAACAAACATCTAAACCTTTTGGTGCATGCGGAAAGACACATAAAGAGATGAGTCCCCTTCCCCAATGAGAGACCAGAAACACTATCTGAAACCTCGCACTCATCACCAAATGCATCTCCACATTAACACTATTAGACGCACAATCAAAAAGTCACTCAACCTACACTGATACACCAACTACAAACATGCACAAGGAATGGCATCACACAACAATCCCTTGCGACCTCCAGCCGTCTGATGGTCCCATCCCTACTTGTGAAACAGTATTAGCCTATTTGACCTAAAACATTTCACCTAATTTCCAAATTGACCTTTTCTGAACGGTCCAAATTGACCTTTTTTGAGTGGTCCAAATTGACCTTTTTGTTTAAAATGAATTTCCTAGTGACCTAAATAAATCAATTCACATATTTTAGTATGTTATTATATATTCCAGTCATGTTTATCCTCTTCTTTAACTTCATATTACTTCAACATATTGTTTACATTGTATTATAGCTCATTTTAAATTTTTCACATAATCAAAAATCAATTTCTTATCATTTCTATTATAATGCCTAATACAAGATAATGTGGCAAAAATATAGCAAAAGAGTTCATATTCTTTTTAATATAAAGCAAACCGAATGTACCCAGGTAGACTTACATTGGGCCTAATTACGAGGTTGGAGGTAGTCATGGCGCTATTAGCGCTATGATTCCCTCCAATACCAGGACCGGTAAGTCCCCATTGAAAAAGCCATTCCCCATTCCCATTTCAGCCCCCATAGTTCTCAATGGGAAGGGCGAAGGTGCTACTAACGGTACCGCAAATTGCGGTACCGTTATTAGCTCTGAAGTCCCTTAACGGGTCCCTTCCATAACGCCTGGTAAAACCAGGCGTTAAGGAAGGGACCCGCTAAGGGACCTCGTAGTAGGGCGGTAAGGGATTACCGGCACCGGTGCCCTTACCGGTGCCGGTAATCCCTTACCGCCCACATCGTAATGAAGCCCATTGTCTACACTGAAGGTCCCCTTCCCAGTATTTTGAACAGAACATGTTACTGTGTAATTTAATGGTGTTTATCTTTCCTTTATTGTTTGCAAATCTATTTTCATAATCTGCTTTTAAATAAAAATGTTTAATTGGGTGTTACACTTCGCACCTACCTTTCACGTTCTCTGCTGCAACCTCGATCTCCTTTTAACTGCACGCAAAGATGCACTCAAATAAGATTTAACCCTCAAACAAGTGTGTTAAATTTCTCCACAGCTATGTTTTCCTTCCCCTTTTAATGAACACGATGGACAGTTTGTTGTTATATCAAATATTGCGAGATACATATTGTATGGCCTTTCCTCTAATTCCCCTTCATTTTCTCCATTCCGAGCACGTAATTCACTGCTTTTTCTTCATTGCCACCATGAGCAATTTCATTTCCAGGCTGAATACGGAGCAGATTAGTAAAAGTAAGGTCAAACTATATACATAACTTCAATCTATGTTTTCCGATTGCTGCGCTTCATGTATTTTGTCACTTTTAAATCTTGCAACCTTTCATATACCATTTAGGTGTCGATTCATGGAATTAATGTGCGCCGAAAATTCCTGCGCAGAGGTGCCAAAACGTGCGAATCGCAGTAAAAGTGTGAAAATCGCAGTGCAATTGCGAAAATCGCAGGGAAACCAGCGCACATCGATTCATGGAAGTCCGTGCGCGAGAAAAACATTGGCCACGCGATTGGCCTGGGTACGTGTACTTCGGGGTGCGCGGGAAGTTCAACACGCGATTAGCCTGGGTACGTGTGTTTCGGGGTGCACGGGAAGTTCCACACGCGATTGGCCTGGGTACATGTGTTTCGGGATGCGCGGGATGTTCCACACGCGATTGGCCTGGGTACGTGTACTTCGGGTGCGCGGGAAGTTCCACACGCGATTGGCCTGGGTACGTGTGTTTCAGGATGCGCGGGAAGTTCCACACGCGATTGGCCTGGGTACGTGTACTTCGGGGTGCTCGGGAAGTCCCACACGCGATTTCAGCAGGGTACGTGTATTCCGAGGTGTGTGGGAAGATTCACATGCGATTTCAGCAGGGTACATGTATTTCGGTGGTGCCGGGGAATGCTACACGTAATTTGGCCGTGTGGGTCCTCCCAGGTGTTCCCTCTACACCCTCCACGGACCCTGCAGGCAGCCCACACCACAGGGGACTACCCTGCACCCCTGCTCATGTCCCACAGGCAACCCATCCACCATGGCCATGCCCCCCAGCCAACCCACATGTCACCTTGCACTACTGATCACCAACACATGTCTCCCAGCACCGCCACCCCCCAGCACTGTGGGGCACCCTCCACCAGGCCCCCACTCATGTCTCCCTGAACCCCCACCCACCACCAGTCAGGGGCACCCTCCACCAGCCCCCCACTCATGTCTCCCAGCACCCCCACCCCCTACCAGTCAGGGGCACCCTCCACCAGGCCCCCACTCATGTCTCCCAGCACCCCCACCCCCCAGCATCCAGGGGCACCCTCCACTAGGCCCCCACACATGTCTCCCATCACCCCCACCCCCCAGCAGTGCAGGGCACCCTCCACCAGGCCCCCACTCATGTCCAACTCATGTCTCCCACCACCCCCACCCCCCAGCAGTGCAGGGCACCCTCCACCAGGCCCCCACTCATGTCCAACTCATGTCTCCCAGCACCCCCACCCCCCAGCAGTGCAGGGCACCCTCCACCAGGCCCCTACTCATGTCCAACTCATGTCTCCCAGCACCCCCATCCCCCAGCAGTGCAGGGCACCCTCCACCAGGCCCCCACTCATGTCCCCCTGCACCCCCACCCACCAGCATCCAGGGGCACCCTACACCAGGCACCCACTCATGTCTCCCATCACCCCCAGCCCCCAGCTGTGCAGGGCACCCTCCACCAGGCCCCCACTCATGTCCCCCTGCACCCCCACCCCCCAGCATCCAGGGGCACCCTCCACCAGGCCCCCACTCATGTCTCCCATCACCCCCACCCCCCAGCAGTGCAGTGCACCCTCCACCAGGCCCCCACTCATGTCCCCCTGCACCCCCACCCCCCAGCATCCAGGGGCACCCTCCACCAGGCCCCCACTCATGTCTCCCATCACCCCCACCCCCCAGCAGTGTAGGGCACCCTCCACCAGGCCCCCACTCATGTCCCCCTGCACCCCCACCCCCCAGCATCCAGGGGCACCCTCCACCAGGCCCCCACTCATGTCTCCCATCACCCCCACCCCACAGCAGTGCAGGGCACCCTCCACCAGGCCCCCACTCATGTCCCCCTGCACCCCGACCCCCCAGCATCCAGGGGCACCCTCCACCAGCCCCCCACTCATGTCTCCCATCACCCCCACCCCCCAGCAGTGTAGGGCACCCTCCACCAGGCCCCCACTCATGTCCACCTGCACCCCCACCCCCCAGCATCCAGGGGCACCCTCCACCAGGCCCCCACTCATGTCTCCCATCACCCCACCCCCCAGCAGTGCAGGGCACCCTCCACCAGGCCCCCACTCATATCCAACTCATGTCTCCCATCACCCCCACCAACCAGCATCCAGGGGCACCCTCCACCAGGCCCCCACTCATGTCCCCCTGCACCCCCACCCACCAGCATCCAGGGGCACCCTCCACCAGGCCCCCACTCATGTCTCCCTGCACCCCCACCCCCCAGCATCCAGGGGCACCCTCCACCAGGCCCCCACTCATGTCTCCCTGCACCCCACCCCCCAGCAGTGCAGGGGCACCCTCCACCAGGCCCCCACTCATGTCTCCCATCACCCCCACCCCCCAGCAGTGCAGGGCACCCTCCACCAGGCCCCCACTCATGTCCCCCTGCACCCCCACCCCCCAGAATCCAGGGGCACCCTCCACCAGGCCCCCACTCATGTCTCCCATCACCCCCACCCCCCAGCAGTGCAGGGCACCCTCCACCAGGCCCCCACTCATGTCCAACTCATGTCTCCCATCAGCCCCACCCCCCAGCAGTGCAGGGCACCCTCCACCAGGCCCCCACTCATGTCCCCCTGCACCCCCACCCACCAGCATCCAGGGGCACCCTCCACCAGGCCCCCACTCATGTCTCCCTGCACCCCCACCCCCCACCAGTCAGGGGCACCCTCCACCAGGACCCCACTCATGTCCCCCTGCACCCCCACCCCCCAGCATCCAGGGGCACCCTCCACCAGGCCCCCACTCATGTCCCCCTGCACCCCCACCCCCCAGCATCCAGGGGCACCCTCCACCAGGCCCCCACTCATGTCCAACTCATGTCTCCCGTCACCCCCACCCACCAGCATCCAGGGGCACCCCCCACCAGGCCCCCACTCATGTCCAACTCATGCCTCCCACCACCCCCACCCCCCAGGAGTGCAGGGCACCCTCCACCAGGCCCCCACTCATGTCCCCCTGCACCCCCAGCCCCCAGCATCCAGGGGCACCCTCCACCAGGCCCCCACTCATGTCTCCCATCACCCCCACCCCCCAGCAGTGCAGGGCACCCTCTACCAGGCCCCCACTCATGTCCCCCTGCACCCCCACCCCCCAGCATCCAGGGGCACCCTCCACCAGGCCCCCACTCATGTCTCCAATCACCCCCAGCCCACAGCAGTGCAGGGCACCCTCCACCTGGCCCCCACTCATGTCCAACTCATGTCTCCCATCACCCCCACCCCCCAGCAGTGCAGGGCACCCTCCACCAGGCCCCCACTCATGTCCCCCTGAACCCCCATCCCCCAGCATCCAGGGGCACCCTCCACCAGGCCCCCACTCATGTCTCCCATCACCCCCACCCCCCAGCAGTGCAGGGCACCCTCCACCAAGCCCCCACTCATGTCCTACTCATGTCTCCCAGCACCCCCACCCCCCAGCAGTGCAGGGCACCCTCCACCAGGCCCCTACTCATGTCCAACTCATGTCTCCCATCACCCCCACCCACCAGCATCCAGGGGCACCCTCCACCAGGCCCCCACTCATGTCCCCCTGCACCCCCACCCACCAGCATTCAGGGGCACCCTCCACCAGGCTCCCACTCATGTCCCCCTGCACACCCACCCACCAGCATCCAGGGGCACCCTCCACCAGGCCCCCACTCATGTCTCCCTGCACCCCCACCCCCCAGCATCCAGGCGCACCCTCCACCAGGCCCCCACTCATGTCTCCCTGCACCCCCACCCCCCAGCAGTGCAGGGGTACCATCCACCAGGCCACCACTCATGTCTCCCATCACCCCCACCCCCAGCAGTGCAGGGCACCCTCCACCAGGCCCCCACTCATGTCCCCCTGCACCCCCACCCCCCAGCATCCAAGGGCACCCTCCACCAGGCCCCCACTCATGTCCCCCTGCACCCCCACCCCCCAGCATCCAGGGGCACCCTCCACCAGGCCCCCACTCATGTCTCCCATCACCCCACCCTCCAGCAGTGCAGGGCACCCTCCACGAGGCCCCCACTCATGTCCCCCTGCACCCCCACCCCCCAGCATCCAGGGGCACCCTCCACCAGGCCCCCACTCATGTCTCCCATCACCCCCACACCCCAGCAGTGCAGGGCACCCTCCACCAGGCCCCCGCTCATGTCCCCCTGCACCCCCACTCCCCAGCATCCAGGGGCACCCTCCACCAGGCCCCCACTCATGTCTCCCTGCACCCCCACCCCCACCAGTCAGGGGCACCCTCCACCAGACCCCCACTCATGTCCCCCTGCACCCCAACCCCCTAGCATCCAGGGGAATCCTCCACCAGGCCCCCACTCATGTCCCCCTGCACCCCCACCCCCCAGCATCCAGGGGCACCCTCCACCAGGCCCCCACTCATGTCTCCCATCACCCCCACCCCCTAGCAGTGCAGGGCACCCTCCACCAGGCCCCCACTCATGTCCAACTCATGTTTCCCAGCACCCCCACACCCCAGCAGTGCAGGGCACCCTCCACCAGGCCCCCACTCATATCCAACCCATGTCTCCCATCGCCCCCACCCACCAGCATCCAGGGGCACCCTCCACCAGGCCCCCACTCATGTCCCCCTTCACCCCCACCCACCACCAACAGGGGCACCCTCCACCAGGCCCCCACTCATGTCCCCCTGCACCCCCACCCACCAGCATCCAGGGGCACCCTCCACCAGGCCCCCACTCATGTCTCCCTGCACCCCCACCCCCCAGCATCCAGGCGCACCCTCCACCAGGCCCCCACTCATGTCTCCCTGCACCCCCACCCCCCAGCAGTGCAGGGGTGCCCTCCACCAGGCCACCACTCATGTCTCCCATCACCCCCACCCCCAGCAGTGCAGGGCACCCTCCACCAGGCCCCCACTCATGTCCCCCTGCACCCCCACCCCCCAGCATCCAAGGGCACCCTCCACCAGGCCCCCACTCATGTCCCCCTGCACCCCCACCCCCCAGCATCCAGGGGCACCCTCCACCAGGCCCCCACTCATGTCTCCCATCACCCCACCCTCCAGCAGTGCAGGGCACCCTCCACGAGGCCCCCACTCATGTCCCCCTGCACCCCCACCCCCCAGCATCCAGGGGCACCCTCCACCAGGCCCCCACTCATGTCTCCCATCACCCCCACACCCCAGCAGTGCAGGGCACCCTCCACCAGGCCCCCACTCATGTCCCCCTGCACCCCCACTCCCCAGCATCCAGGGGCACCCTCCACCAGGCCCCCACTCATGTCTCCCTGCACCCCCACCCCCACCAGTCAGGGGCACCCTCCACCAGACCCCCACTCATGTCCCCCTGCACCCCAACCCCCTAGCATCCAGTGGAATCCTCCACCAGGCCCCCACTCATGTCCCCCTGCACCCCCACCCCCCAGCATCCAGGGGCACCCTCCACCAGGCCCCCACTCATGTCTCCCATCACCCCCACCCCCCAGCAGTGTAGGGCACCCTCCACCAGGCCCCCACTCATGTCCCCCTGCACCCCCACCCCCCAGCATCCAGGGGCACCCTCCACCAGGCCCCCACTCATGTCTCCCATCACCCCCACCCCACAGCAGTCCAGGGCACCCTCCACCAGGCCCCCACTCATGTCCCCCTGCACCCCCACCCCCCAGCATCCAGGGGCACCCTCCACCAGGCCCCCACTCATGTCTCCCATCACCCCCACCCCCCAGCAGTGTAGGGCACCCTCCACCAGGCCCCCACTCATGTCCCCCTGCACCCCCACCCCCCAGCATCCAGGGGCACCCTCCACCAGGCCCCCACTCATGTCTCCCATCACCCCACCCCCCAGCAGTGCAGGGCACCCTCCACCAGGCCCCCACTCATATCCAACTCATGTCTCCCATCACCCCCACCAACCAGCATCCAGGGGCACCCTCCACCAGGCCCCCACTCATGTCCCCCTGCACCCCCACCCACCAGCATCCAGGGGCACCCTCCACCAGGCCCCCACTCATGTCTCCCTGCACCCCCACCCCCCAGCATCCAGGGGCACCCTCCACCAGGCCCCCACTCATGTCTCCCTGCACCCCACCCCCCAGCAGTGCAGGGGCACCCTCCACCAGGCCCCCACTCATGTCTCCCATCACCCCCACCCCCCAGCAGTGCAGGGCACCCTCCACCAGGCCCCCACTCATGTCCCCCTGCACCCCCACCCCCCAGAATCCAGGGGCACCCTCCACCAGGCCCCCACTCATGTCTCCCATCACCCCCACCCCCCAGCAGTGCAGGGCACCCTCCACCAGGCCCCCACTCATGTCCAACTCATGTCTCCCATCAGCCCCACCCCCCAGCAGTGCAGGGCACCCTCCACCAGGCCCCCACTCATGTCCCCCTGCACCCCCACCCACCAGCATCCAGGGGCACCCTCCACCAGGCCCCCACTCATGTCTCCCTGCACCCCCACCCCCCACCAGTCAGGGGCACCCTCCACCAGGACCCCACTCATGTCCCCCTGCACCCCCACCCCCCAGCATCCAGGGGCACCCTCCACCAGGCCCCCACTCATGTCCCCCTGCACCCCCACCCCCCAGCATCCAGGGGCACCCTCCACCAGGCCCCCACTCATGTCCAACTCATGTCTCCCGTCACCCCCACCCACCAGCATCCAGGGGCACCCCCCACCAGGCCCCCACTCATGTCCAACTCATGTCTCCCACCACCCCCACCCCCCAGGAGTGCAGGGCACCCTCCACCAGGCCCCCACTCATGTCCCCCTGCACCCCCAGCCCCCAGCATCCAGGGGCACCCTCCACCAGGCCCCCACTCATGTCTCCCATCACCCCCACCCCCCAGCAGTGCAGGGCACCCTCTACCAGGCCCCCACTCATGTCCCCCTGCACCCCCACCCCCCAGCATCCAGGGGCACCCTCCACCAGGCCCCCACTCATGTCTCCAATCACCCCCAGCCCACAGCAGTGCAGGGCACCCTCCACCTGGCCCCCACTCATGTCCAACTCATGTCTCCCATCACCCCCACCTCCCAGCAGTGCAGGGCACCCTCCACCAGGCCCCCACTCATGTCCCCCTGAACCCCCACCCCCCAGCATCCAGGGGCACCCTCCACCAGGCCCCCACTCATGTCTCCCATCACCCCCACCCCCCAGCAGTGCAGGGCACCCTCCACCAAGCCCCCACTCATGTCCTACTCATGTCTCCCAGCACCCCCACCCCCCAGCAGTGCAGGGCACCCTCCACCAGGCCCCTACTCATGTCCAACTCATGTCTCCCATCACCCCCACCCACCAGCATCCAGGGGCACCCTCCACCAGGCCCCCACTCATGTCCCCCTGCACCCCCACCCACCAGCATTCAGGGGCACCCTCCACCAGGCTCCCACTCATGTCCCCCTGCACACCCACCCACCAGCATCCAGGGGCACCCTCCACCAGGCCCCCACTCATGTCTCCCTGCACCCCCACCCCCCAGCATCCAGGCGCACCCTCCACCAGGCCCCCACTCATGTCTCCCTGCACCCCCACCCCCCAGCAGTGCAGGGGTACCCTCCACCAGGCCACCACTCATGTCTCCCATCACCCCCACCCCCAGCAGTGCAGGGCACCCTCCACCAGGCCCCCACTCATGTCCCCCTGCACCCCCACCCCCCAGCATCCAAGGGCACCCTCCACCAGGCCCCCACTCATGTCCCCCTGCACCCCCACCCCCCATCATCCAGGGGCACCCTCCACCAGGCCCCCACTCATGTCTCCCATCACCCCACCCTCCAGCAGTGCAGGGCACCCTCCACGAGGCCCCCACTCATGTCCCCCTGCACCCCCACCCCCCAGCATCCAGGGGCACCCTCCACCAGGCCCCCACTCATGTCTCCCATCACCCCCACACCCCAGCAGTGCAGGGCACCCTCCACCAGGCCCCCACTCATGTCCCCCTGCACCCCCACTCCCCAGCATCCAGGGGCACCCTCCACCAGGCCCCCACTCATGTCTCCCTGCACCCCCACCCCCACCAGTCAGGGGCACCCTCCACCAGACCCCCACTCATGTCCCCCTGCACCCCAACCCCCTAGCATCCAGGGGAATCCTCCACCAGGCCCCCACTCATGTCCCCCTGCACCCCCACCCCCCAGCATCCAGGGGCACCCTCCACCAGGCCCCCACTCATGTCTCCCATCACCCCCACCCCCTAGCAGTGCAGGGCACCCTCCACCAGGCCCCCACTCATGTCCAACTCATGTTTCCCAGCACCCCCACACCCCAGCAGTGCAGGGCACCCTCCACCAGGCCCCCACTCATATCCAACCCATGTCTCCCATCGCCCCCACCCACCAGCATCCAGGGGCACCCTCCACCAGGCCCCCACTCATGTCCCCCTTCACCCCCACCCACCACCAACAGGGGCACCCTCCACCAGGCCCCCACTCATGTCCCCCTGCACCCCCACCCACCAGCATCCAGGGGCACCCTCCAAGAGGCCCCCACTCATGTCTCCCTGCACCCCCATCCCCCACCAGTCAGGGGCACCCTACACCAGGCACCCACTCATGTCTCCCATCACCCCCAGCCCCCAGCTGTGCAGGGCACCCTCCACCAGGCCCCCACTCATGTCCCCCTGCACCCCCACCCCCCAGCATCCAGGGGCACCCTCCACCAGGCCCCCACTCATGTCTCCCATCACCCCCACCCCCCAGCAGTGCAGTGCACCCTCCACCAGGCCCCCACTCATGTCCCCCTGCACCCCCACCCCCAGCATCCAGGGGCACCCTCCACCAGGCCCCCACTCATGTCTCCCATCACCCCCACCCCCCAGCAGTGTAGGGCACCCTCCACCAGGCCCCCACTCATGTCCCCCTGCACCCCCACCCCCCAGCATCCAGGGGCACCCTCCACCAGGCCCCCACTCATGTCTCCCATCACCCCCACCCCACAGCAGTGCAGGGCACCCTCCACCAGGCCCCCACTCATTTCCCCCTGCACCCCCACGCCCCAGCATCCAGGGGCACCCTCCACCAGGCCCCCACTCATGTCTCCCATCACCCCCACCCCCCAGCAGTGTAGGGCACCCTCCACCAGGCCCCCACTCATGTCCCCCTGCACCCCCACCCCCCAGCATCCAGGGGCACCCTCCACCAGGCCCCCACTCATGTCTCCCATCACCCCACCCCCCAGCAGTGCAGGGCACCCTCCACCAGGCCCCCACTCATATCCAACTCATGTCTCCCATCACCCCCACCAACCAGCATCCAGGGGCACCCTCCACCAGGCCCCCACTCATGTCCCCCTGCACCCCCACCCACCAGCATCCAGGGGCACCCTCCACCAGGCCCCCACTCATGTCTCCCTGCACCCCCACCCCCCAGCATCCAGGGGCACCCTCCACCAGGCCCCCACTCATGTCTCCCTGCACCCCACCCCCCAGCAGTGCAGGGGCACCCTCCACCAGGCCCCCACTCATGTCTCCCATCACCCCCACCCCCCAGCAGTGCAGGGCACCCTCCACCAGGACCCCACTCATGTCCCCCTGCACCCCCACCCCCCAAAATCCAGGGGCACCCTCCACCAGGCCCCCACTCATGTCTCCCATCACCCCCACCCCCCAGCAGTGCAGGGCACCCTCCACCAGGCCCCCACTCATGTCCAACTCATGTCTCCCATCACCCCCACCCCCCAGCAGTGCAGGGCACCCTCCACCAGGCCCCCACTAATGTCCCCCTGCACCCCCACCCACCAGCATCCAGGGGCACCCTCCACCAGGCCCCCACTCATGTCTCCCTGCACCCCCACCCCCCACCAGTCAGGGGCACCCTCCACCAGGACCCCACTCATGTCCCCCTGCACCCCCACCCCCCAGCATCCAGGGGCACCCTCCACCAGGCCCCCACTCATGTCCCCCTGCACCCCCACCCCCCAGCATCCAGGGGCACCCTCCACCAGGCCCCCACTCATGTCCAACTCATGTCTCCCGTCACCCCCACCCACCAGCATCCAGGGGCACCCCCCACCAGGCCCCCACTCATGTCCAACTCATGTCTCCCACCACCCCCACCCCCCAGGAGTGCAGGGCACCCTCCACCAGGCCCCCACTCATGTCCCCCTGCACCCCCAGCCCCCAGCATCCAGGGGCACCCTCCACCAGGCCCCCACTCATGTCTCCCATCACCCCCACCCCCCAGCAGTGCAGGGCACCCTCTACCAGGCCCCCACTCATGTCCCCCTGCACCCCCACCCCCCAGCATCCAGGGGCACCCTCCACCAGGCCCCCACTCATGTCTCCAATCACCCGCAGCCCACAGCAGTGCAGGGCACCCTCCACCTGGCCCCCACTCATGTCCAACTCATGTCTCCCATCACCCCCACCCCCCAGCAGTGCAGGGCACCCTCCACCAGGCCCCCACTCATGTCCCCCTGAACCCCCACCCCCCAGCATCCAGGGGCACCCTCCACCAGGCCCCCACTCATGTCTCCCATCACCCCCACCCCCCAGCAGTGCAGGGCACCCTCCACCAAGCCCCCACTCATGTCCTACTCATGTCTCCCAGCACCCCCACCCCCCAGCAGTGCAGGGCACCCTCCACCAGGCCCCTACTCATGTCCAACTCATGTCTCCCATCACCCCCCACCCACCAGCATCCAGGGGCACCCTCCACCAGGCCCCCACTCATGTCCCCCTGCACCCCCACCCACCAGCATTCAGGGGCACCCTCCACCAGGCTCCCACTCATGTCCCCCTGCACACCCACCCACCAGCATCCAGGGGCACCCTCCACCAGGCCCCCACTCATGTCTCCCTGCACCCCCACCCCCCAGCATCCAGGCGAACCCTCCACCAGGCCCCCACTCATGTCTCCCTGCACCCCCACCCCCCAGCAGTGCAGGGGTACCCTCCACCAGGCCACCACTCATGTCTCCCATCACCCCCACCCCCAGCAGTGCAGGGCACCCTCCACCAGGCCCCCACTCATGTCCCCCTGCACCCCCACCCCCCAGCATCCAAGGGCACCCTCCACCAGGCCCCCACTCATGTCCCCCTGCACCCCCACCCCCCAGCATCCAGGGGCACCCTCCACCAGGCCCCCACTCATGTCTCCCATCACCCCACCCTCCAGCAGTGCAGGGCACCCTCCACGAGGCCCCCACTCATGTCCCCCTGCACCCCGACCCCCCAGCATCCAGGGGCACCCTCCACCAGGCCCCCACTCATGTCTCCCATCACCCCCACACCCCAGCAGTGCAGGGCACCCTCCACCAGGCCCCCACTCATGTCCCCCTGCACCCCCACTCCCCAGCATCCAGGGGCACCCTCCACCAGGCCCCCACTCATGTCTCCCTGCACCCCCACCCCCACCAGTCAGGGGCACCCTCCACCAGACCCCCACTCATGTCCCCCTGCACCCCAACCCCCTAGCATCCAGGGGAATCCTCCACCAGGCCCCCACTCATGTCCCCCTGCACCCCCACCCCCCAGCATCCAGGGGCACCCTCCACCAGGCCCCCACTCATGTCTCCCATCACCCCCACCCCCTAGCAGTGCAGGGCACCCTCCACCAGGCCCCCACTCATGTCCAACTCATGTTTCCCAGCACCCCCACACCCCAGCAGTGCAGGGCACCCTCCACCAGGCCCCCACTCATATCCAACCCATGTCTCCCATCGCCCCCACCCACCAGCATCCAGGGGCACCCTCCACCAGGCCCCCACTCATGTCCCCCTTCACCCCCACCCACCACCAACAGGGGCACCCTCCACCAGGCCCCCACTCATGTCCCCCTGCACCCCCACCCACCAGCATCCAGGGGCACCCTCCATGAGGCCCCCACTCATGTCTCCCTGCACCCCCATCCCCCACCAGTCAGGGGCACCCTCCACGAGGCCCCCACTCATGTCCCCCTGCACCCCCACCCCCCAGCATCCAGGGGCACCCTCCACCAGGCCCCCAATCATGTCTCCCATCACCCCCACCCCCCAACAGTGCAAAGCACCCTCCACCAGGCCCCCACTCATGTCCCCCTGCACCCCCACCCCCCAGCATCCAGGGGCACCCTCCACCAGGCCCCCACTCATGTCTCCCATCACCCCCACCCCCCAGCAGTGCAGGGCACCCTCCACCAGGGTTAAGTCTGTAATGTCATGTTTAAGGTAGGTTGGAGGTTGTGTAGGTGATTCGTATTCTTGGTAAGTATTTGGTAATGTGTGTGTAGGTCCTGCATTACTGTGAGCATTTCATGTGTGGCCATGTCCCCCTGCACCCCCACCACCAGCATCCAGGGGCACCCTCCACCAGGCCCCCACTCATGTCTCCCATCACCCCCACCCACCAGCAGTGCAGGGCACCCTCCACCAGGCCCCCACTCATGTCCAACTCATGTCTCCCATCACCCCCACCCCCCAGCAGTGCAGGGCACCCTCCACCAGGCCCCCACTCATGTCTCCCTGCACCCCCACCCCCCAGCATCCAGGCGCACCCTCCACCAGGCCCCCACTCATGTCTCCCTGCACCCCCACCCCCCAGCAGTGCAGGGGTACCCTCCACCAGGCCTCCACTCATGTCTCCCATCACCCCCACCCCCAGCAGTGCAGGGCACCCTCCACCAGGCCCCCACTCATGTCCCCCTGCACCCCCACCCCCCAGCATCCAAGGGCACCCTCCACCAGGCCCCCACTCATGTCCCCCTGCACCCCCACCCCCCAGCATCCAGGGGCACCCTCCACCAGGCCCCCACTCATGTCTCCCATCACCCCACCCTCCAGCAGTGCAGGGCACCCTCCACGAGGCCCCCACTCATGTCCCCCTGCACCCCCACCCCCCAGCATCCAGGGGCACCCTCCACCAGGCCCCCACTCATGTCTCCCATCACCCCCACACCCCAGCAGTGCAGGGCACCCTCCACCAGGCCCCCACTCATGTCCCCCTGCACCCCCACTCCCCAGCATCCAGGGGCACCCTCCACCAGGCCCCCACTCATGTCTCCCTGCACCCCCACCCCCACCAGTCAGGGGCACCCTCCACCAGACCCCCACTCATGTCCCCCTGCACCCCAACCCCCTAGCATCCAGGGGAATCCTCCACCAGGCCCCCACTCATGTCCCCCTGCACCCCCACCCCCCAGCATCCAGGGGCTCCCTCCACCAGGCCCCCACTCATGTCTCCCATCACCCCCACCCCCAGCAGTGTAGGGCACCCTCCACCAGGCCCCCACTCATGTCCCCCTGCACCCCCACCCCCCAGTATCCAGGGGCACCCTCCACCAGGCCCCCACTCATGTCTCCCATCACCCCCACCCCACAGCAGTGCAGGGCACCCTCCACCAGGCCCCCACTCCTGTCCCCCTGCACCCCCACCCCCCAGCATCCAGGGGCACCCTCCACCAGGCCCCCACTCATGTCTCCCATCACCCCCACCCCCCAGCAGTGTAGGGCACCCTCCACCAGGCCCCCACTCATGTCCCCCTGCACCCCCACCCCCCAGCATCCAGGGGCACCCTCCACCAGGCCCCCACTCATGTCTCCCATCACCCCACCCCCCAGCAGTGCAGGGCACCCTCCACCAGGCCCCCACTCATATCCAACTCATGTCTCCCATCACCCCCACCAACCAGCATCCAGGGGCACCCTCCACCAGGCCCCCACTCATGTCCCCCTGCACCCCCACCCACCAGCATCCAGGGGCACCCTCCACCAGGCCCCCACTCATGTCTCCCTGCACCCCCACCCCCCAGCATCCAGGGGCACCCTCCACCAGGCCCCCACTCATGTCTCCCTGCACCCCACCCCCCAGCAGTGCAGGGGCACCCTCCACCAGGCCCCCACTCATGTCTCCCATCACCCCCACCCCCCAGCAGTGCAGGGCACCCTCCACCAGGCCCCCACTCATGTCCCCCTGCACCCCCACCCCCCAGAATCCAGGGGCACCCTCCACCAGGCCCCCACTCATGTCTCCCATCACCCCCACCCCCCAGCAGTGCAGGGCACCCTCCACCAGGCCCCCACTCATGTCCAACTCATGTCTCCCATCAGCCCCACCCCCCAGCAGTGCAGGGCACCCTCCACCAGGCCCCCACTCATGTCCCCCTGCACCCCCACCCACCAGCATCCAGGGGCACCCTCCACCAGGCCCCCACTCATGTCTCCCTGCACCCCCACCCCCCACCAGTCAGGGGCACCCTCCACCAGGACCCCACTCATGTGCCCCTGCACCCCCACCCCCCAGCATCCAGGGGCACCCTCCACCAGGCCCCCACTCATGTCCCCCTGCACCCCCACCCCCCAGCATCCAGGGGCACCCTCCACCAGGCCCCCACTCATGTCCAACTCATGTCTCCCGTCACCCCCACCCACCAGCATCCAGGGGCACCCCCCACCAGGCCCCCACTCATGTCCAACTCATGTCTCCCACCACCCCCACCCCCCAGGAGTGCAGGGCACCCTCCACCAGGCCCCCACTCATGTCCCCCTGCACCCCCAGCCCCCAGCATCCAGGGGCACCCTCCACCAGGCCCCCACTCATGTCTCCCATCACCCCCACCCCCCAGCAGTGCAGGGCACCCTCTACCAGGCCCCCACTCATGTCCCCCTGCACCCCCACCCCCCAGCATCCAGGGGCACCCTCCACCAGGCCCCCACTCATGTCTCCAATCACCCCCAGCCCACAGCAGTGCAGGGCACCCTCCACCTGGCCCCCACTCATGTCCAACTCATGTCTCCCATCACCCCCACCCCCCAGCAGTGCAGGGCACCCTCCACCAGGCCCCCACTCATGTCCCCCTGAACCCCCACCCCCCAGCATCCAGGGGCACCCTCCACCAGGCCCCCACTCATGTCTCCCATCACCCCCACCCCCCAGCAGTGCAGGGCACCCTCCACCAAGCCCCCACTCATGTCCTACTCATGTCTCCCAGCACCCCCACCCCCCAGCAGTGCAGGGCACCCTCCACCAGGCCCCTACTCATGTCCAACTCATGTCTCCCATCACCCCCACCCACCAGCATCCAGGGGCACCCTCCACCAGGCCCCCACTCATGTCCCCCTGCACCCCCACCCACCAGCATTCAGGGGCACCCTCCACCAGGCTCCCACTCATGTCCCCCTGCACACCCACCCACCAGCATCCAGGGGCACCCTCCACCAGGCCCCCACTCATGTCTCCCTGCACCCCCACCCCCCAGCATCCAGGCGCACCCTCCACCAGGCCCCCACTCATGTCTCCCTGCACCCCCACCCCCCAGCAGTGCAGGGGTACCCTCCACCAGGCCACCACTCATGTCTCCCATCACCCCCACCCCCAGCAGTGCAGGGCACCCTCCACCAGGCCCCCACTCATGTCCCCCTGCACCCCCACCCCCCAGCATCCAAGGGCACCCTCCACCAGGCCCCCACTCATGTCCCCCTGCACCCCCACCCCCCAGCATCCAGGGGCACCCTCCACCAGGCCCCCACTCATGTCTCCCATCACCCCACCCTCCAGCAGTGCAGGGCACCCTCCACGAGGCCCCCACTCATGTCCCCCTGCACCCCCACCCCCCAGCATCCAGGGGCACCCTCCACCAGGCCCCCACTCATGTCTCCCATCACCCCCACACCCCAGCAGTGCAGGGCACCCTCCACCAGGCCCCCACTCATGTCCCCCTGCACCCCCACTCCCCAGCATCCAGGGGCACCCTCCACCAGGCCCCCACTCATGTCTCCCTGCACCCCCACCCCCACCAGTCAGGGGCACCCTCCACCAGACCCCCACTCATGTCCCCCTGCACCCCAACCCCCTAGCATCCAGGGGAATCCTCCACCAGGCCCCCACTCATGTCCCCCTGCACCCCCACCCCCCAGCATCCAGGGGCACCCTCCACCAGGCCCCCACTCATGTCTCCCATCACCCCCACCCCCTAGCAGTGCAGGGCACCCTCCACCAGGCCCCCACTCATGTCCAACTCATGTTTCCCAGCACCCCCACACCCCAGCAGTGCAGGGCACCCTCCACCAGGCCCCCACTCATATCCAACCCATGTCTCCCATCGCCCCCACCCACCAGCATCCAGGGGCACCCTCCACCAGGCCCCCACTCATGTCCCCCTTCACCCCCACCCACCACCAACAGGGGCACCCTCCACCAGGCCCCCACTCATGTCCCCCTGCACCCCCACCCACCAGCATCCAGGGGCACCCTCCAAGAGGCCCCCACTCATGTCTCCCTGCACCCCCATCCCCCACCAGTCAGGGGCACCCTACACCAGGCACCCACTCATGTCTCCCATCACCCCCAGCCCCCAGCTGTGCAGGGCACCCTCCACCAGGCCCCCACTCATGTCCCCCTGCACCCCCACCCCCCAGCATCCAGGGGCACCCTCCACCAGGCCCCCACTCATGTCTCCCATCACCCCCACCCCCCAGCAGTGCAGTGCACCCTCCACCAGGCCCCCACTCATGTCCCCCTGCACCCCCACCCCCCAGCATCCAGGGGCACCCTCCACCAGGCCCCCACTCATGTCTCCCATCACCCCCACCCCCCAGCAGTGTAGGGCACCCTCCACCAGGCCCCCACTCATGTCCCCCTGCACCCCCACCCCCCAGCATCCAGGGGCACCCTCCTTCAGGCCCCCACTCATGTCTCCCATCACCCCCACCCCACAGCAGTGCAGGGCACCCTCCACCAGGCCCCCACTCATGTCCCCCTGCACCCCCACGCCCCAGCATCCAGGGGCACCCTCCACCAGGCCCCCACTCATGTCTCCCATCACCCCCACCCCCCAGCAGTGTAGGGCACCCTCCACCAGGCCCCCACTCATGTCCCCCTGCACCCCCACCCCCCAGCATCCAGGGGCACCCTCCACCAGGCCCCCACTCATGTCTCCCATCACCCCACCCCCCAGCAGTGCAGGGCACCCTCCACCAGGCCCCCACTCATATCCAACTCATGTCTCCCATCACCCCCACCAACCAGCATCCAGGGGCACCCTCCACCAGGCCCCCACTCATGTCCCCCTGCACCCCCACCCACCAGCATCCAGGGGCACCCTCCACCAGGCCCCCACTCATGTCTCCCTGCACCCCCACCCCCCAGCATCCAGGGGCACCCTCCACCAGGCCCCCACTCATGTCTCCCTGCACCCCACCCCCCAGCAGTGCAGGGGCACCCTCCACCAGGCCCCCACTCATGTCTCCCATCACCCCCACCCCCAGCAGTGCAGGGCACCCTCCACCAGGACCCCACTCATGTCCCCCTGCACCCCCACCCCCCAAAATCCAGGGGCACCCTCCACCAGGCCCCCACTCATGTCTCCCATCACCCCCACCCCCCAGCAGTGCAGGGCACCCTCCACCAGGCCCCCACTCATGTCCAACTCATGTCTCCCATCACCCCCCCCCCCAGCAGTGCAGGGCACCCTCCACCAGGCCCCCACTAATGTCCCCCTGCACCCCCACCCACCAGCATCCAGGGGCACCCTCCACCAGGCCCCCACTCATGTCTCCCTGCACCCCCACCCCCCACCAGTCAGGGGCACCCTCCACCAGGACCCCACTCATGTCCCCCTGCACCCCCACCCCCCAGCATCCAGGGGCACCCTCCACCAGGCCCCCACTCATGTCCCCCTGCACCCCCACCCCCCAGCATCCAGGGGCACCCTCCACCAGGCCCCCACTCATGTCCAACTCATGTCTCCCGTCACCCCCACCCACCAGCATCCAGGGGCACCCCCCACCAGGCCCCCACTCATGTCCAACTCATGTCTCCCACCACCCCCACCCCCCAGGAGTGCAGGGCACCCTCCACCAGGCCCCCACTCATGTCCCCCTTCACCCCCAGCCCCCAGCATCCAGGGGCACCCTCCACCAGGCCCCCACTCATGTCTCCCATCACCCCCACCCCCCAGCAGTGCAGGGCACCCTCTACCAGGCCCCCACTCATGTCCCCCTGCACCTCCACCCCCCAGCATCCAGGGGCACCCTCCACCAGGCCCCCACTCATGTCTCCAATCACCCCCAGCCCACAGCAGTGCAGGGCACCCTCCACCTGGCCCCCACTCATGTCCAACTCGTGTCTCCCATCACCCCCACCCCCCAGCAGTGCAGGGCACCCTCCACCAGGCCCCCACTCATGTCCCCCTGAACCCCCACCCCCCAGCATCCAGGGGCACCCTCCACCAGGCCCCCACTCATGTCTCCCATCACCCCCACCCCCCAGCAGTGCAGGGCACCCTCCACCAGGCCCCCACTCATGTCCAACTCATGTCTCCCATCACCCCCCCCCCCCAGCAGTGCAGGGCACCCTCCACCAGGCCCCCACTAATGTCCCCCTGCACCCCCACCCACCAGCATCCAGGGGCACCCTCCACCAGGCCCCCACTCATGTCTCCCTGCACCCCCACCCCCCACCAGTCAGGGGCACCCTCCACCAGGACCCCACTCATGTCCCCCTGCACCCCCACCCCCCAGCATCCAGGGGCACCCTCCACCAGGCCCCCACTCATGTCCCCCTGCACCCCCACCCCCCAGCATCCAGGGGCACCCTCCACCAGGCCCCCACTCATGTCCAACTCATGTCTCCCGTCACCCCCACCCACCAGCATCCAGGGGCACCCCCCACCAGGCCCCCACTCATGTCCAACTCATGTCTCCCACCACCCCCACCCCCCAGGAGTGCAGGGCACCCTCCACCAGGCCCCCACTCATGTCCCCCTTCACCCCCAGCCCCCAGCATCCAGGGGCACCCTCCACCAGGCCCCCACTCATGTCTCCCATCACCCCCACCCCCCAGCAGTGCAGGGCACCCTCTACCAGGCCCCCACTCATGTCCCCCTGCACCTCCACCCCCCAGCATCCAGGGGCACCCTCCACCAGGCCCCCACTCATGTCTCCAATCACCCCCAGCCCACAGCAGTGCAGGGCACCCTCCACCTGGCCCCCACTCATGTCCAACTCGTGTCTCCCATCACCCCCACCCCCCAGCAGTGCAGGGCACCCTCCACCAGGCCCCCACTCATGTCCCCCTGAACCCCCACCCCCCAGCATCCAGGGGCACCCTCCACCAGGCCCCCACTCATGTCTCCCATCACCCCCACCCCCCAGCAGTGCAGGGCACCCTCCACCAAGCCCCCACTCATGTCCTACTCATGTCTCCCAGCACCCCCACCCCCCAGCAGTGCAGGGCACCCTCCACCAGGCCCCTACTCATGTCCAACTCATGTCTCCCATCACCCCCACCCACCAGCATCCAGGGGCACCCTCCACCAGGCCCCCACTCATGTCCCCCTGCACCCCCACCCACCAGCATTCAGGGGCACCCTCCACCAGGCTCCCACTCATGTCCCCCTGCACACCCACCCACCAGCATCCAGGGGCACCCTCCACCAGGCCCCCACTCATGTCTCCCTGCACCCCCACCCCCGAGCATCCAGGCGAACCCTCCACCAGGCCCCCACTCATGTCTCCCTGCACCCCCACCCCCCAGCAGTGCAGGGGTACCCTCCACCAGGCCACCACTCATGTCTCCCATCACCCCCACCCCCAGCAGTGCAGGGCACCCTCCACCAGGCCCCCACTCATGTCCCCCTGCACCCCCACCCCCCAGCATCCAAGGGCACCCTCCACCAGGCCCCCACTCATGTCCCCCTGCACCCCCACCCCCCAGCATCCAGGGGCACCCTCCACCAGGCCCCCACTCATGTCTCCCATCACCCCACCCTCCAGCAGTGCAGGGCACCCTCCACGAGGCCCCCACTCATGTCCCCCTGCACCCCCACCCCCCAGCATCCAGGGGCACCCTCCACCAGGCCCCCACTCATGTCTCCCATCACCCCCACACCCCAGCAGTGCAGGGCACCCTCCACCAGGCCCCCACTCATGTCCCCCTGCACCCCCACTCCCCAGCATCCAGGGGCACCCTCCACCAGGCCCCCACTCATGTCTCCCTGCACCCCCACCCCCACCAGTCAGGGGCACCCTCCACCAGACCCCCACTCATGTCCCCCTGCACCCCAACCCCCTAGCATCCAGGGGAATCCTCCACCAGGCCCCCACTCATGTCCCCCTGCACCCCCACCCCCCAGCATCCAGGGGCAACCTCCACCAGGCCCCCACTCATGTCTCCCATCACCCCCACCCCCTAGCAGTGCAGGGCACCCTCCACCAGGCCCCCACTCATGTCCAACTCATGTTTCCCAGCACCCCCACACCCCAGCAGTGCAGGGCACCCTCCACCAGGCCCCCACTCATATCCAACCCATGTCTCCCATCGCCCCCACCCACCAGCATCCAGGGGCACCCTCCACCAGGCCCCCACTCATGTCCCCCTTCACCCCCACCCACCACCAACAGGGGCACCCTCCACCAGGCCCCCACTCATGTCCCCCTGCACCCCCACCCACCAGCATCCAGGGGCACCCTCCATGAGGCCCCCACTCATGTCTCCCTGCACCCCCATCCCCCACCAGTCAGGGGCACCCTCCACGAGGCCCCCACTCATGTCCCCCTGCACCCCCACCCCCCAGCATCCAGGGGCACCCTCCACCAGGCCCCCAATCATGTCTCCCATCACCCCCACCCCCCAACAGTGCAAAGCACCCTCCACCAGGCCCCCACTCATGTCCCCCTGCACCCCCACCCCCCAGCATCCAGGGGCACCCTCCACCAGGCCCCCACTCATGTCTCCCATCACCCCCACCCCCCAGCAGTGCAGGGCACCCTCCACCAGGGTTAAGTCTGTAATGTCATGTTTAAGGTAGGTTGGAGGTTGTGTAGGTGATTCGTATTCTTGGTAAGTATTTGGTAATGTGTGTTGTAGGTCCTGCATTACTGTGAGCATTTCATGTGTGGCCATGTCCCCCTGCACCCCCACCACCAGCATCCAGGGGCACCCTCCACCAGGCCCCCACTCATGTCTCCCATCACCCCCACCCACCAGCAGTGCAGGGCACCCTCCACCAGGCCCCCACTCATGTCCAACTCATGTCTCCCATCACCCCCACCCCCCAGCAGTGCAGGGCACCCTCCACCAGGCCCCCACTCATGTCCCCCTGCACATCCACCCACCAGCATCCAGGGGCACCCTCCACCAGGCCCCCACTCATGTCTCCCTGCACCCCCACCCCCCACCAGTCAGGGGCACCCTCCACCAGGCCCCCACTCATGTCCCCCTGCACCTCCACCCCCCCAGCATCCAGGGGCACCCTCCACCAGGCCCCCACTCATGTCCCCCTGCACCCCACCCCCCAGCATCCAGGGGCACCCTCCACCAGGCCCCCACTCATGTCTCCCATCACCCCCACCCACCAGCATCCAGGGGCACCCTTCACCAGGCCCCCACTCATGTCCCCCTGCACCCCCACCCACCAGCATCCAGGGGCACCCTCCACCAGGCCCCCACTCATGTCTCCCTGCCCCCCCACCCCCCACCAGTCAGGGGAACCCTCCACCAGGCCCCCACTCATGTCCCCCTGCACCTCCACCCCCCAAATTGTTATCGGCAGATTGAACCAGTTCAGAACAACACGCTAGAGAAAGCTTGGAGGCGACCCAACGGAAAGGCGAGGATTAAGACACCTCACTCGATCTGGCAGAAAGGGAAGCCAGGCACCCCCACCCCCCAGCATCCAGGGGCACCCTCCACCAGGCCCCCACTCATGTCTCCCATCACCCCCACCCCCCAGCAGTGCAGGGCACCCTCCGCCAGGCCCCTACTCATGTCCCCCTGCACCCCCACCCCCCAGCATCCAGGGGCACCCTCCACCAGGCCCCCACTCATGTCTCCCATCACCCCCACCCCCCAGAAGTGCAGGGCACCCTCCACCAGGCCCACACTCATGTCCCCCTGCACCCCCACCCCCCAGCGTCCAGGGGCACCCTCCACCAGGCCCCCACTCATGTCCCCCTGCACCCCCACCCACCAGCATCCAGGGGCACCCTCCACCAGGCCCCCACTCATGTCTCCCTGCACCCCCACCCCCCACCAGTCAGGGGCACCCTCCACCAGGCCCCCACTCCTGTCTCCCAGCACCCCCACCCCCCAGCCATGCGATTTGCCTGGGTATGTGTATTCCTGGGGTGCGCGGGTAGTCTCACATGCAATACCATCAGGGTACGTGTATTATGGGTCCGCGTGAACTTCCACACGCGATACCAGCAGGCTACGTGTATTACGGGGTTTGTGGGAAGTTCCACACGTGATTGCCCTGGGTACGTGTATTTTGGGGTGCGTGTGAAGTGTCACACGCGATTTTGCAGGGTACGTGTATTTCGGTGTGCGCGTGAAGTTCCACACGCGACTGGGCCTGTGAGAGTGGGGTACGTGTATTCCAGGGGTGGGCGGGAATATTTACTCGCGACTGGGCCTGGGAGAGCGTGTTACGTGTATTCCTGGGGTGGGCGGGAAGATTCACACGGTCACCTACAACGCGCCAAAAAATAAATGGTCCAATCCTGAAACACGTACGCCAGCATGAAGCAGGCGTACGTCGACCTGCGCAGCATAACAGTGCACGCAAGCAACAAACATGCTCAGACGCCAGGATGAATATACCGTTCCTAGCAGCAGTGGCCGTGGGTTACCATAGGAGGAGGAGGAGGATAGTGAGGGCCCGAATTTTCACTCCCAGAACCAGCCTTTTTGGGATGCCTGATGACCAGGTGTGTGGGAGGTACAGGTTTCCACCACACATAATACTGGACCTGGTCAGTGAGTGGGAGGATGACCTCACATCACCCACCCTGTGCTCCCAAGCACTCAGCCCCCTGGAGAAGGTCCTTAATGTACTGCACTTCTTGTCCACTGGATCATTTCAGCGGACAAGTGCCATAGTGGGTGGTGTGTCACAGGCCACGCAGTCACGCTGCCTACACCAGGTCTTGAACATCATCACTGCATGCCCATCAGTCCGCAGGCACATATACCTGCCCAGGACACCTGCAGAAAGGCAGGCTGCCGCCCTGGATTTCTACGGTGTGGCACAATTCCCCAAAGTGCTAGGTGCCATTGACTGCACCCATGTGGCACTACGTCCCCCCAGGGCATCTGAGCACATCTATAGGAACCGCAAGCACTGGCATTCCATCAACGTGCAGGTAGTATTTAATGCCAAGGGAATCATCACCTCAGTATATGCCAACTATCCAGGGTCCACCCACGACAGCTTCATTTACCAAATGTCTACCCTAAGCCGGGACCTAGAAGCTGGGTGGCATGGCGATACATGGCTGCTTGGTGAGTATGAATGCCACTGCACATGCATGCATGTCAGATGCAGAGTTATGTCACTACCCCACTAATGATAGCCATCACCTCCTCAACAGGGGACAGTGCCTACCCTTTGAGCACCCACATGACGACGCCAATTCGGAACCCCATCACGCCTCCCGAGGTAAGATACAACACAGCCCATATTGCAACCCGGGGCATAGTGGAGCGCACATTCGGAGTGCTCAAGTCACGCTTTCGCTCCCTTGACCGTTCTGGCGGGCAGCTGTTATATGCGCCCTGTTAGGGAGAATTCTCTGTTTCGGCTGAATTTCCTAACCTAGTGAGTCCCCCAGCAGCTTTGCTGGATTTCTGGAGTTTGTTTTTTCCATCCTTCCAAGAGTGAGACTCTTTTCCTCCCACTCTTGGACATGAATGTGTGTAATTCCTTTGAATGTCAATGGCCCTCATTACGACCCAGGCGGTAAGGGGTTTACGCTGGCGTAAACTTCGCCGACCCTTACCGCCTGAGTACGAGTTCCCTTAGCGCCATGGCGGATTTAACACCTGCTTTTAGCAGGTGTTAAAATCCATGGCGCTAAGGGACCTTGTTGTTAATTACGCCACCGTGATTTACGGTGGCGTAATTAACGCCTTCCCCACTCCCATTATGCCCTATGGGGCAAAAATGGGAATGGGGAAGGGTAAATGGGGATTGGGGACTTACCGCCCCGCCAAGGTCGGAATGGGGCGGTAAGTCCGCCAACCACCAATGGCGGAGTTGGCAACTTAGCGCCATGGACCATGGTGCTAATAGCACCATGGTTCTCCGCCAAGGTCGTAATGAGGGCCAATGTGTTCTATGGGCTATGGGGTCTTTTACTCCATAGGGTCTCATATGTTTTTCTATGTGTGTTACACCGCACCCTATGTGCCGTAACACTGGGGCGTCCTAGCGGACCTCCACCATAGATTCCATACCCGGGGACTGACTACTGTCTCCCCGGGCATGTAAAGTCACCATTGGCTTTACTAGACCTAAATTTACTAACAGAACTAGTACAAACCATCTTATTGTGGACGTGCTAGTAGGGGTAATTCGATTACTCCTGGGTCTGTTACTCGAGGGGGTACTGTCCCGTCCCCCCTCGTTGAGTTTTGGCTGGTGGCAGTGGAAACTACTTGTTATGTTCGACCCCCAACATAACCCTATGGGATTCGTCCCATTGTTGGAGATTGATACTTTTCCTCGTTAATCTCTAACGTACCACCGGTCTACTTATGTTAAATAAGTTTATCGGATGGTATTTTCTTCCAGAACTCAGTTTTTAAAATGGCGTCTGTGTTCGTCTCTGTGACTCCTAAACCAAAGGTTGAGCCCTTTGTTCCACTTTTGGCGGGCCTCTGTACAGAGACCCTCCAAAGTGGTGCCATTCTGTCTGGGTTACCACAGGGGTGTGGGAGGGGGTTTAAGCACCCTGGACCGAGTTGCCTTGCCAACTCCGGTCGCACTCTGGAGTGATTGGCCCAAGTGGTGAGCCTCCCCACTCACCACTTAGCGAGTGTTGATTGACAGCTAGGCTGAATGAATGGGGGTTTTCTGCATAAAAGCAGGGCTTTTGGGACTGGATCTTCAGAAGTCGCCACAGGACCTAAGAATCCGACGAGGGTAACACTGAGCCAACCTGCACGACGACACCTCCGGTGGAGCCCCGCGGAACCGACTCACCACTTCCCGATGACAGAGGAGATCTCCTTGCCGGAGAGTCTCTTCCCCTGACTGGTGGGAACAACCAGTCCCCTTTGCTTTTTCTTCGCCTCAGGACGCAGTGGTCGAATTGCCTGTGCAGAGCACCCCGGCAACCGGATAGCCACTACCCCTGTACCGCGACCAAAAGGTGGTGCATTGTGACGGAGCACTCAGTGGCTGGTCTCTTCCCTGGTGGTGCACCGGACTTCACTTTTCTTCGACGACAATATCATCTCTACTCTTGGCAAAGACCCGACGTGCATCCACCACCAGGAACAACTGCCCCCGCCGGAGCTGTCTCTCCACAAACAAGGTACCGTGTCCGCCTGGCTTCCCTTTCTGCCAGATCGAGTGAGGTGTCTTAATCCTCGCCTTTCCGTTGGGTCGCCTCCAAGCTTTCTCTAGCGTGTTGTTCTGAACTGGTTCAATCTGCCGATAACAATTTGCTACAAAGACTCGAACACAGTTCCACTATGAGACTTTTTGGGACATACCGCCTTGCCTCTCTCCGAGTGGGCCTGGCCTCTGAACTTTATGATCTATTGTGGTTCTTGCCTTCTTGCCTTGCATTTTTCCCGTGAAGTATTGAACTGTGTTGATTTCGTAACCTGCTTATTTTCCTCTCCCGTCCTAACTAATATTAGAGTGCCATCTAGGTTGAGGCATACACCTCTGCCTGCAAATAAGTGATGCTGGTAGAACCTAGAATTGTCGAAATATTGTTAGGAGGATTGATCGTTTCTTCTTCGTAGAGTAATTGTAATTGAAGTGTTTGCCGTGATAGTGCCATAGTGTTTTCCATAGATGTTCCGTTATAAATAAATACCTTAATATCTTTACACTAAAGCCTCGTTGCGTGTTTGCTTGTCTTACTGTGAAGAATTGCCCTATATTGTATACTCCACATACTGCTTAACTCTTCTTGAGAGAAGTCTGACTGCTCAGCCACAGCTACCAAGTGAATCTGTGTGGTAGAGACTGCTACCAAGTGGGTTTACTGCCAAACACCTGTAGTCCTAAATCTTTTGCAGTGGTCCCAGAGGGAACTGCACAGGTTTCCGCCTAACACTGGTGTACAGCGGTGGGATTTGTATCGAGTATACAGTTTAGAGTGCTTTTCGACACTTTAGAATAACTAACCACAAAGCTTAGCACTACAAAGCAACTTTCACAAACATGTCTACGATGGAAACTTACAGTCAAGAATCCTTGTCAGGTGAAAATACTGAGGGTTTGCGAGCTCTCTGTAGGCAAAAGAATCTTTCTGTAAGAGGCAAGAAGTTAGAACTAATATAGAGATTGCTGGCGAACCAAAGTCTGGGTACTGGTTCAGAGGAACCAATTTCTCCAGCAAATGTAGATAACAGTGATGGTGTTGTTCTAAATCGTAATTCTGATGATAGCGATGAAGAGGCTGACGAGGACGGAGAGGCTAACGAAACTGTCTCCCCTGCTCCTCTACCTGCCTTACCAGCTGTACCTACGGGGCCCATACCAGGTCCCACAAGTAACCCTGCTTATTTTGAACTTGAAAAAATGAAGCTCGAATTAGAATACAAACGGTTCTTGGCTCAATCTGAACGAAACCAAGAGCTCGAGTTCAGACGAATGAATGCCCAGGCTGAGCAGAAGCAAGCTGAGTTAAGACTCAGGGAAATAGAACTTAATCACGAGTTAGAAATGAAAAAGTTGTCTATGGAAAATGCTTCTCTCTCCTCTGGTTCCTCTAGGAGCTCCAGTCCCAAAAGACCCCGGATGGCGAAGGAATTAGTGGGTATGTATGAACCGAGATTGGATGTGTTGGATTGGTTAAAACTGTTTGAGTACAATCATGGGCTCCAGGACATCACCGGGAATGATTTACTTCCCTGGTTGTTCTCTAGGCTCCCTCCTGTTGCGACTGATGTGGTAATGGAGTTGGGGGAGGAGGATAAGACGGATTACGAAAGTGTGAAACTAGCTTTGATAGCTAGATTCGGGAAAACCCCTTCCCAGTATCTTAAGAGGTTTAGAACCCTCAAAAAGCATGATGGTACCCCTTGGGCTCCATGGGCGAGTGATGGGTTGAAAAACTTAGAGGGATGGATTAAGGGTTACAAAGTGAACACTTATGAGGGTATGAAGAATCTTTTTATGTTGGAGTCGATTTATGATGCCTGTTCTCCTGAGCTCAGACAGCACTTGGCTGATTCGAAGGAATTGGATTCCCGGACGCTAGCTAAGGCTGCTGACTTATGGGTTGCCAACAGGGCTACTCATAAGGATTCTGGGGCAACTCAGAAAAAGGATGAGGGAAAACAGCCTAAAAAAGACTCCAAAGAGAATTCGAATAACTCAAATTCCAAAGAGGGCCCCAAACAAAACCAGAAGGGTAAGCCACAAGGAAAACCACAGCAGAATAGTGTGTCTTCTGGTGCCAAACCGGAAGGAGGCCAGAACAAGCCACCATTCCAGAAAGCATTCGGTAAATGCTTTGTTTGTGGCTCGACTGACCACGTGAAAGTAGATCCCAGATGTAAGGGTAAACCTTCAGGGGTCCAGCTTGTCTCCTTAGCCTTCGCTCCAGAGGAGGAAGTCCAAATGGCAAGTGGAAACTTTCTACTGCTGGCAGATGAACCCATTGGAGTCTCAGCCAGCGTTTCTTTAGTATCTCTGGGGTTGTGGGAACAACAGAATTTAGATGTCTATAATTCTATCTCCGATAATACTAAAGAGTATTATAAGGACAGTGTCCAGGTGAATGGCCAGGAGACTCCTGCCATTAGGCACACTGGGGCCAGCATAACTGTGGTGCATAAATCGTTTTTTCAGGCTGAGGATGTTGCTAAGGCACTCAAACGCCTCACCAAGTTAGCTGGAGGGCCTGTGCAGATGCTTCCCCAATTACCAGTACTCATCCAGTGTAACGACATGACTGTGAAGATACCTGTCAGCATACAGAGTGAGGTACCAGGACGCGTACTGTTGGGTAACGATTTGAAAACTCTCGGAGTTGTATCGCATACTCCCAGACCTCCTAGTAAACGGTTACAGGAGCTAACCAGACCCGCAAGAGAGAGGACCATGCGCGGTACTCTCCAGGAGATGATGAAGACAGAAATCACTCCTGCTCCACTAGAATTGTCGGCAGCTGTCTGCAAGAAATCAGAAGCTAAGACTTCTATCCTGAAACCAGCAGCCAGCATTTCAGTGCAGCCAACACAGACTTCCCCGCGGTTGTCCAAAGTTACACCCGTAACTCCATCTCCAGCTGAGGCTGAGAGGGAGGTACAACCCTGTGTGGTAGAATTAGACTCTGAGGAAGAGCTAATGGAAGGCCAGGAACTCATTGGAGATCTGGATCCTGTTGACCATCCTGAGCTGCAGTCTTTACTGGCAGAAGGTGGACCCAGCAGGGCAGACTTCAGTAAGGGACAGAGAGAATGTCCAACTCTGGAAGGTCTTCGCCACCAGGCAGAAGCTCAGGCTGAAGGGCAAGAGCCTGGGAAATACAGGTTGCACTGGGAAGATGGCCTCTTCTACAGCGAACCGACCGAGTCTGCACCTGGAGACTACAAACGACTTGTAGTACCCCAAGAGAACAGACCACAGTTCTTGCAGTTAGCCCACAAGCATCCTTTGGCTGGTCACTTGAGTTTCAAGAAGACTAAGGAAAGGCTCTCTCTCTACTTCTATTGGCCAAAGATGGGGGCCGAAGTAGAAAAACACTGCAGGAGCTGCCACACCTAGCAGACCTCTGGTAAGGTTGGCTCCAAGAATGTGGCACCTTTAGTGCCTCTCCCAGTTGTGGGAGTCCCATTTGAGAGAGTAGGGATTGACATTGTTGGTCCCCTTGATCCTCCAACCTCCTCAGGCAACAGGTTTATACTTGTTTAGACCATGCTACTAGGTATCCTGAGGCAATTCCTATGAGGACTGTTACAGCTCCGGCTGTGGCTAAGGCCCTCCTTGGTATTTTTACTAGGGTCGGGTTTCCTAAGGAAGTAATCTCTGACAGGGGGTCAAACTTTATGTCCCACTACATGAAAGCCATGTGGAAAACCTGTGGAGTTACTTACAAGTTCTCAGCAGCTTACCACCCCCAAACCAATGGGTTGGTAGAACGGTTCAACCGAACCATGAAGAGCATGATAGGTGCTTTAGAAGAACCCCTTAAGCGTAAGTGGGACCTTCTACTGCCATGCCTTCTCTTTGCTTATAGAGAAGTCCTTCAGGAGGGAGTAGGTTACTCTCCCTTCGAACTTCTCTATGGTCATCCCGTCAGAGTTCCATTGGCCCTGATTAAGGAGGGGTTGGAGAGTGCTCCTTCCCCCAAGCCAGTCAGAGTGACTGACTAGGTGATAGGTCTCCGGAGGAGAATGTCGCACATGATGACGGAAGCAAGCGATAACTTGAAAGCTGGACAAGCATTGGTCAAGCATTGACACGATCAAAAGGCTAACATGGTTGAGTTTGCTCAAGACCAGCTCGTTCTCGTTATGATCCCAACAAGGCAGAGGGCCTTGCAAGATAAATGGATGGGACCCTTCAGAGTTGTGGGTAAACTCGGAGAGGTTAACTATCTGGTGGACTTGGGCAATCCCAAGGAGGCTCCGACCGTCTTCCACACCAACCGCCTCAAAGCGTATGTCTCACGACCTGATGTAGGAGCGTTGCTTCTAGCATCATCCGAGGAAGAAGAAGAGAGTGAAGCTCTTCCGGATCTCCTCAGAGGCTTACCTTTAGACGAACAAATTGAAGGAGTAAATCTCTCCTCCAATCTGACACCTGAGCAACAAGAAGAGTGCAAATCCATGTTGAATCAGTTTGCCTCCCTGTTCTCGCTTTCACCAGGCTTGACCCCTTGGGGCCAGCATGACATACTCACTGGTGATTGTCTGCCAGTCAAAAGCAGAGGATACAGAATGTCAGAAAACGTACGAACCCACATCAAAGGTGAGGTCAGCAAGATGCTTGATCTCGGGGTAATAGAGCCCACTACTAGTCCATGGTCTAGCCCAGTTGTGTTAGTACCAAAGGCCGGATCTAAAGAGCTTAGATTCTGCGTGGATTATAGAGCTCTTAATGCAGTCACCAAGACTGATGCCCACCCTTTGCCAAGAACAAATAAGTTGGTGGATAAATTTGGCGCCGCCAAGTTCCTCAGCACATTTGACTTGACGTCAGGCTATTGGCAAATAGCCCTGACAGACCATGCCAAGGAGAAAACTGCATTTTCTACCCCCGTTGGCTTATACCAGTTTAAGGTAATGCCTTTCTGATTGAAGAATGCACCTGCTACGTTTCAACGGATGGTAAACCAGGTTCTGAATGGGATGGAGGACTTCTGCATGGCATACTTGGATGACATCGCAGTGTTCAGCAATTCCTGGGAAGAACATGTAACCCACCTAAGAGATGTTTTGCAGGCTCTTGGATGAGCCAATCTGACCATAAAGGCGAGTAAATGCCAAATTGTACAGAGTAAGGTAGTCTATCTTGGACATGAGGTAGGAGGTGGAGAAATAAGGCCTTTGCTCAGTAAGATTGAAGCTGTGCAAAATTGGACAACACCTACTACTCAAACCCAAATGAGAGCCTTCCTAGGCCTCACTGGGTACTACAGGAATTTCATAGAGAACTATGGGACCATAGCTTCTCCACTGAATGTCATCTCCTCGCCCAAATTTCCTAAAAAGGTTAAATGGAACGAGGAGTGCAATCAGGCTTTTGAAAAACTGAAAAAGGCTCTTTGCCAAGCCCCAGTACTCAGAGCTCCTGATTACCGCCAACACTTCATTGTGCAGACAGATGCTTCAAATGTAGGGATAGGTGCCGTACTCAGTCAACTGGATGGGAAAGGTAGGGAGCACCCTGTTTGCTTCATCAGCCGCAAGCTGAAGGATCCTGAAACAAGGTGGGCAACAATCGAAAGAGAGTGCTTTGCTATCGTGTGGGCTCTGAAGAAGTTTAGGCCGTACTTGTATGGTTCTACTTTTGTCATTCAGACTGACCACCAACCCTTGAGATGGTTAATGCAAATGAAAGGGGAAAACCCAAAACTATTGAGATGGTCGATCTGCCTGCAAGGGTTTGATTTCACCATTGAGCACAGGTCAGGATGTCACCACCAAAATGCTGATGGTCTCTCTAGGATGTATGTCATCGACTAGAGGTATGAGATTCATCCAGGAGTGGATTAAATCCTCCTGTCCCTTAGTCTGTGGGGGGCGAGTGTTAGGGAGAATTCTCTGTTTAGGCTGAATTTCCTAACCTAGTGAGTCCCCCAGCAGCTTTGCTGGATTTCTGGAGTTTGTTTTTTCCATCCTGCCAAGAGTGAGACTCTTTTCCTCCCAATCTTGGACATGAATGTGTGTAATTCCTTTGAATGTCAATGTGTTCTATGGGCTATGGGGTCTTTTACTCCATAGGGTCTCATATGTTTTTCTATGTGTGTTACACCGCACCCTACGTGCCGTAACACTGGGGCGTCCTAGCGGACCTCCACCATAGACTCCATACCCGGGGACTGACTACTGTCTCCCCGGGCATGTAAAGTCACCATTGGCTTTACTAGACCTAAATTTACTAACAGAACTAGTACAAACCATCTTATTGTGGACGTGCTAGTAGGGGTAATTCGATTACTCCTGGGTCTGTTACTCAAGGGGGCACTGTCCCGTCCCCCCTCGTCGAGTTTTGGCTGGTGGCAGTGGAAACTACTTGTTATGTTCGACCCCGAACATAACCCTATGGGATTCGTCCCATTGTTGGAGATTGATACTTTTCCTCGTTAATCTCTAACGTACCACCGGTCTACTTATCTTAAATAAGTTTATCGGATGGTATTTTCTGCCAGAACTCGGTTTTTAAAATGGCGTCTGTGTTCGTCTCTGTGACTCCTAAACCAAAGGTTGAGCCCTTTGTTCCACTTTTGGCGGGCCTCTGTACAGAGACCCTCCAAAGTGGTGCCATTCTGTCTGGGTTATCACAGGGGTGTGGGAGGGGGTTTAGGCACCCTGGACCGAGTTGCCTTGCCAACTCCGGTCGCACTCTGGAGTGATTGGCCTCCCCGCTCACCACTTAGCGAGTGTTGATTGACAGCTAGGCTGAATGAATGGGGGTTTTCTGCATAAAAGCAGGGCTTTTGGGACTGGATCTTCAGAAGTCGCCACAGGACCTAAGAATCCGACGAGGGTAACGCTGAGCCGACCTGCACGACGACACCTCCGGTGGAGCCCCACGGAACCGACTCACCACTTCCCGACGACAGAGGAGATCTCCCTGCCGGAGAGTCTCTTCCCCTGACTGGAGGGAACAACCAGTCCCCATTGCTTTTTCTTCGCCTCAGGACGCAGTGGTCGAATTGCCCGTGCAGAGCACCCCGGCAACCGGATAGCCACTACCCCTGTACCACAACCAAAAGGTGGTGCCTTGTGACGGAGCACTCCGCGGCTGGTCTCTTCCCTGGTGGTGCACCGGACTTCACTTTTCTTCGACAACGAGATCATCTCTACTCTTGGCAAAGACCCGACGTGCATCCACCACCAGGAACAACTGCCCCCACCGGAGCTGTCTCTCCACAAACAAGGTACCGTGTCCGCCTGGCTTCCCTTTCTGCTGGATCGAGTGAGGTGTCTTAATCCTCGCCTTTCCGTTGGGTCGCCTCCAAGCTATCTCTAGCGTGTTGTTCTGAACTGGTTCAATCTGCCGATAACAATTTGCTACAAAGACTCGAACGCAGTTCCACTAAGAGACTTTTTGGGAAATACCGCCTTGCATCTCTCCGAGTGGGCCTGGCCTCTGAACTTTATGATCTATTGTGGTTCTTGCCTTGCATTTTTCCTGTGTATTGTACAGTATTGAACTGTGTTGATTTCGTAACCTGCTTATTTTTCTCTCCCGTCCTAACTAATATTAGAGTGCCATCTAGGTTGAGGCATACACCTCTGTCTGCAAATAAACGATGCTGGTAGAACCTAGAATTGTCGAAATATTGTTAGGAGGATTGATCGTTTCTTCTTCCTAGAGTAATTGTAATTGAAGTGTTTGCCGTGATAGTGCCATAGTGTTTTCCATAGATGTTCCGTTATAACTAAATACCTTAATATCTTTACACTAAAGCCTTGTTGCGTGTTTGCTTGTTTTACTGTGAAGAATTGCCCTATATTGTATACTCCACATACTGCTTAACTCTTCTTGAGAGAAGTCTGACTGCTCAGCCACAGCTACCAAGTGAATCTGTGTGGTACACACTGCTACCAAGTGGGTTTACTGCCAAACACCTGTAGTCCTAAATCTTTTGCAGTGGTCCCAGAGGGAACTGCACAGGTTTCCGCCTAACACGCTCCCAGTAGTGTGCAGGATCATAGTGGCAGCATGTGTCCTGCACAATGTTGCAACACGCCGGGGCCTGGCTGTGGACATGGTGGTGCCCCCACATCCCCAACCACATGCACTCCCGCTGCACATGGGAGGGGAAAGGGCACGGGGTGAGGCAGCCCGTACGCAGCTGGTGGCTAATTAATTCACATAGAAATCACACCCCTGTGGAGTGCACACAGCCCTGGCACATACCATCTGATAAGCAATGATGACTCGACCTGACAATTATGACGAACAAAGGGACAGTCAACCATAGCAGCCTGAGATTGTTCATGTGGAAGTGTCAGAATGTGTGCATCCCTACCAACACAAACACCACCAATGCAGTGTCATCAAAAGACACACTTCCATGCTGCAGAAATGAATACCCACTTGCAAAATACTACATGAGAACAGTGCCATGTCACCCAACCCCTCCCCGGCACGGCCACACAACACACCATGGCATGTCATGCAATGTGAGAGCAAACAAATTAATCCCCACAACATGCCCCAAGTGTCACCAACTACAGTGTCCCTAATGGAAACTGGCCACACATGAAATGCTCACAGTAAAGCAGGACCTGCAACACACATTACCAAATACTTACCAAGAATACCAATCACCTACACAACCTCCAACCTACCTTAAACATGACATTACAGACTTAAAAAATTGGTAGCCTCACTACCTGATAATGCCAGCACTTCGAACACTTCCAAGTGTACAGTGTTAGCGCCACGCAAGAGTGTAGGTGCACTGCTGACAACATGGACTCCAGTTCCAAGGTAGACTGCCTTGTGAAGACATGAGAAATGGACCTGCAAATTAGGAGGATGAGATGGATGCAGAGGCACATATCAATACACCATGCAGTGTACAATACAACAACAATATGCACTATGAATGTATACACAGTATTGACTACAGACTGCCCACACATCAAATGGGAGTCCAACGTCACCATGTACGTCAATGTCACTTGGGCACACCCTTTGCAAGCCCATGGAAATGGGAAGCAGGAGGGGTGTGTGTCACACAAACCCAAGCATCTGAACCAAATTCATGACAAGCCTGCATGTGCTCAGCCACAATACAGCGTATGCCCACGGGAGCCACACAATGCAACACACTGTCCAAAAAAAAAAGATTAAAAAAAATTAAAAATGCCCATTAATGGGCCCAGGGGCTGTGGGAGGCCACCCAGGAGGTCCGAGGACAGGGTGCACACCAAAACCCACCTGTGTGTATCTTGCGAAAAAAAAACACCTCCATGGGCTCATGGCCTGCACGGCTACCCTATTGTGAGAGAATAACTGCTGTCGCTCTCCTCACCCTCTGCAGCTGCATCAGGAGGTGGTGGCACTATGGGAGGCAGCCCACGCAAAGCCCTAGTCTGGTCCTCCATGGCAGCAAGCATGCGGGTGTGGAAGGTCTCGTTCTGGAGGATAATTGTGTGTAGGTCCCCATGCAACAACTCACGGGATGCCCGGGCCTCCGCCCTAGTTGCCTGCATCTCAGCTGAGAGCGTACGTGTGAGACGCTCCAGCTGCTGTTCTGTCCTTCTGTTTGTTGAAGCCTCAAGCTCAACAAGAGTCGCCCTGAGGTGAAGGAGTTCCATCCTCAGGGCTTCCCTGTGGCCCTGGGACTCTATGGAAATGCTTCCCGCAGAGTCGCCAGTGCCGCCCGCCTGTCCCTGTCGGACGCCAACATGTCCTCCCTGTGTGACTGGCAGATGGAGTCTGTTGCCTGCTGTAGTCGCTCCATCAGCCTTTCGGGGGAACAATGGAAGTGGCCACCCTATCCATGGCCTGAGCCATCATCTCTGATGATGCTGCCTGTTGGGTTGCCATACCGTATATGGATTGCTCCCATGCGGTATTGCCAGGTGGCGTACGGCCACCACGTCGGCGGGCACCACACCTGTCTGGGGCAAGGCGAACTGCGCCTTGCTGTGCCGGCACTGCCTGAGGCTGCAGGACTGCATTCCCCTCTGATCTGCTGGCCCAGGAACAGGATCAGATGTTGCGGAGTGTGACCCTGCATCCGTAACCACCAAAGGCGTACCTGCCAACACTGACATCCCCATTGAGGGTTCTAACCCTGGTGCAGGTGGGTCGGACAGAACAGAATCCCTCTCAGGAACACTCACCTGCGACGGCACATAGGTCTCATCATCTGAATCGACACCTGAATACAGCTCGGGAGAGGTGCAGCCAGAGACACCCCTTGAGAGCACGACCTGCAGCAGTTGTGGGTTCCCACCCACCACCACACCACGTCCCTCACTGGTGGTCGGTCGGGCCTGAGACCCCTCCTGGGCCTGCACCATCTCCACAACCCCAGCAGTATCGAGTGCGTCATCCCCTGCAAAGACATAAAAGAAAACAAATGGAAACAGGCATTAGCACTATGGCACACAATTAGGGCTGAGAAGCTTCAGAAACAGTACTTGATTGACACATGTCCCACATGACTAAAACCCTCCCATGCATGCACCGTCACTGCGTGTGAAGGGGAGGCAGATAGCACACATTGATGACACCAAGATGGAAGATGAACACATTTGCTGCATGCTGCCTAGAAGTGGCATCACACATTGGCCTGTGATTGGCAGGTCAAATACACATGCCATCACACAGATGGCATGTACCTTAGCCATAAAGTGAAGAGGGAGAGGAGGGCACCAATTGTTCATTCAGTCTAGTTTGCTCATGAAATTGATTTTTTCATTGAAATGGTTCAAATGTTTAACCTGGAGCTGCCAGTCCAAAATGGTCCTATAGCACAGGTACATGTCTAAACAAATCATATCCAGGAAACAAAGCCAGTCCACTGTACCATAGCCATGTCAGACATGTGACAATAGGACTGAGAAATGCCTAGTAAAAGTGGCGGTATGCAAACAATCTGCCTGAATAAACAGAGGAAAATAAGCAACAATGTTGTGGCAAGATGACACTTCAAGGGCAACTGGCGTGGTGTTGGGCTAGATGTCTAATGTTGGCAGAAGGGATACTGCTATACCCAAATGCTGGTGCGCAGAATGTATTGGATGAGGCACATGGGTGACCCAAACCACTCAGGCACACACACCCTCACCTGGCACCCAAACAGAAGCCCTCACACACACACCATGCACATGGATGACACACACATGCATGTGCACTCACCGGACAATGCCTCGTAATCTGCCAGTTCTCCCACGCCTTGGATCTGTTCCTCCGTGACGTAGGTCCCAGCAACATGCTCATGTGGAGTGAGTTCTATGCTGCTGGAGACCCACCTCCAGTCACTAGAGTAGCGGCATGACTTGAGGCCAGCTTATTCTTTGCCCTGTGCTTCAGGTCATTCCAGCACTTGTAGCATTCATTAGCTGTGCGCCTCACGATTCCAAGGGCACTTATGATGTCCGCGATGGTCTGCCAGTGTGCCAGACGTTGTGCAGGTGTGGTCTTGGATCCTGCAACAATCACCATTTCCCGGTCATGTGCGGACACATACTCTACAAGTGCATTCAGTTCGGCCTCATTGAAGCTGGGCTTCCTTGACGGGCCGGACTGTGTAGCCGTGTCTGGGGCATCAGCCTCTACTGGACGAGCACTCTTCCTCTTCCGCTTGGAAGGTGGTGGGGATCCTGAGTGTCCTACGCCGCTCTGGACACTATGGGCAGGAGCCCCAGTTGACTCTGTACTAGGA
This sequence comes from Ambystoma mexicanum, assembly GCF_040938575.1. Taxonomy (NCBI): domain Eukaryota; kingdom Metazoa; phylum Chordata; class Amphibia; order Caudata; family Ambystomatidae; genus Ambystoma; species Ambystoma mexicanum. The sequence continues at coordinate 1,268,047,945 of NC_090922.1, read as the reverse complement.
GTGTGGGATTGCACACTCAGCATGGGAGTTGGTGCAGGCATTAGCTCAAGTGTGATGGTGTCAGGGGGAATGTCAGCAGGATGGACTTGGACCGACACTGTCCTGGCTGGGTGTGTGAGAGGTGGGGTGGATGGATCCACAGCTGCCCCTGCAGCCTCCCCAGCCTGCCTACGTGGGGCAGCAGATGACCTAGCTGCCCCTGATCCACGTGGCCTTATGACACCAACGTGCACCGGCGCACGTGGCCTAGACCTGCTGACCTGGAAGTCAGCCATGGAGTCACCCTGTGCCAGGTCTGGTTCTACAGTGGGCTGGTCCAACAAGGGCTGAGCATGGATGGTGTCAGCCACGTTACCCTCAACCGGGGGGGGGCATGGGTGTCCCTGACTGCTCCTCCACACATGGGGGGCTAGGGGCACCCTGCAAGTCACGGCCACGTCCCCTACCGGATCCACCACGGCCACCACTTGGGGCTCGGCCACCTTTGCCACCCTTACGGCTTGTTCGCCTCCCAGCCATGGCACTGATGTTATTGTGCGTATGGGAGTCGCTGTGAACTATTGTCCTGGGCAATTGGGGGTCAAAGGGGTTGGGTACCAGATGGTAATCGTACCCTAGTGCTCTAGCAAGGCTGTATGTCCCCCCTGGGGAAAGATGACGGGTCACGCAACGCACAGGCACCCCAAAAAAGGGAAGTAAGGTGCACGCAACCCCTCCTAGACCACGTGTGTGGAAAAATAAACCTGCACTACGCTGTGGCACCCAGAAACACAAGAATGAACGTATGCATGTCACACGCAGCCTAGAATGACCTCTGAAGGGGTATGCGACACACGGGGCAAGCACAGATGTAAAATACGTGCGCGACTCACCGTCTCCCAGGAACAAAAGCGTGAAAAAGATGCACGTGTGCGCGTTGGCAACACCCCCTGCCAAAAGAAGAATTGTACGCTGTCTGAGGAGACAGGACAACAGTAGAAGGGAACGCTGTTTGATTAAACAGGCCCAGGAAAAAGAGGAAAAGAGAAAAAGCTGTCAGAGGTAACAGGGAGTACGAACTTGAAACGCTGTGAAGTAAATCGCGTGTGAACCGACAAGAAGTACAGATTTCACCCACTCGCTCTCCGCGAAAAGCACGTACAAGGAAATGGCGTTCTACACATACCTTTTATACACACGTCACAGACGCGCATACGCAATGAGGCCATTTCCACCAATTACACGCTTTGACGTGTATCTTTTTTTTTACAAGCGCCATTCTCTACGGCCATGCGCGTGACGTCATAGATGCGCATGGGGGCCTTTAGGCGAATGAAATCGCGTATGCGTGCAGACGCGCTTACGCGCTAAGGGCCTTTCCTCGAATTACACGCAGACGTGCAGGATTTTCACGTGCCAAATCACTCTGTATCAAGCTGGCCACGCGTAAGCACACCAAAGACCACGCTCCTGCCCAGAAAGCCGATTTACTGCCCCCCAGAGCCCCGAGCACGCTCCCACCTGCCATCTGCTGCTGCCTGACTGCCTGCTGCCCACGTGCCCTGCCATTTGCTGCCTGCACATCAGCCAGGGGTGCTGTTGCTGTGACCACCCCTGCTGGAACCGAAGACTCCCGACTGGGATTCCATCACTCCACAGCCCAGCCCCAGGACCCAGTTGCCCACCCACTCCTGCCTCTGGGGTTGTCATGTCGGGCACTGCAACATCTGGTACCACTGACAACCCCCGGCCAGAGAGGCACAGGGGCACCAGCTTCACTGCCACCGAAGTTGGTGTCCTGGTGGAGCAAGTCCTTGGGCAGTATGATGCCCTCTTCAGAAGTGTGCACGCCGACAAGGAAGGACGGACTCGGATCTGGACGGACATCGTGACTGCCATCAACACGGAGGGGGTGGCAGTCCGCGGCTTCCAACATGTCAAGAAGCGCTGGGAGGACTTCAGGTCCAGGACCCTCAACAAGGCCCGGCGCCTCTTGAAGGCAGCGGATGCTAAGGGGCGCCGGGGCCACTTGTCGGAAGATCAGATGAGGGTCCTGGAACGCATATCCCCAGCGCTCCACGTCCAGGTCCTTGAGAGGCAGACCCGTCTGGAGTCGAGCAGTAAGTGTACATGCATCATGATTGTAAGCTGTGCGTGTGGTGATGTGCCAGTAGTGTGCAGGTTGCACATTTGTTTGTATGGGGCCGAGTATGGGCGGGGGTGTACAGGGCCGTGAGGCTAACACATGCGAGGGCTGTCATGTGTGAGACATGGATGGTGCTTGTGTGTGTAGGCTTGCATGCCAAATGCAGTTGTGTGGGCACACATGTTTGGATGAATGTGTATGTAAGTAGGCATGTTCGTGATGTCACACATGTATGTTGTTTTCAGCTGCATGTATCAGCACTGTGTACATGTGCATGTGTGTGTATTTGACAAGGGTGCAACAGTGATGCAACATGGATGCATGTGACAGCGGGATGTGGAAGCCTGATTGGCAGATGTGACATGGATGCCCATCTGAACACTGCGACAGTTGGCTGAGGTGTACACATGCATGCAAGTGTGGTGGTGTGCATGCATGTGTAGTGCACTCCCTGTGTTGCATGTGATGTCTGGCTCACCTTTGCCTGCTCATGCAGTTGTATGTGTATGGATGGTGCTGGCAGTTGCGATATGGCTGTGGTATGGCTCATGTGTGCAAGTTGAAATGACATGTGTGTTGGCGATTGTGATGCCATGTCTGAGGTTTGCCAATTCCACTCATGTGCAACTGTCATATGTGTATGTGTCCATTGTACAGTGCCCTGATGCCTGTGTTTTATTTCTCCCTGTCTGCAGCGTCAACTGATGAAGAGGGCGGAGAAGGTGCTGTGGAGCACAGCGGCGGGGATCGCACCGCCAGCCGGAGACGCAAGGCCCGGCTCCCCTCCCAGGTTGTGATCTCGTCGGGGAGTGAGGAGTCCGGTGCCGCGTCCCAGGCCGCAGCTGCTGGGGGGAGATCCAAGAGGCGGAGGTCGGAGTTGGACTCCTCGGCAGCAGAAGGGGCAGCTGGGACCCCACAGGGCCCAACGGGGGAAGATGGCACGGAGTCATCCAGGTTGGTGGGGGGTTTGTTGGAGGAGGAGGCTGTGCAAGCAACAGAGACGGGTTCTGGAGGCGGGGATTCCACTGGTGCTAGTGGTGCACTGCAGGACCAGGGACAGGAGGCAGCACAGGTCGCCGCGGAGGTGCCTGTGTGCAATCCTGTCCCTGATCCTGTCACTGCATCATCTTGCACCAGCGGGGATGCCTACGTCCAGACCCGTTTTCAGGCAGGGGAAGAGCTCACGACAACTGGCCTTCCTCTGCCTGCGGACGTGGCTATCCGGGTCCGGGTTGAGCCTGTCCTGACTGGTGTGGCGTTGCGTCAACGGGCCATGTGAGGTGACCTGCAGTCTTTTCATGAGGAGACTGCACGTCATCTCGAATGGCTCGTTGACCGTGTCGGCCTACTGGGACAGGTAACCCAGGCCGGATTCCTCCGTTTGATGGGGCTTGCTCCGGCCCCCTCCTCAACTGAACCCCCTATGCGCCAGTCGTCCTCCGTGCCATCTTCCCACCCATTAGTCACCTGGGTGCCCTGTGGAGCTGCCTCTAACCGTGCGGCCAGGCTAGTGGAGGAGGCATCCCTGCCACAGTCGGGAGTCGGACTTCCAGCAGGGGTGGCCACATCAACGACTGCACCCCAGCCAGCGGAGGATGTGCAGGCAGCAGGAGGCAGTGCACAGGCAGAGGCACAGCAGCAGCAGCAACGTGGTGGGAGCCATGATGGCTCGGGGCCTTCGACATCGGAGGGGCAGGCATCGGCCGGAGGGCAGGAGGACCCAGGACGGGAAGTGTCTTCCGCATGGCAGCGGTTGGGCCACGCCATAGATGCGGAGCGGCAGCGGGCGGAAGAGGCACGGCTCACGATGGTCAGGTCGGAGAACTCCATGGCGGGCCGAGTGCCTCGAGGCAATCCGCAGGGAGTTGGGGTGAACATGTCGACGGCCCTGCAGACCCTCGGGGCCATGGAGGAGGACTGCCTCCGGGACATTGAGCAGGAGTTCGATGATGCCCTGGCCCGGAACATCCCGAAGTGAGCCGTCGGACTAGCCCGCTGCCCTTGTAAATAGTTCTGTAGTTAGTGTTAGGTTTCCTTTGGTTTTGCATTTTTTTTGGACCTTTTGGACAATGGGCCACATTTTTGTATATAGTTTTTTTTTTTAGGTAGTGTTATTTCTTCTGTCGGGATCATGGACCCTGGATTGTTTATCTGTATATAGTTGACTGTTGGATTTTCATTTTTTTTTTATGATTTACCCATGGAGCAATGGTTTTCGTTTTTAATTTTCCATTGGATTTACTTTTGTGGACTTTTTTTATTTTTTATTTTTTTATTGTTGTATTATTAGTTTGCATAAAACCTTATACAACATATAGCACAAAAGAAAAAACACATTTATACCTTTCATACAACCAATACATAAGCATATAAGAATGCACTGATATATAAGATGTAGACAAAGTTATCATACCATACAAAAAAGAAACAGAGAAAGAAATTTCATCTAAAACATCTAAGACGTCAGCATTTTACAAAATTCTTAAAAGATTCCTTCCCAGCCCTAAATTCAAATTACATAGAAGTTATATTCCTTGTTAATATCATTACCCGTTTTTACCCTATAGGTACCTACACAATTAATTCTTTATTTTTGGCTTCCAATTCCTCCGTTATATTTTGAAGAAATAAATTCAAAGCGAGAGTTAGGGAGATATTAACACCCCACATGCAGCGACTCCAGAACAGATTTTTCGACATTTCTAAATCCTCATCAAATCTATCGGTGAGGTATAGAGCTCGTTTCGACCCAAAATGGTCACATGTTAAGAAGAGGTGCTTGAGAGTTTCTAACATGTCAGTTTCTCCACAAAAACGACATGTAAGGCTAGGTAAAATATAATTGAGCACCTTTTCTTTATGTATCCAATAGTGAATTCTTTCTAGGGTCGGCATCTGGTTAAGTCTAAAACGCATAAATGTAGTTCTCGCCCTATAACAGGGGAATCGAAGTAAATAAACGGGGATACATTCCCTTGTATGTACAAATTTAGCATATTCCTTATAGGTTGCATAAGACTCTATTTCATTGACTGTATCCACCCAATCCGCCTTGAATAACAGTTTCTTAACTAGGCCGGGTCGTTGCACCAAGTCGTCTAAACTAGAGCCTAAAATATATAACAGAGCATTCATTCTGTCGCTGAATCCCTTAATTGATTGGACTGACCCAGATTTAATCACCCTATTCAACAACTCATACAGGGTATTTATACAAGGATCATTCATTTTTCTAAAAAAGGAAAGCTGTCTCCACAGATATCTGGCTTTGAGTGAGACTAGACATAGTTCGTGCCGGATAATGGCATTGTGGATTGCCATGGAAAGGCCCATTACTTCCTTCCATAATTTCCCCTGAACCACATTTAAATAGGAACTCATATCCTTGGTGCAAATATCCAGACCATATAAAAGAACCGGCTCACATTTAGCAAGGTAGAAACGTCTAATGGGTAGGAGCGAACATTTACATACTCGAACCCTCAAAAATTTCATTTGAGTCTTTAATTTAGACGCTTTTTCTGCAAGGCTCAATTTCCACCTCTTTAGGCTAGAATTGTTAGAAAAATTATAGCCTAAGTATGTTATGGCCTGCACCTGTTCCACCAGATTGTCCCCCATATTCCAGACATAAGATTTCACAACTCTCTTCTTAGAGATTACAATCGTTCGAGATTTCGATGCATTGGGGGAAAGATTATTCATCATAGCATATTGATAGAAAATATCCATCCTTCTACGAAGACCCCGTGGGGTACGATCAAAAAGAATGAAATCATCCGCAAAGGCCATCCACTCAATAACCAAACTACCCATCCTAACGGGAGCGATGGAAGGACCCCGCCATATATCCTCCACATCGCTGACGTACAGGTTGAAGAGCGTGGGTGCAAGTGAGCAGCCCTGCTTAACCCCCACCTCAGTCTCTATGGCATCAGAAAGGGAACCTTCGTAGGATAAGCGCACCCTGACAGAGGTATTTCTATGTAAAAGAGCCAAGAGTTGAAAAGTCTTACGTGGAAAATTCATTGCTAACATTTTGGTCCACAGTCTATCTCTAATGACCCCGTCAAAAGCGTTAGAGAGGTCCAAGGATGCCATATAGACTTCGCCCATTTTAGTTTGATGGACTGTATCTCTTAAATGAGCCAAAATATTTCCGTTCAAGTCTGTTCCCAAGCCTTCTCTAAAGCCAACCTGAAATTTACTGAAGCAGGCATTCCTTCTAGTAAATGTATTGATGTCCCTTAAAAGTAGAATGCCAAAGACCTTACTAGCTGCATCTAAAAGGGCTATAGGTCTATAATTCTGAGGGTTAAGAACCCTCAATAATAGGGGACAATAATACTCTGGGCCCAAGTTTTAGGAATAGTATGGTATTTAAAAATATCATCAAATATAGGTTTGAGCAAATCAGCCCATATTCCAGGGGATGTCTTTATGACGAAGGGGGGAATGCCATCCGGGCCTAGTGCTCTAGAAGGTTTGAGTTTTTTAATGGCCCATTTGATATCCTCTAAATCCCACCCACAATCTTCCACCACGTGGGGACCTAAATCCAAATCCTGTTCCCTTGTAAAGTAAACAGGTAATGCAAACTTTTGCTTATAGAAGGCACTCCACACTTCTGCTTGGATCGGGCAGTCAAGTTTGTCTTTTGCAGGCATGAGCATAGAGTTAATAGTTGCCCAAAATTTAACATCTCTGCCCTTACAAAGATTATGCATCATCAATTGATGTGCTTCATGATATTGATCCATTCTCAGTGATTTGATAAGATTTTTGTGTTTCAATATAATTTTTTTCTTTCTAAGCTGTAATTCGAAAAAGGGAATGGGCAGTTTCTTCAAGGCTTTAATTTCACTGTATTTATTACGCTTGGAGGTTTGAATTCTGGAGTCGCCCACCCTCATCCTAGGTTTTATGACCTCCCTCTCACTGGTGCTACTAATTTTATAAACACATGACAATATAGTATTATAGAAGAATCCCCCCAATTCGATGTCTTCACCTCTAATAATATGAGGCAGCCTTCTGGATAGGTTACCCAAAACCAGACTATTAAATTTCGTAATTATTTTCTTATTCCATACAACCTTTCTCCCATTATTTCCAGCCTTTAGACCACACAGCGTGGGATTAATATAATTACCCACATTGGGAATGGAAAGAGAAAAACATAAGGGAATATGATCACCCAGTTCTACCTCCATAAGTATCAAGTTTCCACAGGCTTGCTTCCAGCTATTTGAAACATAGAAAAAGTCGATTCTAGAATTATTACTTCCTCTTTTCCAAGTAAATTTCGGTAAGTTCCAATCCCGGGCATGATCTAAAAGACCCAAGTCCCAATGATCAAGATAATTATCCCACCATATACCTCTTTTGATATGAGGAAGGAGCAATCTAGGAATCACCCCCTTTTCATTTAATGTGGAACCCTCAGCACAGGCCGAGTTAAAGTCCCCTCCCAAGATAATACGATTACCAAACCCTTTCTCGAACCATCCTCCCAGAATCATATTGAGAGTATCTTCCACTTCATCAATAGCCACTTTTAACGGGTTCCAATAGAGATTCAACATGAGGATCGGCTCTACCCTATTCTCCGAAGTGAGAATAATACCCAAGAGCCAATCACTCCTGAAGATCACCTCCCCGTGAAACCCCAAATTACGATCAATGGCAATAATCAGGCCACCACTAGGTCTGCCCAAAGGTCCACGCGATGCTAAAGAGGAAAAAGTATAGAAACCTTCTATATATATATCAGACAGCATCATGGTTTCCTGAAAAAAATAAATACGGGGGTGCACATAATTATCCCTTTTATTCAAAAATGTGTTGAGGTGTGCTCCCCCGCATGAATTCCAGGAAATCACATCGATATTAGAGCTGTTAGGAACGCCCACTATCCTGTCTGAGTGTCTGCAAGGTTTTAAGCGCTGGCTGTAACCATGACCAATCCTGGCCACTATTTAGAAGGCTAGAAATTAAAGCCAACCCTGGACCAAAGTTTTCTAGTTTATTGTTACCTAATTGTGGGATTTGTTGGGTTTGGATGTTATCTGTTTCCTTATATTGAAGAAACTTATCAACCTCTTTGTCATCTACTAAAGTAGATATATCATAACCCAAAGAGTTAAGATTCTTTTCTTGAGCACGTACCTTGTCTGCTACCATCGCTGAATGAAAACAACTTACCATACGATGGTTATTAAGGTTAGGTAAAAAGATGGCGTCTATATCATCTGTTGTAATTGCTCGTAATAAGGGAATCTTTTTAAACAGGCTTAGAAGGTAGGTTCTATTTAAATAAACCTGTGAGTCTGTTTTATTATTATTAATCCAACCCAGTATCTTCCCTGTACAGATCTTTAAAGGGGGCTGGGCCGGAATAGATTGCTTCTTTATGTGATCCACACTAGATTTGAACACAGCCTTTTCTTGAGGATCTTGGGTTTTGGAAAGATGTATATCTTGGGGGGTATCTCCCGTATTATTACTAGTGGAATCAATCCCCTTCTCAGGTAACACCATCAGCCCTTGTAAGGCGGTGATATTCGGACATACTACTACTGGAATTTCTTGGGAAATAATAGGGTGCCCAATTTGTTGTGTGCCTACAGATGTTCTAGCGTGTTTAGTACTAATTATTTTGCCAAAAGCTGTCATCTTTGTTTGTTTAGTTTGTATGCGCTCTAGGCCAACTTTTAGTATATTATTCTCCTCCGTACTTAGGTCGGTATTAATTTCCCCCTGGGCTGGGAGTCTTTATTAATAGGCTCCCCCCGAACCTGACCCTCTTCCTTATTAGATGCCTTATGGCTCCCCCTATCATCTCGCTCTTCCTGAAGCGGGATATTTCTAATTCCCTTGAGATTCGCATTTCTGCCTCTAATTTTTATGTTAGGCATGTTTTTGCTTTTTTTGGACATCCTAACCTGCTTTTTTGTCTTTTTTCGTCTACCGACAGGGGATTGGGGCATCTCATTTATATCGTAGTCCGAGCTATTTACTGGAGCTGTTACATCATTTTTCATGTTTGAACCTATTTCTAATACCTGGACTGCTAATTTTTCCTCTCTACATTTTGTCTTTTGTTTACATTTTTGCCCTTTTTTAGAGGAAGTATGTTGGGAGATTATTGAACCCTCACTACTAATGTTTAAACATTCCCCCTCTTTTATAATTTCTCTCACCTGCATCTGAGCGCTGGACTTTTCCGTGTCCTGTTCCTGAATAGGCCCTTCTGTTGCCATTATTATGGCATCCAGAAGGACCGAAGGACTATCTGGACAGCTCAGATCCTTTCCGTAGTTTTCATTATTGATTTTATTATCTCCTTTACCCTGAGAGACTAAATCCTCTACCACTATATTTGACGAGGTGGGGCAATCTCCTGTAAGCATAACTTCCAACAGAGTAGTAATCTTAGCATCCATGGTCATTAACCTAGTCTCTTGTTCCTCTCTGTATTTATCAAGTAGACTCTTTTCTTTAGTAATCTGTTCATTAATGTTCTTAGCCTCCACTATACCCTCCAAGAAAGCCAGACGAGTCACTAATTGGTTAAAGGCCGCTTGTTGCCCTACCATAGAGCAACCAATAGTCTCTTGGGATTCACCTAGGGTTTTCAAAGCCAAATTCAAACTAATGTGTAAATTGGATAGAAGTGGTATCAGGTAATCTCCTCTCTCCTCCCTTCTCAAACCAGGAGACTCCTGTTTATCTTCGTCTACCCCACGACTTTCCAATATGGTTCGCTGAGGGTCGGTAGCTTTATCTACAGTTATGGGTGAGTAATCCCTTTCCTTATCAGTTTGGGTATAGCTGGTCTTGCTATATATAGGTGGTATAAATGTCTTTATAATCGGTCTAATAGGGGATAGGTGCCTACCCTCTTGTTCTTTCCACATTATAGGAGTGTTTCTATTTTGTGAGAGTGTATCAATTGGCGCACCCTCTGATAAGCTCCTCACCCCCTTATCTTTGGACAAAAATCTACCTACTGGTATCTCTAGATCAACAATTTCCCTCAGCAAATGACCTGTAGCATCTGCCGTAATAAAGAAGGAATCATCCAAAAATCACTCTCCCCAATAGGCTGATTAAGATTATACTTAGAACGAATGGGGGTCTCTTTAAATTGGTCCCCCCCGCCAGACTGCTTAGAGCTCCCCGACTGAGGGGAATCGAGGGCACATTGCACCTTATCCTTATTATCCTTCCCAAAGATAAATGTTGCCGGCGAAATGTGAGTGAATTGCAAAGTTCCACATGGTTGTTTCCCCTTCCATATCAGGGAATCCAAGCATTGATTATCCCCTGCCTGTAATTTCCCAGTAATAATCCTCTTCTGAAGAGGAGTGGACGCATGATACCGAACTACCCTTTTAGTACCAATTCGACTTTGTTGAAGACATTCATCATCTGTAAGTTCCTGTCTGGAGTCTGGAATGTTCCTATTAGCCCCCGTATCCTCTATGTCTGGTATGTCCACATGTACCTCAGTCGAGGCTACAACATTCAAAATTGCAGGATCTATGGTGGGATATCCCTTCGGGCTCCCTTCAGCTCTAATATTAGAATTTTCATTAATATTCTCAGCCAATAAAATCGAGGCAGCCATATTTTCAGTGTGGTCAATACTAATAAGTGCCTCACAATGAGTCAGAGAGCCTGATTGGACCTCTACTATCTTAGTAGCTTGACACACGGCAGTTTCAAACCCGCTTCTAAGTGCGGGCATATTATAAAAAAAGAAAAAAACCAGAAAAGAAATATATTAGAAAATATTAGATTAGAAAAAAAAGAACACCCTGAGGGGAGATCAGCTCGCGGCCTCTAATATAATTATAATTGGGTCAGCTAAGAAGCATAATTATTGGAAATATCCACATTTAAAGAATGGGTTTAAAAAAAGCACTCAGTTGCAGGGTTGGGAACGCCCGGCGGCTAGTGGAGCTGCCAGAGTCCGACTCTCCACCCCGTACCCTGGAAGCTTTAAGAAGGACGTAGGTCAAAAGTTAGTAGCAGTAGACCAGATTACTCACAGCCGAACAGCCAAACAGCGGCTCCAGCCCTTACTGCCTCCAGGGCTTAACGCCGCAAGGGTGGCTCACGGCTGAAGATAAGGCCAGGTGGTGTCACGTGATCAGTCACGTGTCGCCGCTTTGCTCCGCCTCCTCCAGGAAGCAACAGGAGCACAGCAAGAGCCACACTCTGCTCGCAGTGCTGTGCTGTGAGAGGGAGGTAAATGTTCTCTTTCTAAAAAAAACGAAAGTTCCAAAGGCAGTAAAACCACAAATTTACTTTTGTGGACTGTGACTTTGGACACCTTTCCTTTGGATTATGATTTGTGGTTTTGCATTATTACACGGACATGCTGGTTTATTTTTTTTAAATTTCCATTATTGTTTGTTTATTTTTGATTCAATTTATGTTGCTTTTAATACATATTTTTTCTTCAAACCTCAATGTGTAGTATCATCTCATAGGTTTCATGCATATCATGATATGGGTTTTGACATTCACTGACACCCATTGGGTGTATGTGAGGGACATGTGTTCATTTCCAAACTTGAAATTGGGGTTCTATCATGTTATTGCCATTTCTAAGTGGGTGGATGCAATACTCAGGTGGGTGTTTGGCATTTGGAGGCTGACCATAAGGGCCAGGGATCTAGATTGTGATGACATGTTGGCTGGGGGACATGAGTGGGGGCCTGGTGGTGGGTGCCCCTGGATGCTGGTGGGTGGGGGCGCAGGGGGACATGAGTGGGAGCCTGGTGGAGGGTGCCCTGCACTGCTGGGGGGTGGGGGTGGTGGGAGACATGAGTTGGACATGAGTGGGGGCCTGGTGGAGGGTGCCCTGCACTGCTGGGGGGTGGGGGTGGTGAGAGACATGAGTTGGACATGAGTGTGGGCCTGGTGGAGGGTGCCCTGCACTGCTGGGGGGTCGGGGTGATGGGAGACATGAGTGGGGGCCTGGTGGAGGGTGCCCCTGGATGCTGGGGAGTGGGGGTACTGGGAGACATGAGTGGGGGCCTGGTGGAGGGTGCCCCTGACTGGTGGGGGGTGGGGGTGCAGGGAGACATGAGTGGGGGCCTGGTGGAGGGGGCCCCTTGATGCTGGTGGGTGGGGGTGCAGGGGGACATGAGTGGGGGCCTGGTGGAGGGTGCCCCTGGATGCTGGTGGGTGGGGGTGCAGGAGGACATGAGTGGGGGCCTGGTGGAGGGTGCCCCACAGTGCTGGGGGGTGGGGGTGATGGGAGACATGAGTTGGACATGAGTGGGGGCCTGGTGGAGGGTGCCCCTGGATGCTAGGGGGTGAGGGTGCAGGGGGACATGTGTGGGGGCCTGGTGGAGGGTGCCCCTGGATGCTGGGGGGTGGGGGTGCAGGGGGACATGTGTGGGGGCCTGGTGGAGGGTGCCCCTAACTGCCGAGGGGTGGGGGTGATGGGAGACATGAGTGGGGGCCTCGTGGAGGGTGCCCTGCACTGCTGGGGGGTGGGGGTGATGGGAGACATGAGTGGGGGCCTGGTGGAGGGTGCCCCTGACTGCTGGGGGCTGGGGGTGATGGGAGACATGAGTGGGGGCCTGGTGGAGGGTGCCCTGAACTGCTGGGGGGTGGGGGCGGTGGGAGACATGAGTTGGACATGAGTGGGGGCCTGGTGGAGGGTGCCCTGCACTGCTGGGGGGTGGGGGTGCTGGGAGACATGTGTGGGGGCCTGGTGGAGGGTGCCCTGCACTGCTGGGGGGTGGGGGTGCTGGGAGACATGTGTGGGGGCCTGATGGAGGGTGCCCCTGACTGCTGGGCGGTGGGGGTGATGGGAGACATGAGTGGGGGCCTGGTGGAGGGTGCCCCTGGATGCTGGGGGGTGGGGGTGCAGGGGGACATGAGCTGGACATGAGTGGGGGCCTGGTGGAGGGTGCCCTGCACTGCTGGGGGGTGGGGGTGCTGGGAGACATGAGTGGGGGCCTGGTGGAGGGTGCCCTGCACTGCTGGGGGGTGGGGGTGCTGGGAGACATGAGTTGGACATGAGTGGGGGCCTGGTGGAGGCTGCCCCTGACTGCTGGGGGGTGGGGGTGATGGGAGACATGAGTGGGGGCCTGGTGGAGGGTGCCCCTGACTGCTGGGGGGTGGGGGTGATGGGAGACATGAGTGGGGGCCTGGTGGAGGGTGCCCCTGGATGCTGGGGGGTGGGGGTGATGGGTGACATGAGTGGGGGCCTGTTGGAGGGTGCCCTGCACTGCTGGGGGGTGGGGGTGATGGGAGACATGAGTGGGGGCCTGGTGGAGGGTGCCCTGCACTGCTGGGGGTGGGGGTGCTGGGAGACATGAGTGGGGGCCTGGTGGAGGGTGCCCCTGGATGCTGGGGGGTGGGGGTGCTGGGAGACATGAGTTGGACATGAGTGGAGCCTGGTGGAGGGTGCCCCTGGATGCTGGGGGCTGGGGGTGCAGGGGGACATGCGTTGGCGGGCAGTAGTTCAAGGTGAGATTTGGGTTGGCTGGGGGGCATGGGCATGGTGGATGGCCTGCCTGCGGGACATGTGCAAGGTAGACCCCTGTGGTGTGGGCTGCCTGCAGGGGCCGTGGAGGGTGTAGAGGGTACACCTGGGAGGACCCACACGTGCAATTCACGTGTGGTGCTCCCCGCACACCCCTGGAATACACGTACCATGATGGAATCGCGTGTGATGCTTCCTGCACACCCCTGAAATACACATACCCTGCTGCTTTTGCGTGTGATACTTCCCGCGCACCCCTGGAATACACGTACCCTGCTGCTTTTGCGTGTGATACTTCCTGCGCACCCCTGGAATACACGTACCCTGATTGAATCGCGTGTGATACTTCCCGCGCACCCCTGAAATGCACGTACCCTGCTGTTTTTGCGTGTGATACTTCCCGCGCACCCCTGGAATACACGTGCCCTGATGGAATTGCATGTGTTACTTGCCACGCACCCCTGATGTACACGTACCCAGGACAATCGTGTGTGAAACTTCCCGAGAACCACTGAAATACACGTTCCCCGCTTGGCGTTTGCTGTTTGGCAGCCCTGTGAACTGGTCCAGGGTTAGCGCAGCCCTTTGCGATGATTTGGGAATTTTGAAGGCTTTTCCTTGCACGAGGGCGTTCTTGGGGGTGTAACTAGCGCTGCTGCAGGGTCGCTGCGCCACTCTGCGCCACGGCTGGTTTCGGAGGCTAAAATCCATGAATTCGCTGTGCGATGAAAAGGATTTTTTCGCACGCAGCTGGCGCAGTGTATCGCACGGGGACACTGTGCGCCAGCCGCGTGCGCAACTTTTGTGCGAATTTCTATGAATTACCCTCAAAATCGGGTATGCGGTTGTTGGTTTTTCGGTCAATTTCCTTTTCTGCAAGCAATTTTCCAATGGTTTAACATACCTAAACCTTGTGAAACACATGTCCACATGTCCAAGTCAATCAAAGTCACACCACCATGCAAACCACAAACAAGCCACAATATTACCCAACACCCAACACCCATGAACATATTCAAAATGAAATGCCATGTCAACCAGGGCACATATGAATCTCACACACACCATGTACACAAATGGCCAACATGCCTGTACTGCAAATCACAGAAGTAGGAAAGTAACAGATGTGCATGACAATAGACCACATACGTTCATCTAACATAGATGCAACATACCAAACATCAAACAAGCATGAAGCATGCAAGCTTGGTCTGATCACTTTTTTGTTGAGTTCACAGTGAATGCAGAATTCCCAAAGAAAATAAATCAAAGACAAGGTATTGAAATTCTATCTCACAATCTAAAAAACATTACCTCTCGTAAAATTGAGCCATTGATCTGCCCACTATCGGACCTATGTAATTTAACATCTCGTGTGCAATTGTCTATGGCCATCTCCTCTAATCTTATTAACATTGCCAAGACCATAGCACCACTAAAGAAAAAGATACCGAAGGCAGAGTGTAAGGAATGCTTGGTTCTCACCAGAACTACAGAGCACGAACGCACTCACTCTTAAGCACTTCCACACATGGAAAAGCATCAGAACGTTGGACTCCCTCAGAACGTATAAGAGTACTGCTAAAAAGTATAAACTGGCAATTTTGGAAGCAAAGAAAACCTTCTTTAATACCAGGATCGGAAATGCTGAGTCAGACACTAAAGAGCTTTTTTGCATCCTAAAGGAGCAGCAACTAACTTATCATACTGTTCCAGAAAAATTGATTAAAGATAGTACCGTCTGGTGTGACTTGATGCAGCAAGCTTTGCAGGATAAACTTGAGAAAATTATAAATACTATTACTGAAAAAAGTAATAATCTTATTCAAGAAAATGAAACATCTAGCCATACTAATAAAGCAGCTTAAACCCACTAAATGTAAAAATGTGATGTATCCAACAATTATCATTAAATCATGCTCGCCCACATTGCTAGGGCAATATGTAAATTCATTAATATCTCTTTGACAACGTGCATGGTTCCTCAGGATCTAAAAAAGGTATGGGTGATGCCAATTTCGAAAAAACCTGGACTGTCACCTGTTCTGCCTAGCAGCTACAGGCCTATCAATAATACTGCCTTCTTACTGAAAATGTTAGATTGTGTGGCGTATGAACAAATTTCCACCCATCTAAAAACCTACCCTGTCCTTAATGACAACCAATCGGGTTTCCGAGTGGGATTTGGTACTGAGACGGCACTCCTTGAGCTTAAAACTAAGCTACTCACTCTTATGGACAGGAATGAAGCTTTATTATTAATGCTGTTGGACTTATCAGCCGCTTTTGACCTCGTGGACCATTCAAACATGCCCACCAGGTTAAGGAATGTTGCAAACTTTTCACCACTTGCTACTCAATATGTGTCTTCCCTTCTCTGTAATCATGAAAATAGGGTCTACCTTGAATAAGCCGAATCGACTCCAACTAAAGTTAGCTGTAGAGTGCCCCAGGGTGCATGTACCTCACCATGTTTTTATAATATCTTTACTGCCCCACTGTTTGCTAGGCTGGCTCATGAGGGTGTAGTTTTTAGGAACTACGCCAACGACACGCAATGTGTCATTCCATTAACTGGGAATCATGAACAGGATGAAATAGGAATTAACACAACATTTGACCTTATTGAGTCATGGATGATTCATAATAAACTAGCACTCAAAAAGGACAAAACTGAGCTGATGGTAATTTAATCTACACGTATGATACAGAAACTGGGCACAGAATATGAAAGCTTTCATATAGGAGCAAAAGTTATAACTCCATTGCAGAAAGTAAAAACTCTTGGAGTAATACTTGACCAACATCTCACTATGAGACCTCATATAAGCAATTTGGTATCATCATGTGCATATTACATTAAACTACTGGCTCACTTAAGACCTCATCGCAGCTATCATCGGAGCAAAAATCGATTACTGCTCCAGCCTACTCAGAGGCATTGATAAAACCAGTCAGAATAAATTCCAGGTCTCCCAGAATGGAGCCGTTCGAGTAATAATGGGGCTTAAACATAGAGACCATGTTACATCGGCCAGACGATCCCTACACTGGCTCCCGATTGAAGCGAGAATTCGAATCCGAATTTTAACGATTGTCCAGAAATGTAAACTGGGCATGATGCCGGAATATCTACAGCAGCTACTGCTGGTGACAAGATCTTGTGACAGATTACTAACATCTAACAATCAGAACTTTTTTACCATCTCAAAATGTTGCACGGCCAAAATGGCGAACACAGCCTTCTCTGTAATTGCTCCTAAAATATGGAATAATATTCCCATAGAGCTAAGAAATCTGGAGTCTACGGAAATATTTAAAAAGAAATTGAAAACCCTCCTGTTCTCATAGGTAACTGATACACTGACAGCTGGCAATAGGACTCCCCTAGGGCCTACTTGTATTTATGTTGAGTGTGTCTTGTCGCCTCCTAAAGCCCCATGGTCCACGGATGCGCGTAATAAACGTTTTAAAGTAAAAGTGCCCCAGCAAGTAGCATAGTAACAATATGACCCACAGTGTGCGCCCGAAACCCACATGACAGCCATAGGACATGCTCACTCTGAGAACATGACCAAACAAAAAGTGCACTTGGACAAAGAGACAAGAAACGGTGTGGTAGAATCATGGCTTCAAAATGTATTGAATACAAACTGTGTACAAAAAAAGGGGAAGGGAATAATTGTCTGGGACAAAATAAATAATTAAAAAAATAAACATACAACTAATGAACTATGTACATGAGTGAGCGTGCTAGTCCACTGCGATCTCTGTCAATGTCTCCGCCAAGCCTGATTCCCCCTCCAAATTTGCCGCTTGCAGGCAGGCCTCCTCTGTTTCCTAGAGAGCTTGCAGGGCTTGCCTCATTTGAGATTCTATCTCCTCCGCTGCCATACAAGACTTCCCTAGGATGGCAGCCTGTGCCTGTGCCAACCACTCTTCAAACTCCGCCATGTCTATTGCTGCATCACATGCCCACTGTCTCTCCTCCTCAAGTTGCCTCATATAGTGCACCTGGGCCGATACAAGAGAACGCAGGCGTTGTCGTGCCTCCTGCCTCACTGGCACCATGTGTGTTCCTGTTTGCCTCATCGTACTGCCAATGCGCCCCAGGATTTGCCTCCTCACTGTCACCATCTCCTGCTAGCTGGCATTGCTTGCGCAGCGCAGGTACTCCCTCTGACTGGATGACAGTCTGCGTTGGGGGAGTAGAGCACCTGCACTGCGCTCAAGTGCTTGGTGTACATCCACAGCTTGTTCCCCTGTGGTCTCCTGGTTAGGCTCAGTGACCCCCTCATCAGTCATTGAATGGACTTCCACCTCCACCAGTGACACTGGCACATCCAGACCGGGCAATGGTGGGACAGGTTTAGTTTAGTTTAGTTTACTTTATTATTTGTAGAGCGTCCCTAACCCTGAGGTAACTGGGTGCTGTAGTTTGTGAACAAGGTTACAAAGGATCCCTATAGGATACATAGGAGAGACATGCTTGTCGACAATAGGTTACAGTTTGGTCGTCTAGCTAATTGCTACATATAAAGGCATAGAACAGTCGTTGACAGTTACAGTTTGGTCGACCGTGCAAGAAATACAGTAATACAAAGGTACATAGTGGTGTGAATTAAAAGTGCAAGGGTTTCAGTGGAGGAAGATTGAGATTTACCTGTGGCATACTAATGTTTCTTATCAAAGAGCCAATTTTTCACACTAGCTCTGAAGGCTCAGAAGGAAGGTTCAGCTCTGATAGTAAGGGGTAGAGGGTTCCAGCTTTTAGCAGCCAAAACGGCTGCTCCTGCCATTTTTAATTTTAATCTCGGGATGTTGTGACAGGGCGAGTAGAATGATCTGTTAGTACTGGTTTCTTCAGAATTTGTCAGGCAGATATTTCGTGGCGGAGTTTGACAAGCATTTATGAGTAATGACTAGCGTGCAGAGCGTGATCCTGTCACACACCGGGAGCCATTGGAAATCCTGTTTAATGGGAGAGATATAATTAGACCGGGGTAAGTTTAATGCTGATCTCAAGGCATTATTCTGTAGGACCAGCAGTCTATTAATATTATGTTCAGAGGAGCCTAGGAAGCGAGTGTTACAGTAGTCCAGCTTCGATAAGAATAATGTCCTGGCTAGCATGATGCAACTGTTGGGTGACAGGTGTGATTTGCAGGCGTTTATCAGTTCATTGGTATAAGCTATAGTTGAGGCAGTGGCGTTCACTTGTTTCTTAACTGATAGAGTAGCGTCCAGAAAGACGCCTAAAGTTTTGACCTCCGTTGCAACTTTGATGGTGTTCCTGAAGGAAGTATACCAGGTGTCAAGTTTATTTAGACAAACGTGGGTGCACAGAAGGCCATTGTGGTAGCTGGCATCAAGGTATGGAGGATGACTGGGGCACAGATGAGGAGGAGGGGGCTATTGCAATGGTCGGTCCAGAGGGACCACCGGAAAGAAATGCTGTTGACAATTGTGCCAAGAGGTGGCCCATCTGCACATGATGCTCTACAAGCAGCTCAGGAGGTGCTTGTACAGCATCACACATAGAAGCCTGCCACTCCACGGCATCCATCAGAAGGGGTAGCATCTCCTAACAGATGGGCACATCAGCTGGAAGTGCGGTCTCGATCCATCAACCCAGATTACTCCAGCGAGGTCTCAATGGTTTGGGGCCCCTGTGTGACAACTTCACCACCACCCTGTCCCACTGCTGCCGAGGTGGGCACCACAATGATGGAAGCCTGGGGTTCGTCCTCAGCAGCATTACCCGATGTATGGAATGGTACCCCAGCCACATCGCCCTCAGAAGAGGTGGACACAACTTGGCATGGTTGGGTCTACTCCTGGGTCTGGAGGCCTTGTCCCTGGGTTTCAGCTCCACAGTGCAGCAGGCACCCTCTTCGCAAGCCACAGCAACTGTGGAAATGGGAACACAGAAAAAACACATTAATCAACAGTGCCAATGCTTGTGTGTGTAACTGTAGCATGCAGTCAGTCAGCATGAGTCAGCAGGAGTCAGCCAGCAACCAGCAACTGCCACACACACAGGCCCATGCCCTGCAATCAGAATGAATACAGTCACACAAGTTTAGGAACAATTACGAGTCACATTGACAAGACATGCACATGTGAACCAAGCACATTGACATGTGGCTACATACACATTGCAACCACTCATTCCACATCACAATACCAATGCTGCAGTGACCCGAGTGTATCTTCTCAGCAGGGCAATGGGAAGGGCACCTGGCCACATGTGTCCATAGCACCATCCAACCAAATCTAGCAGCATGCATCTCTGAAAGTCCGACATGAAAGCATGCAACATGTACATGTACATTCAACCATTGCTGAGGATCAAGCAGCAATGCTATTGCTTCCAACCCTAACAAATGCCATGATGACATGCCATGTATGGCTCAGAGATAGGACCAAGGCCTGTGAGCCATCGGTGTGGACCGCACTCCCTCTAGCCCAAATATGGTCAATCTGTTTCATAGGATATTTAATATCTTGCAATTCCTTCGAACCAGGTAAAGTAAAACAATCTTACAAAAAATGCTTAGTTCTGCAAGTGTGTATTCTTTTTGACACCACAAATGCGTTGTCTTCGTTGAGAGCAAAAGGGAACATGTACATGGCCTATGTATTTCGGACTTCTGTCCTTCTTCTGGGCCAGCCTTTTAAATCACACATGAATTCAATCCTTCACTGCATAAGCTGTTTGTGTCAACATGTTTGCAAATGAATATCATCAAGCATCATCATCAGCATGAATATATGAATCACAGGACACCCACAATACACAACCCAACTTGTAATTACATCTAGAGAGAAGGGAAAATATGCAGATATCCAGAGTTACTTTCATTGCTTAAGCGGTCCATTCTTCTATTCACAGGCTTTTATGCACTTGCGTTCTTTGTTTATAAATGTCTGTAGAACATATCTCATGGTTTTACTCAGCTGAAATTGAGCTCTATATTTTATTTGCTATCACCTTGTGTCAGGGTTTAATTCCATAGCGTGTGTTAGTGTGTATCTGTTGCCATTCATTATCAGTGTGAACCTACGTGCATCAAACCGTTAGTCAAGCGTGTCACATCATTCAACACAGGACTGTTGGTGAGTAGAAATATGTGAGTGGTGACTCGTGCCGTGCAGATCTATATTCTTTTTAGGTGACTTGTCATCCAAGGCGGCACATGTGTACCGCGTCTTGGTTAGCCTCCGTGTTCTACAAGGGAATAATATTCATCAACAAACTATGGTCGTACATATATATTTGAATATGGTAAAACATCCGTTTTACAAGTCTTCCTCTATTCAGATTCTTACCTCAAATCCTGTGGTCTGCTGCGTTCCACACGGCAACCCGAGCTGCCATGTAGCTATCATTTAAATGGCCCCTCATTCAGTGGCATGACAGATCACAATGCTGTCCCAGATAGACAAATGTACTAAATTGCCAATACCACACATCAATACATATGTGTCAGTCTCAGCAGCTGAGTGGGGATGATGCAATCATCATTTGCAATTGAGAAACCCATAGAGGAGGCGTGCATGAATGTACCTCACATGCCCGCAACATCTCAATCTGGCAACTGTTCACGTCTGAGGCCTTGCTATCAGCATCTTACATTGCATGCTCACAGGTAGACTTGCTCACCAAGAACTGACAGAGCACAACCCTACACCTGTCCACCTGTCCTCCCTGTGTACTATCACATATGCCCAATGTCGGCATGAGACTGCGTGCCAGTTAAGAATTGGGCAACACACATGCCTTGGTAAGAACAGACTTGTTCACACTCACTCTATAGACAAGTTCACTCTGTGAGCAGTTTGGATCCTTACCTGCAGGTCAAGTACCTGGATGTGGATGTCTGGGTTAACCCTTTCCAGGATCCTGAGGTGAAGGGGTGAAACCCATTGGTGCTCTGCATGATGCACCTCCACAGAAGCACCGGCCTCGAGGGCCGCCTTTCCCTGGCTCCGGACCCTGAGGTCACCCAAGCACATCTTGGCATGGTCCCCGGTTTGAACTGCCACATTGATGGCAGTCATGATATCTGTGCAGATCTTCACACGTCCCAAGCTGCGGCTGCAGGTTGAAGAGGACATTGTAATGGGCAGGACCTGCTCATCCAGGATGCCATCTTCTGCTGCAGTGAATTCGACATCCCTCACCCATGCATTGGAGGTGCTGTTTGATGTACTGGACATGGATCCCTTTGAGGCTGGTGCGGTATAGCTGGGCCCTGACAAGACGTGCTTGGGAGCTGTGGTGGTGGAACAGAGGGGTGGAAGTTCCAAAATGGCAGATGAGGTGATTACAGAGCCTGATACGTGAATCACAGGCGAACAGACTATGAGGGGTTAGCAGACACTCAAAGGCAGTGCAGGTGGTCAGCAGCCACCCTCTCTCTACCAGGCAGAAGGAGATGATGAGGTTTGGAGGCAGCATAGGGCAGGAGGAGTCAAGAAATGGCACAGGCCAGGAGGAACAGGTGTCTATGCATGAGGCAGCAGTGGGAAGCTCAAAAGAAGGGACCTATGTGCATAATTTACAAAGCGCATGCAGCGCGCCTTCGTGCTTTACTCTGTATATGGTGTCAGCCACCTTGCTTGCCTGGATGCAGAGACATTTAGGGGTGCAACACGCATTTCCTGGCATGCACAGTGCCGGGGACATTTAGGGTGTGCAACACGCATTTCCTGGTATGCACAGTGGCAGAGACATTTAGGGGGTGCAATGCACATTTGCTGGTGTGCGTGGTGCGAGAGAAATTTTATGTGCGCAACTCACTTCACCTGGTGTGCAGGGAGACAGAGTCTGTTAGGGGGTACCACGCAGATTTTGCACCCACACGTATGAGATGATTTCCCTAACCACATCATGAGTGTGAGGGCTCTGCAGAGAGGAAGAGGACAAGGATAGGGAAGAGGGCAGAAGAAGGGTCCACCTTCCAAACATGGTGGTGTGCCTACAGGTGCCCCTGTACCAACAAGTTCCACTACAGGTAAAAGAGAACATCTTGCAGAGCAGGAAGAGGCAGCACCCATGAAGAGGCACAGGTCAAGGAGAAGAGGCCACCAAGGAAGAAGCGCTTTTCATGAGGAGCAGACAATCCCCACAGATTGTGTTGATGAACACTGGGTCGACCTGTACACTTGGGCTGGCAGTACCCTTCCTATGACCCAGCGGTAGAGGATGTGCCAGGAAGTCACAGACCACATCAAAGCCTGTGCTGTGGAGAAGGGGACTGCAAAAAAATCCACAAGAGAATGGGGGACTTCATGCAACAGACCAAGGAGACGATCAGCAGCAATGTGGCCTCTGCCCAGGTAATTGGATGCTTGTAGGCTCATGAGCAGGGAGCAGGTGGATGTTGTGGGAGACATGGACATTTATGCAGCCACATGAAGTGAGTGCCATGTGTGCATGTCATATGTGCGTGCATCTGTGCATGACATGCTGTCAAATGCTGTGGTACAGTTGGCTGGGGTCCTCCTCACCCATCCATGGGTACGGCAGGAATGCTACCATGGTTACTTCCATCACATGTTGTGCATTCAGGGAGGTGGATGCTTGATGCCTCTGTGCTGTTGACATTGATTTCATGGTACACATCACTGTATACAGAATATTACTGCTACGCCAATCCACCTTTGAGTCAGTGGCCATGCAAGTGCACACTGGTGCAGTCCATGTCGCACTCTCCTCACACATGGTTGACATGCATGTGAGCATGGCTAACCACATATCTGGCATAGGGCAATGTGGTGAAGGGGGTGACGGGACTTATTGCAACACATATGCCTGCACACATGTTTGGTCAGCAGAGGTAGAGGTGACACTTACACATGTTGCAAGTACTCAGGGTTGAAATACATTAGGGGCTCAGCAATGATGCACAGACCTCCATTAATCCACTGGTAGAACTTCCACTCTCCTCATACATGTCTGTACATATTTATGTTCTCCTACTCCTCCAAACCATGGCATGATGCAGGGCCTAATATGCACCAACATGATTGCACAGGTCATCGAATGCCAGTCACCTGTGCCTTTCAAGTTACAATGTTCCCAGTTTAAATGTGTGATGTATATGTGGCTGGAGCTATTGTGTCTGCATGCAATGTAATTGACATATGCATGTTCAGCCAGGTAGATATGTCTCTGTATATTGTTGTCTGTCTTTGTGCAGGTGATGACGCAGCAAATTAGGAGGAGGAGCAGAAAGAGGAAGTGTTGGAGGATGAGAAGGTGGAGCTGGAGGTACAACCATCTACCAGTGCAGCCCGGGGTGCTGTGCCTAGTGAGAATCGCCTTGTGCTGCAGCATCATCAGCAGGCCTGACGACTCATCAGATGATGCTGCCGAATCTGATGCGGAGGGCATATTGACGATCATGGTGGAGGGGCCAGCACTGAGGAGTCTGGATCCTTGAGGCTGCTGAGTCTGAGGAAGAGAGCCAGGAGACCCTGAGCCCGGCAGTGGGAAGCCCTGCTTCAATGGTGGATTCAGTGTCTGCAAGATTTCCTTAGCCCATGATGGAACCAGCAGCGGAGACTGGTGCCATTCAGAGGGTTGCAGACCACCAGCCAATGACAGTGCTCTCACTGCGATGAGACCTGGGCTTCGGCATCCCGACTTGGTAGGCTCCACACACGTGGTGGTTGTGTGTCTGGTGGACTCTTAGAGTGGGAGGAGGAGTTGGTGTGTACAAGTGCCCAACAGGGCGATGTCCTGCAGGAGATGGCCAGGGTTATCCATCTCCTGGCTGAACATGTGATCTCCTCAACTACTGCATGCACGTACGAACAATGCCTATTGTACCAGGAGGGGAGTGAGAGCATGCAACAAAAAGGCAGAGATTCCCGAGGATGGGTTAGCTCTAAGGCAATCCCTGCATGATGGGTTTTTGGCCTCCAGGGACCTCCAGCGGCAGGTGATGGACACCTTGAGGGAAACACTGCATGTGGG
The DNA here is from genome assembly GCF_040938575.1 of Ambystoma mexicanum. Classification (NCBI taxonomy): domain Eukaryota; kingdom Metazoa; phylum Chordata; class Amphibia; order Caudata; family Ambystomatidae; genus Ambystoma; species Ambystoma mexicanum. The sequence continues at coordinate 1,268,023,321 of NC_090922.1, read as the reverse complement.
GACATTGGGCTAAAGGAAATCCCAACATCAAGACATGGGATCCCACAGTAAATGACTGTAGGCAGAGATATTGGCTTTAAGTCAATCCCACCGTCAAGACACGGATAACTTGAGTCAGTCTCTGCATGATGAAATGTTTGCCACAAGGGTCTACCAACGCCAAGAAAGGTCGTACTTGAGGCAATCTCTCAACATGCAGTTGGTGACATCAAAGGTCAGCATACATAATGACTCTGTGACCACTCGCGACGCACATCACTAGGACCGCATGCTGTGACGAATCTGAGGATGAAGTCCATTATTTCCAAGGGGGGACCACCTTGATATGGCTGGGACGGTTCCTTCCCAGTACAGTAATCGCTCTGGGGGTGGTGTGCCAGGGGAGAATTGCATTGAGAGTTAGTCCCCCTGTGGGACTAAGGACGACCATTACCAGACTACGTGTTTTAATTCGCTTTACCACCTTTGACAAATCCTCCTGATCCTGCTTTGGAAAGAGCTAATCTATACTGTTGCCAAATCAGCCAAACTCCTTTACCATGTTCTTAACAAGCTATTTATCCTAACTTGGATGATAACATTGAAAAGTCAGATAATAGCAAGTATTGCACATGTGACTAGAAAGCAATACAGTGACAAAGAAGATACCTAATATATTTTTTTGCCAACCCAAGTTACTTAACAGGGATAAAAATGCAGATGATACAAAGTATTGTGCCTATAACTTTAAGACTGGTACTGTGACAAAGAAAATGATCCGGAGGAGAAGGATCACTTACAGAGTTGAGCGAGGGTCTTGTTCCGAGTGGTCAGTTATTGACTACAAAGAGTACAACAAGCTGATGCAGGAGATCCATAGCAATTCAAGCTCAAGCTCAGATGCCGAGGAGATGCAAGAGAGTGAGAGCCATCCCTCAAAGAGGACAAGCGGTAGCCATAACCGGACACAAAGCAAACCACAGAAGAAACAGAGCATAGAGCTGAAGGGAGGCTAGAGTCTGCAGAGACCCTGCAGACACAGCTGGATGCACAGAAGCTACCAGAGCATCCAAGAAGATTATATTTGCCCAGAAACCGCTGATTCCGCCAAAGTGAAGGCAGACAGGTACGTGGATTGCCTAGGAGCTGTGAGAAGTCCAGGGAAGCAATGGGACTCAAGAATTTCGAGAATAGGAAGGTTTGGGACCATACCCTTTGAAAATCAGAGGGAGTCCTTTGAAAGTCAGAGGGATTCCTTTGAGAGTTAGAGGGAAACAATTGAGATAACGAGAATGAGAGGAGCTGAGACCGTACCCTTTGAAAGTAAGAGGGAAATCATTGAGAAACCAGGTATAAGAGGATATGGGGCCGTACACTTTGAAGGTCAGAGGGAAACTAATACAAAATTAAGAATAAGAGGGTCTGGGACCCTACCCTTTGAAAGTCAGAAGGAAACAAACAAGAAACCAAGAATAAGAGGGCCTGGGACCCTATCCTTTGAAAGTCAGAGGTAGACCAATGAGAAAGTAAGCAGCTACAATATAACACCCACACCCAAAAGTCAGAGAGTCTGGGACCTTAACCAAAGAGAGGGTATGGGGCCCTAAACTACACTAGACACTACACTAGACACTTGGCAGGAGTGTGATCCAGGCAGATACAAATTGGCCATGCAAGTCTGGGACCCGCACCTAAAACCAAGAGGACATGGGACCCTAACCAAAGAGAGGGCCTGCAGCCCTGAAGTACATTAGATACAGTTGTACACTTGACAGGAGAGTGCACCAAGCTGATACAACAGAACTGTGTGAGTCGGGGACCCACACCCAAAAGCAAGAGGGCCTGGGATGCTAGCTAGGGAGAGGGTCTGGGATACTGAAGTAAATAAAAGATAATTGCATACATGGCAGGAGAGTGAACCAAACAGATACCATGCAACCCTGCATGTCTGTGACCTGCATCCAAAGTCCAGAGGGACTGAAACCCTGATGATACGGAGGGTCTGGGACTCTGAACTGAATGAGAGTAAGATTGGTACATTGGACAAAAGAGTGACCCAAGTGGTCCCCACGCAACTTCGCAAGTCTGGGGCTCGTACCCAAGTATGTAGACAGGGTTTGAGACTCAGAGAGAAACAAAGAGACAATTTAGGGACCCACTAAGGAAGGATATTTGGATATAACATCCCTAAGGGGGTGAAAAGGGCATGAAAAGGGGGCGGGGGTGAGTTTTTTATGACTGACTGACTGACTCATCAATGCCAAGCTCAAACTGTTTAACCTAGGAACGTGAAATTTGGAAGGTATGTGGTTTTCATGATGTAGGCACCCACTAAGGAAGGATTTGGGGAAATATGTTCCTAATGATGTGAGAAGAGGGAGTGAATATTTGTATGTGGATACCTATATCTCAAATAATGAAGATGTTACAAATGTGAAAATTGGTATTTAGATTCTTCTTCAAAAATCGAGAAAAATGTGTTTTACCATTTTATAAAAATCCAGTTAAGGGAGGTGGAAAAGGGGGATGAATTATTTTTAAAGGATCTCCCCAACCGAAGATGATAGAATAGTAGAAAATGACATTTTCAATCTTCATTATGAAGTAAGTTTACGTGCCAAATTTCTTGCTCCTAACGTCATTAGTTCTCAAGATATGGATATCACTAAAATAATTAATACTAATTTTTCCGCATTTCACAGTTGAGTCATAATATATCATTACAAATTATGATTATACTATTACAATTTAATATTTCAGTAATTACAATATTCCCCTTCAAGGTTTTTTCACCATGACCATCAAAAAATCTCAGGCGCAGACTTTAACGGTAACAGGGATTGACCTAAGGAAAAACTGCTTCTCGCATGGGCAGTTTTACGTGGCATGTTCCAGAGTGAGCTCACTTAACTCTCTGGTAATCCTAGCACGTGAAGGGAAGGCAACTAATGTAGTTTACAAAGAAGTACTCAAATAGTGATTCTTTTGTAGGTTACAGATGCCAAATAACTAATTTAAATGTTTTTGTTTGTCTCATTGCAACATGAAAACACGCACATCAATGGAATAACTATCTTTGTTTTCTAGCCAATATGCCACGACAAATGACTGCAATAAACATAGTTTATTACGTTAAGATATCAACCTGTAAATTATATTTCATACAGGTTTGAATAAAAAACTCATCTGTCTTTTAAACCCAATTGTATCAAATACCAAAATCCATGCGAACGAAGCTATGGGCAACAGTCAGTCATTAATAAAAAGTCTTTATCCAAAAATATATAAACATTGTGTCTGGGCCTTACTTCTGCACCCTTACAATGGTCAGGAAACACCATCCAAGGTTCCACCACATGATGGTGGTCCCATTTGTACCATGCAGGTGTTTCCATTGGCCATGTCCACACACACCCCTATCCTCTTGCACCCTCCACCTCTTCTTCATGCACCCTGGTGTCCAGGAGCCTGTGGAGGGGGCTGTGAAGATATCAGGCTGGATACGATTTGCCTTAAAGTAAATAGTCCTGTATTCAGGTAGTAATGCTGCTCGCTCATGGCAGAGCCTAACAGCTCAATATGTCTCAAAATGTTCGAGGCAAGGTTCTGGAGTAAGGGTGCTGTCTGTTAGTCAGCCTGAACGGGGTTACCAGTCATTTGGTCGAAAACCAAAGGATCGAATGCCATTTGATCGACAGTCAAATGGTCGAAAAAAATGGTTGATTTTTTTTTTTTATGGGGGGGTTCCCCCCAACCCCCTGTTTTCTTTATTAAAATATTTTTTAACCAACCAAAACTAAAAATATATATATAAATAAATAAATAAATAATTCAACCTTTTTTTTTCGACCATTTGACTGTCCATCAAATGGTCATTCGATCTTTTATTTTCGACCATTTGACTGGACACCCCTGAACGGCACCTCAGTATGCCCAGTGGAATCGCTCGTCGTCCTCCTTCCAACGTTATGTGTCTGTCTCTGTCTGCAATACCAAGGATAAGAACATAAACAAACATTAGCGTTCCTGTAATAAGCCGAACCTTCCCGACTACTATCCAATCAGTGGGCACCTTGGACGCCGCACGGCTTACGGGGGCCGAGCTGACACTGTCCCACCCCCTTGGGTGGTACCTTCCTTCAGGTAGCAAAACCTTGTCCAAGCCGAGCTCCAGCCCGGAGCAGCACCTGACCTCAGCATAGGTATGGACAGCTGTATCTGTGGCACAGGCCAGTTCACAGGACCAGGACTTCCCCCTCCCACCAAACCGTGATTATGGACTGGCCTTACCACAGTAGAGCTCTGCATGCCTTGTTGACCAGATACGAGAAGTAACATGGGAGATGGGTTGTTGTGGGGAACAATGCACCATAGGAAACATAGTGCACAGTCGAACCTAGGGTATAGCAGATGCCCCCTCACAAACCCCCACCAAAAGACCAGGCCATCTGCAGGTCCACCAACCGAGATAGATAGTCAGCCACTAGCTGGAAAATACCAGGTTTATGCACTGTATGGAAGTCAAAAGGCTGAAGAGTAAGAAACCAATGCAGAACACAGTGGTTGGAGTCCTTTTGGAGGGCCATCAAATGAAGAGGGGCGTGATCACTGTACACAGTGAAATTATGCCCCAAAAGTATCTAAGGGTTTCAATGGCCCATTTCATTGCAAGGCCCTCCTTCTCAAGAGTAGAATACGGCAGCTCATGGGGCAACAACTTCTGACTAATAAACTCAAAAGGATCTAGATCGGATTCACAACCCTGAGACAAAACAGCACCCAGACCACAACCAGTTGCATCGGCCTGCAGAAAGAATGGCTTTGAGTAGTTAGGGCAGTGTAGCACTGGGCAGCAGGAAATCGTAGAAACCACAGTGTGGAAGGCCCAGACAGCTTTGTACTGTAGAATCGCTGGATGATTAGCTCGACGGGCATCAGTCAAAGGAGCAGCAATGGTAGAAAAGTGTGGAATGAAGCAGCAGTAATACCCCACGAAGCCCAGGAAGGCCTGTATTTCCTTCTTTGTGGTGGGAAGTCGTAGCTTCTGTATGGCTTGGATTATGTCAGTTAGAGACGTTATCATCCAACATCCAACAGTATAGCCCAGATATATGGTTGTCTCTGCAGCCAATCGGGGGTTCCTTGGATTTCTATGCAACACTGCCTCCTTGAGGGCTGTTTGTTTGTTTGTTTGTTTGTTTGTTTGTTTATTTTATTTATATTGCGCGCCTGACCCAGAGGTATCCGGGTGCTTGAGGTGAAGATAACGGTTACAAGGTACAATAATATATACACAATACAGAGTTGTAAATACAGGTAATATATATTTTACACATACATAGTCCTGGAAATAGATTAAGCATTGCAAGGGGCTGGTGGTACTACGAGGTGTACAGTATAGGGTATTGTGGTATCCGATGTATTCGGGTATAGTTAATCTTTATTCAATAACCATGTGATGACGTGACTTCTGAATATTTCAAATGTTGGGATAATTTTGATGTCCTGTGGAAGTGTGTTCCATAGTTGCGTGGCTAGAACCGGGAAGCTGGTTCCGCCAGCTCTTTTTCGATTGAACCTAGGCACCACTAGGCAGGAAGTGTTGGTGGATCTTGTGGTTCTGGTTGATTGTTTCAAGGTGAATTTATCTGTAAGATATGGTGGGGCTAGGTGGTTCAGGGCTTTGTAAGTGAGGCAAATGGTTTTTAGGTACATTTTTTTCTTGAATGGAGAGCCATTTGCAGGACTTTCTAGTTGCTGATATGTGCTGTCTTCTAGGATTATTTAATGCCGCTATGAGCGCATTGTTTTGCATTACCTGTAGTTTGTGGATTATAGTTTTGTTGGCTCCTAGGTATAGGCCATTGCAGTAGTCCAGTTTGGACTGAATAGGTGCTCTGGCCAGTATGAGGCAGCTATTGAAGGATATTAGGGGTCTGCTGGCTCTGTAAGGATATTTGGCGTGTTACAGCACAGAGTACAGTACTACTGCACAGGTAGCAATTTTTTTGATGCAGCACCAGCACATGGGTGTGGTGCATTGCTATATGTGTTGCCAGAGTAACATGGACATATAAGTAAAGACAGGCTATTCAGTCAAAAGCGATTTTTACATATAAGATGCAAATCTATTTTTACAGTTAAAAACACATGTGCACATTCAAAAATGCACACTATTTTTCACCTGAAATGCCTATGGTGCAAGAGACACATTTGAAAATTAATAACTAACCTTATTAATAACTAACCTGACTAATAAAACTGCATTTAACATAACCCACTAATAAAAATGTGTCTCCACTGCAGAATTAGGCCTACTCTGAAAGTGAACTTTTAAACGCACATTCATTTTTTTTTCTCTGCTGCTCTGTCCACATAACTACAGGAAGCAAAGAGCTTGAAGGAACAGGAAATCAGTTGGTTACAAATTTTTACTGTAGAAATGAGCCATTGTGTAGTGAGGGAGGAGATGACATGATTGATTCTGATTGGAGCAGCGTCATAGCAAGTATCATGCTAGAGGCTGTGATTAGAGTTTTGCTGGGGAAGCTTGAGGAGAGGGGGAGAACAATCGAGATCTGGCAGAGCTGGGAGAAGGACCTGTTTCCTGGCTGAAGCATTCCTGCTGCAAAAGCTGAGAATTCCAGGCAATAACCCCGGTTTGAGAACGACAGACGCTTGTTTTCACTGGGGTTAATCTTTAAGGGAGCCAAATTCAGAAAGAGAATAGCCGGAGAAAACTCATGCTGAACAGATAAGGTAATTAAAGAAGTGTGGGAGCTGTGCGAAAGTGTGCGAAACTGTTCAGTCAGTGTATTCGAGGGAGTCCCAGTCCCTTATCAGCATATGTAATGTTACCAATTGAATATATTCTCGCAGTTCTCTGTTCATTTTATCACAAATAATGTTGTACCATTTCATTTATTTCTGAAAAAAGGGTTAAACTGTGTTTAAAGGAAATTTCTATAATACAAAAATATCTGAAAACAGATAGCTAGTGTGTATTATTTCTCTCTTTCATTTTGCATGGGAAAAGGTTTAAACGTGGGTATATTTTTAAACAGTGCAATTGTCATTTTAAAACAGATGTGTGCATTATTATATTTAGTATGGACAGTTGTGAGTGACTGTTTGTAGCATAGCTTGTTGGAGGTACATGAGCCAACGGGAAGAGAGACTCTCTGGACATAGTTCCATACCGTATATAAGGTAGTGGAAATTACCACAAAAATACCACAATAGCCCATGGTGGCACACAACACTAACACTGAAAATGTGGTATCCCTAAAATGTAGGCCTGAGGTCTCTCTAGTGATCAGGAACAATCTAGATAAAAAACAAGGGCTGTTGGATATGGGGGCCACAAATAAACCAACCAGGCAATTTATCGCGCACATTATCTAAATAGGTCTGAATTCTGAAATAATGCAATGTATTATTGTTATGTGTGTTCCAATATGAATACAGAGAGTGATTATTGCTAAAGGTATTTTGGCGGTAAGAAAATACCGCAAAGCCCCAAATATCCACAAAATACCCAACATATTTATGGTGCGTTGCAGGCCGGGAAAGTGATCATAGAGTACCTACTGGGCGTGGCAAGCGTGTCTCACACTGCCATTTGCACATTAAAGGGAACCCATTTTATAATAGCAGTGTGCCACTAAAAACGAATTTCAGAATGTCACAAAGGGAAACCACATTTTCAGACCTAGTGCAATATTTAGAGGCAAAGTTGTTTGCACATGGGACGTGGTCGTCGAACAGCACCTTAGAATGGCGTGACCGCATTCAGGGTGAGGTGCAGAAAGAAAAACTAGACAATATTTTTGCAGAAGGCAGCATAATTCAGGTCTGCCTTACAAGATTATTGAATGCAGCCGATAAAAGTGCAGAGAGACTGTTTAATACGGCTATGCGGCAAAATATGGTTTATTTTGAATAAGTCCCTGCGAATGCAGGAGAATGATACCCAGCTAATTAACAGGTTAAAGACTGAATTAGATGGGGCAAGTAAAAATCAGGAAATGTTAAGAGCAGAATTGGATGTATGCCAAAAAGACATGCAATTAAAATGCAGAGACTTCGATGCTCAGTTATCCAAAAGACTGAAACAATTTGAGGATAGTGAGCAAGAATTGGTACACTTAAAAGCCTTAGTGGACCACATTAGACAGGATAAAGATGAGGTTGTTTCAGAAATGCAGATTTTACAAAAAGAACATTGGGAAAAAGAATGTGATCTCCAGAGTGCAGAACAAGAAATGATTAAAATGATTCAAGAAAGAGACAAGAGAAATAAAGAGTTCAATGAATGCCAAATGCAAATGTGCGACATGCATGAGGTGATTAATAAGATGAGTGATGAAAACAACTATTTGCAAAATGAAGCAAACAGACTCCTTAAAAAGTGTAAGGACTTAGAACAGCAAATGTGCATTCCCAGGTCCCAGGAGAGGCGGCAGGGTACCACATTCAATGGAGTGGAGGTGAATTCTAGCTCTGCCCAAAGAGCTAGTGCTCCAGTGACTGGGCCGGTGACTGAACTTGGTTGCAGCGCACTTGGGGGATTTGATACTCCCATTGGGGGCAGCCACCAATCTCATACACCTGAAAACAGGATTGAATCACAAAATAGTGCAATTCCATGCATTGCAACAAGTAGCCCCATAAAAATAATGAAATCCATTAAAGCCCTGATCAAACCATTTAAAAAGGGAGGTGAATGCTGCATTGAGGATCACTTAGAAGCGGTGCATGACATTTTTAAAGCACTCCAGATACCTAAGGAACAGTACAGACAATATTTTCATTTAACTTTAGATGCCCCGACGGCCAGCATCATAAGGGGATTAAATGAACAGCAGAATATGACCTGGTTGGAGTTTGAAAAAGAAATTAGGCGTCATTTTTCTTCTTTTCAGTCATTGCAGGAGGCAAAGAAAGTCGCTTACACAATTACTGCTGGACCTAATACATCCCCTCGCCAATTTTTACAAGACTTAAAAAGAGCATTTTCTCGCTTTGATGTATCTTTTGACTCAAATTCCAAAGAGTTTAAAACTGCATACTTCTATGGGCTACAGAAAGACATCATATCCCAATTGGTCCGTGAATTTGACCGTGACAAGTCCCTTGAATGGATTGTACATCAAAGCACAAAACTATATGAGGTACTCTATTGTCAGGGTAGAGAAAGTGATAAAATGAAAGATACAAGACCTAAATCTAAAGAACCCTCAGCCACAGTAATGGAAATCAGGTCAGCCAAAATGTCCCTTGAGTCTGCTCAAAGCCAAGGTAAAAATAATGTGACACCTGAACAAAGGGGTAATCAACAAAGGTCGCCATTTCCTGTACCAATGTTCCAATCACATGATCCTAGTAATAGAGAGAGCTACATCAGCCCTAGGTATTTAGGGGACAGACCCCGGGTAGGATATCGGCCTGATATCGCAGGTATGAACAATAACCAGAGACAAAATCAAGATCAAAGAAATGATGGTCCCTACCAGTCATTGGGGACACAGAGCAGATTTGATCCCAACACCATGATATATGGTAATCAGGATAGACCCCGATATGTGGATCGATTTACTGATAATGGAAATCAACATAGGGGCCAGTACCCACAATCTGAGAGACAGGACATGAGGCAAAACGTGAACTACAATCCATGTCAGTACAATGATTCCCCACCAGGGGACTATAATCAAAGGATGGGTGCAACCCGTTCCCCTCCACAAATGAATCAAGAGTTCAGAAACCATCCCAACCGACATCAATCACCTGAGAGGTATCAGAATAGATCCAATCAGGGGGAAAACAACCAATATCGACCTAGGCCACAGAAAGAGGATCCTAGAGAGATGGAAAGGTTCCATTGCCTTGAGGCCCAAGTGAAAATGTTAGCTGAGCAAATAGGAAAGCTCTATACAGCGCAAAAACAACCTTCCAAAGAGGGGGCTGATGGCCATAGCAATGACCGGGGGGCTTCCGAAAAGTGACTAAGTACTCATGATAACTGCAGTGCCAAAATGACAGATTGTTTTGATATAATTTTGCATAACGACTCTGAGATGCCTAATGGATTAAAAATGAAAGTGCCAGTAAATGAACTTGTGACAGAAAGTGCAAATACTTCTAAAAAAGAGGTACGGTTTAACCTGGAGCTAAATAAAACAGTAAAGATTTGTACAAATGAAAAAGAAACATTAGGAATTCCAAAAGAACAAAGGGACAGATTTAAGAAAAATGACTCATGCATGGGGAATACCAGTGAACAGGGAGTAAGTGGGGATGCTATAGCTCCTTCCCTGGGCAAGCAAAACAATGACCAAACACAGACAGAAAAAGGAAATACTCAAAAGGAGGGTACAAGTCAATCACCTGAAGAATTCTTTGAGCCACATATTTTTGAAGAGGCTGAAAGGGCTGGAATCACACTAACGGGGTAATTCATAGAATCCCTGCGCCAGCCGCGTGCGCTAAAATCCAATTCCGCGCACAGCGTATTCATGGATTCCAGCCACCAAAACCAGCCGTGGTGCACAGTGGCGCAGCGACCCTGCAGCAGCGCCAGTTACGCCCCCAAGAACGCCTCTCGCGCAGGGAAAAGCCATCAATATACCCAATCCAGCGCAAAGGGCTGCGCTAACCCTGTACCAGCACAGCAAGCGGGCTATGTGTATCACTGGGGTGCGCGGGAAGTACCTCACGCGATTCCATCAGGGTACGTGTATTTCGGGGTGCGCGTGAAGTTCCACACGCGATTTCAGCAGGGTACGTGTATTTCAGGGTGCATGGGAAGTTACACACGCGATTTCCGCAGGGTACGTGTATTTCAGGGGTGCGCATGAAGTTCCACACGCGATATCAGCAGGGTACGTGTATTTCAGGGTGCAGGGGAAGTTACACACGCGATTACAGCAGGGTACGTGTATTCCAGGGGTGCGCGGGAAGTTCCACACGCGATTCCGTCAGGGTACGTTTATTTCAGGGGTGCGCGGGAATTTCCACACGCGATTGGGCCCGTGCGAGCAGGGTACGCGTATCTCAGGGGTGCGCGGGAAGTTCCACACCCGATTCCATCAGGGTACGTGTATTTCGGGGTGCGGGGGAAGTCTCACATGCGAAATCAGCAGGGTACGTGTATACCAGGGGTGCGCGGGAAGTTCCACACGCGATTCCATCAGGGTACGTGTATTTCAGGGGTGCGCGGGAATTTCCACACGCGATTGGGCCCGTGCGAGCAGGGTACGCGTATCTCAGGGTTGTGCGGGAAGTTCCACACGTGATTCCATCAGGGTACGTGTATTTCGGGGTGCGGAGGAAGTCTCACACGCAAAATCAGCAGGGTACGTGTATACCAGGGGTGCACGGGAAGTTCCACACGCGATTCCATCAGGGTACGTGTATTTCAGGGGTGCGCGGGAATTTCCACACGCGATTGGGCCCGTGCGAGCAGGGTACGCGTATCTCAGGGGTGCGCGGGAAGTTCCACACGCGATTCCATCAGGGTACGTGTATTTCGGGGTGCGGGGGAAGTCTCACATGCGAAATCAGCAGGGTACGTGTATTCCAGGGGTGCGCGTGAAGTTCCACACGCGATATCAGCAGGGTACGTGTATTTCAGGGTGCAGGGGAAGTTACACACGCGATTTCCGCAGGGTACGTGTATTTCAGGGGTGCGCGGGGAGCACCACACGTGAATTGCACGTGTGGGTCCTCCCAGGTGTTCCCTCTACACCCTCCACGGCCCCTGCAGGTGGCTCACACCACAGGGGCCTACCCTGCACATGTCCTGCAGGCACCCCATCCACCATGGCCATGCCCCCCAGCCAACCCACATGTCAACTTGCACTACTGCCCACCAACGCATCTCCCCCTGCACCCCCAGCCACCAGGGGCACCCTCCACAGGCCCCCACCCATGTCTCCCACCACCCCCACCCCCAGCAGTGCAGGGGCACCCACCACCAGGCCCCCACCCATGTCTCCCACCACCCCCACCCCCAGCCACCAGGGGCAGCCTCCACCAGGCCCCCACCCATGTCTCCCACCACCCCCACCCCCCAGCAGTGCAGGGGCACCCACCACCAGGCCCCCACCCATGTCTCCCACCACCCCCACTCCCCAGCACTGTGGGGCACCTGCCAGCAGGCCCCACTCATGTCCAACTCATGTTCCCCACCACCCCCACCCCCCAGCACTGTGGGGCACCTGCCACCAGGCCCCCACCCATGTCCAACTCATGTTCCCCACCACCCCCACCCCCCAGCACTGTGGGGCACCTGCCAGCAGGCCCCCACCCATGTCCAACTCATGTTCCCCACCACCCCCACCCCCCAGCACTGTGGGGCACCTGCCAGCAGGCCCCCACCCATGTCCAACTCATGTTCCCCACCACCCCACCCCCCAGCACTGTGGGGCACCTGCCAGCAGGCCCCCACCCATGTCCAACTCATGTTCCCCACCACCCCCACCCCCCAGCCACCAGGGGCAGCCTCCACCAGGCCCCCACCCATGTCTCCCACCACCCACACCCCCCAGCACTGTGGGGCACCTGCCAGCAGGCCCCCACCCATGTCCAACTCATGTTCCCCACCACCCCCACCCCCCAGCAGTGCAGGGGCAGCCTCCACCAGGCCCCCACTCATGTCCCCTGCACCCAGGTCCTCACAATCCCCAATCATGTGCGTTATGGTCAGCCCCCACAGCCAAAAGGCCCTACCAAGTAACCCATTCACCCACATGGAAATGGAAATTACATGTTACACCCCCAATAAAGCAAATGAACCCATGTCCGTCACACACAATGGTTGCAAATGAATGGGAAAACACCCAACATGACATGCATGACACCAATGAGATGATACCACACAGTGAAGTATGAAAACAAAATTGCATTAAAAAAAATTGAATGCAAATGAAATGAAACAAACTACAATGGCAATGAAAAAAAGATAAGCTGCATGTCCGTCCAAAAAAATCAAAACTACAAATCCAAATCCAAAAAAATGTTGTTCAAAGTCACATTAAAAATAAAATCAATCCGAGAGATAAAAATAAATGCAAAGACCATTGCTCCATGGAGTATAAATCAAAAATAAAAAAATAAAACAATCCAATGAAGAACTATGTACAAAACATCCAAGGGTCCATGAGCCCAACTGAACAAAGGAAACCTACAAAAAACCCTAACTAAAATGCAACTATATACAAAAAATGGAGCTGTGTCCGTCGACTCCAAATCATAAGAAGAAACAAATGAAACCTAAAACTAAAGAACTATATACAAAGGCGGCGGGCAAGTCCAGCGGCTCACTCCGTGGTGTTCCGGGCCAGGGCATCATCAAACTCCTCGTCTATTTTCCGGAGGCGGTCCTGTTCCATGGCCCCGAGGGTCTGCAGGGACGACGCCATCTGCTCCTGCAACCCCCTGCGGATTGCCTCGAGGCACTCGGCCCGCCTCAGGGCCCTCCGCATGGAGTTCTCCGCCCTGACCATCGTGAGCCGCGCCTCTTCCGCCCGCCGCCGCTCAGCACCTATCTGCTGGCCCAACCGCAGCCACACGGAAGATGCTTCCTGTCCTGGGTCCTCCTGCCCTCCGGCCGATGCCTGCCCCTCCGATGTTGATGGCCCTGAGCCATGATGCCTCCCACGTTGACTCTGCTGCTGCCTCCGACGCAACTGCGTCTGCCAGCACGACGGCATCCAGGCTGATGGAATCCACCGACGCCGTCGTGCACGTGCCCTGCCTGATGATGCCGGTACATCCTCCATCTGCTGGGGTACAGTTGCTGTGGTGTCCACCCCTGCTGGACCTCCGACTCCCGACTGTGGCAGGGATGGGATCTCCACCGAGCTGGCTGCATTGGTCAGGGCAGGTCCACAGGGGGCCCTGGTGGCATCTGGGCCGGAAGACGGCAAGGAGAACGACTGGCGTATAGTCTCCACAGAGGAGGAGAGGGCCGCCAGATTGTCCGACACATGCAGGAAACCCCCGAACATGGACGATCCCAATTGGGCCACATCGGCACGGTGCTCTTCGTGATGACGTGCGTGCTCCTCCTGGGAAGCACGCACGGCATCACGAATCACAGCCGTGCGCATCGCGACCCCAATCAGGACCTTCTCCATACGGCCAGGGGTCCCCTCGTCCGCAGGTGGAGGGGAGTCAGATGACATGGACATCCCCTCTACCTGCGGACGGGCCTGGAACGGGGCATCCCTGCTGGTGCATGGTGGTGCACCCACAGGGTCAGGGACAGCGACATGCACAGGCCCCTCCACGGTGACCTGTGCTGCCTCCTGCCCCTGCCCCTGGACTGCACCACTTGCACCAGCAGGGATGCCCCCACCAGGCCCCATGTGCGCCTCAGTGGCGGCCTCCTCCTCCTCTGTGGAAACCACCGACCTGGATGGCTCCTCACCGTCTTCCGCCGTAGCAGGCCCCTGTGGGGGCTCACCCACCCCTTCCGCTGCAGCCGTGGGGGCATCCCCGCCGCCTTGCTCCACAGCGCCGTCTCCGCCCTCTTCTTCACTAGCCGCTGCGTAGAGGGAGACATAGAACACAAGCATCAGGGTACTGTACAATGGTCCCCTAGACAGGAAGCAATAGCAGATGAGTGCCACTGTCAAAGTACACTTCCATCATGTCCCTCCACAACACATGTGTCAGTCCAGGCAAAACACACACAGTGACAGTCATGGTGCATGCCATGGACATTTACATACATGTCCAATGGACTCTTGAAACATACAATGTAATGGAACTCACATGCATCATGGGTCATGCCTATCACATGCACACACTTCACCTCAGTCACATCCATCTGGCCCCGTACACCCCAATCACAGTGGATACAAGGATGACTAGGCTGCATCAGTGATTCTGTACATTGTCACAGACATGTGTCATGCCTCCATGGCATTCACAAGTCACAGACACGCAGGTCAGGCACACAGACATGCATACCATATATGAACCTGGCATCAGCACCCATCCCTCACCCCCACCCATGTCCAGGAACAGAGACTGCCATGCTCTCATGTGTACAATCTGCATAGGGCTCCTCATGTCGCATTTAAACTCATGCAACAACCGTGCGGTTCACACATTACTGGTCGCACATGCATTACCATGATGTCCCTGCACACATACATGGTCTCCCTCTCAAGGACCTGGGCGTGGAGCGCTGGGTGTACGCGTTCCAGGACCCTCATCTGGATGGAACTCATGCGGCCCCGGCCCCCCTCCACGAGGCGCCGGGCCTTTACGAGGGTCCTGGACCTCAAGTCCTCCCAGCGCTTCTTGACCTTCTGGATGGTGCGGGTTGCCACCCCCTCCGCGTTGATGGCAACCACACAGTCGGCCCAGATCCTCTCCCGTCCTTCCTTGTTGGTGCGGGACGATCCGAAGAGGGCATCATACTGCCCCAGGACTTGCTCCACCAGGACACCAACTTCGGTGGCAGTGAAGCTGGTGCCCCTCTGCCCCTCTGGCCGGGGGTTGCCACTGGTGCCAGATGTTGATGTGCCCGACATGGCAACCCCAGGGGCAGGAGTGGGTGGGCAACTGGGTCCTGGGGCTGGGCTGTGGAGCGATGTTATCCGAGTCGGGAGTCTTCTGTTCCAGCAGGGGTGGACACAGCAACTGGACCCCTGCAGATGGCTGATGTGCAGGCACCAAATGGCAGGGCACGGTGGCAGCAGGCAGGCAGGCAGGCAGTAGCAGATGGCACGTGGGAGGCTGCTCAGGGCACTGGGGGGCAGTAATTCGGCCTTCTGGGCAGGAGCGTGGTCTTCCGTGTGTTTTCGCGTTGCCAGCTTGATACGGAGTGATTTGGCACGTGAAAATCCTGCACGTTAGCGTGATATTCGAGGAAAGGCCCTTAGCGCGTAAGCGCGTCAGCACGCGTACGCGATTTCATTGGACCAAAGGCCCTTACAGCGTAAGCGCGTCTGTGACGTTTCGCGCATGGGCGTTGCCCTGGCAGGGCTTGGAGATCCCGCGTGCCTTTGAACTGCTCTGTACGTGCTTTTCGTGTGGTGCGTGTGTTTTCCATCTGTTGGGGTTCACACGCTATTACTTCACAGCGGGTGTTGGCTACGCGTTCTTCTACACGCAAGGCAGACGGTGCGTGGTACCCCGCTCCCCCCCAGGCCCGATCGCGTGAAAAACTTCACGCGAACCCCTGAAATACACGTAGCCCGCTCCCCCAGGCCCGTTCGCGTGAGAAACTTCACGCGAACCCCTGAAATACACGTAGACCGCTCCCCCAGGCCCGATCGCTTGAGAAACTTCACGCGAACCCCTGAAATACACGTAGCCCACTCCCCCAGGCCCCATCGCGTGAGAAACTTCACGCGAACCCCTGAAATACACGTAGCCCGCACCCCCTGGCCCGATCGCGTGAGAAACTTGACGCGAACCCCTGATATACACGTAGCCCGCTCCCCCAGGCCCGATCACGTGAGAAACTTCACGCGAACCCCTGATATACACGAAGCCCGCTCCCCCAGGCCCGATCGCGTGAGAAACTTCACGCGAACCCCTGAAATACACGTAGCCCGCTCCCCCAGGCCCGATCGCGTGTGAAACTTCACGCGAACCCCTGAAATACACGTACCCCGCTCCCCCAGGCCCGATCGCGTGAGAAACTTCACGCGAACCCCTGATATACACGTAGCCCGCTCCCCCAGGCCCGATCGCGTGAGAAACTTCACGCGAACCCCTGAAATACACGTAGCCCGCTCCCCCAGGCCCGATCGCGTGAGAAACTTCACGCGAACCCCTGAAATACACGTAGCCCGCTCCCCCAGGCCCGATCGCGTGAAAAACTTCACGCGAACCCCTGAAATACACGTAGCCCGCTCCCCCAGGCCCGATCGCGTGAAAAAGTTCACGCGAACCCCTGAAATACACGTAGCCCGCTCCCCCAGGCCCGATCGCGTGAAAAAGTTCACACGAACCCCTGAAATACACGTAGCCCGCTCGCACAGGCCCAATTGCTGTATGTTGCCACTTTTGTAATGCGCAGGGACGCTGCCGCCTGCCTTCGTGTGGCGGACGTGTTTCGGCTTGTGCTTGTCTTTGGCTGTGCGTGGCTTTGCCCTATTCGATTCCATGAATACGTGTGGTTCGAGTGTGTGTGGGCGTTCCGTCTGCTTCCCTGCAGTACATCCCCAGTTACGCCCTTATTTTCACACGTTGTTCCCCATTCCGCGTGTTACGCCCCGTGTCCCGCCCACTTTCTGGTGTATGCGCCGAGGTTGTGCGCTTTCACTGTGCGCGTCGCGCATGCCTTTCGGGATGTTGCAGTGACTTGTGCGCCATGCACGGGTTTGGCGCACATCCCGGGGTGTACACGCGCAGGGACTTCCATGAATCGCACGAGTGCGCGTGCGCCTGTTTTTTTCCGCTTGCGCCTGCTTGCGCCTGCTTGCGCGAAGATTTTCGGCGCACGTTTGTTCCATGAATCGGCCCCTAAATGATCATAAATGCACAGAATTAAAAAATGACAAATTGCTGAATGATGTTGTTACACATGTTCAGTTGGAAGGTTGTAATGTGGTCTCTGATGTTACCCAGATGGATGGGCGAAAAGTGGCCACACTCCAAAAAAACTCTGATCATGGAAAATGAATAAAGTCTCTCGCGCAGAAATGGGTAAAAAGGAGGGAAAAATGTCTTTCCATTTACCAATGTGCTTAGCCAAAAGTGAAAAAGACCTGAGAAAGGTGAGCCCTGAAATCAGTAAGAATTCACACTTCTTATGTGTATTAGAGGAAGTTGAGGACAGATATTATGCACCCATGTAGAAGAAAAATGCCACACCTTTGCTATGATTGACACTGGCGCACAGGCCACAATTATGTCCAAGGAGCTGGTAAAGAGTATCAATGAAGGGAGACCCCCACAGAGTCAGATCACAGTGAAGGAAAATCAAGGTCCAGTGCATAACTTTAATGGGGACCCATCATAGGTGTAACTGAGGTTGACATAAAAATAGGAAAGCACAGAATGAAACAAGAGGTATTGATCACATCTATTTGTGAAATTCCATTTCTGATGGGGACAGATTGCCTGAAAAGATTGTCTCCTCTCATAGATGGGGTGAATGGAGTGCTGTGGTCCTCAACCAAAAAACCATTGAGGCCTAAGAAACTAAAATCACAAAACAGCAATATAAATGAATGTCACACCGTTGCCAAAACAAATGATGCTGTGGAGGTATATCTCCAGAATAGCTGCATACCTAGTGTCACTGTTATATTAATGTGTCAAGACAAAATGCAGAGCGACAATGAAAAACTACCTGTACAAATATATTTGGACCCAAGGAAAAATTGGCAGACTGCCATAGATGAGCACACATTACGTTTTTATTTAAAAGAGAAAACATGCAAACAGAATATTGCTCCTAAAACAGATTCAGAAAAACACATTACCACTCTGGCAGAAATACACGTGGAAGATGAGCAACCATGGGTTCATGTTGGTATAAATGACTATTTTAAAACAAAAAAAGCCACTTTAGCGCTTGGACATGAAAGGAGTTTCATTAATGAGAAATTGTTGCGAAAAATAATGGAGAGGGAAGAAATCCCGAAATTTAGGATTAAAAACCAATATGTTTCTGGGTGGACAGTCCAGACTTTGAAAACCGAATTGCAGGCAGATGCATGCTTAAAATTAGCATTGGGCAGAAAATAATTTACCATAATGTATGGATAGTGAGTGGAGCCAAAATGAATTTTACATGGGCAATGACATCATGCACAGAATTGTATGGTGTTAGATTTCCTTAATCAAAAAATTTGGTCACGCCTAGGTGGTCCGGCACCTGAATTTGAAGACAAAAGAAGGGCTTATCATTGTGCACAACTGGTTCCTTATGCAATCGAATTACAAATGAGGAAAGATAGTATTATTCCTGCATTTACAAAACAGCTTGCAATAACACTGAAATGCAAAAATGGACAGCAGATGAAAGGCTCTGATGCATTTGTATGCCTGAATGAATCCATAAAACAGCAAGGCCTGTATTGTGAATACATTCCATTGGTAGACATTGGTGAAGGATCTGTAAAAATTATGGTAAATAATAAAGGTTGTCAGGATATTCATTTAGAGGAAAACTCCCCATTAGGAATGGCCATACGAAAATCACATTATACGGCAGATTTAAATAACATGGTGATTGGAAATATCCCTGAAAAGTATGTAGATGCCAAGGGTGAGTTGCCAGAACACCTGGACTCTCAGCCCAAAGGAATATTTAAAATTAATTCTGTGTATCCTTATGATTCAAATGAGACAGTGTGCTGCCATCAAGAGGATTGCATAATATTTAATTTAAATGAAAATTAAACAGAAAATCAGCCCATTGAAGTGGAAGCTGATATGCCAAAATATTTAAAAGTGGCAGCTTTACAAAAAGACACAGCCACACAGTTAGAGGAAAGCGCCGAGATTCCCTTACCAGAAGATTTTCCAGAATTTTCCAAAATGGTAGAAGAGCAGATCTCCTTAGAGGATGCGTGTGAAAGCAATGGGGATAGGGACAATCTGAGGGAGATATTTATTGAGTTCAAGGATGTATTTGCAAAAGATGCTTATGATTGTGGTTTAACTGATTTACATGTGGCCACACTACCAGAAGGGTGTAGCAGAAATCCATTGTTCGTACACCAGTATAGACTACCGCTGGCATGTTTAGAATCATTGGCAGAGATTATTAAACATTTGGAATCGCGGGGAATCATCAGGCCCATTCATAGCACATCCAATACACCTATTTTAGGTGTGTTAAAGCCAAATGGTCAATGGCGGCTATGTGCAGACTTGAGAGAGTTAAATAAAAGAGTACCAGTATCTAGATGGCCACTGCCATTCATTGATCAGGGCCTAGCTCAGGTACATGGTTCAAATGTATTTACCACATTAGATCTCACATCTGGATATTGGTGCGTGCCATTGGCAGAGGAGATACAACATTTATTTTCCTTTACATTTGACAGGACTCAATATGCCTGGCTTAGAGCTCCGTTCGGGTACATCAATAGTGGGAGTGAATTTGGCATATTTTTGAGAAAGGCCATGCCGGATGCAGCGGAAAGAGGAACAATAGTTTATGTGGACGATGTCCTGATAAAAAATGAAAGTCTGAAAAGCCATTTTGATGAAATAAGACATGTACTTGGCCAATTGCAGAAAGCAGGCGCCAAAGTATCTTTGCAAAAAGCACAATGGTGCAAGAAAAAAGTGAACTTTCTAGGGCATGAAGTGACTGAACATGGGCTAAATCCACAAAAGAAGAAAATAGAGGCCTTACAAATGTTAAAAGATCCTAAAAATGTGAAAGGAGTAAAAAGTTTATTAGGGATGACAGGCTATAACAGAAAAATCATTGAAAATTATGCAGAAATCACTCAACCATTGACTAAACTGCTTAAACTGAATACTCCCTGGAAATGGGAAAAAGAGCAGTCTGATGCAGTGGCTAAATTAAAGGAATGTCTTGTAAAGGCACCATGTTTAGCATACCCCATTAAGGACAGGGATTTCTTTATAGAAATAGGTTTTTCTGAACATTGTATGTCAGCAGTGTTATCACAAAAACATGATTTGAATCACAAAACCATTGCCTATGCAAGTAAGGCATTTTCCCAAGTTGAAATGAAATTTAATGAATGTGAAAAGGCCCTATTAACCACTGTGTGGGCGCTATAACATTTCCGCCCCATTGTTCAGGGAGAAAAGGTGATTATTGAAACAAATCATCAACCTTTGCAATTTTTAGAGAGTAAAAGAATTAGATCAGGTAATCTAGCGCAGTCAAGAATCACTTCATGGACGCTGGTATTACAAGGTTTTCCCGTAGAAGTGAGATATGGTCAAAATAAAAAGAACCCAATTGCTCAAGGGTTAGCTGACTTACATGACTGCGCAGCTGAACAAATACCAAATGAAATGGAAGTGGAAACTAGTTTGCAGGAATTTGAACAATCACCACACAAAGCTTTTGATGAAAAAACATGCAAGGATTTGCCAACTGTATATGTGGATGGTTGTGCTTTTCACATTGAAAATGACAGTAATAAACAATTAGTGGCAGGAATAGGAAATGTCTGGTTGAAATGTGAAGGCATCCCCAGTATAGGGATGAGGATTGGAGATAGGAGCAGTCAGGTGGCGGAATTGGCAGCCATTTATAAAGCAATTGCTACTGCAGTTGATAAAAAGTTCAGTGAAATTGTCCTGGTGACTGATTCTGACTATGCACGGAATAGCTTTGTGGAGTATTTGCCTGGTTGGAAAGCAAGAGGCATGGTTACATACAACAAAAAGCTACTTAAACATGGAATAATTATACAAGCCATAGACAAATTGGTGTCAGAGAATAATTTACCAATATACTGGAGAAAAATTTGTGGGCATTTAAAAACACCAGGAGAGGATAAGGAGGGAAATGATAAGGCAGACCACCTGGCTAAGATTGGGGCTGTGATGGGAGAATTGCTACCTATTGATTATTTAATGGGTGAAATACAAATTGATGCAGTGACACATTCTAAAGCACCAAAGGAGGTAGATCAACCGGTGGTGCAGTGGAGTCATGACACGCCAGACCAAGATTTGATTGAGGCACAAAAGAATGATCGAATTTTGGGAATCTATTATAATCATTTGATAGATCCTGAACAAAATTCTTTAACAGAAAATTATTGTATGGGAAAAGAAGAGTTGAGGGTGCTATTAAAGAACAAAACACGAATTAGATTACAGGATGGACTCATGATTAGAGAGTCCATAACAGGACAAATACAGTGGGTACTACCCCTTTCATTCAGAGGGCTAATGCTACACCATGCACATGATGCCATAACTGCAGGCCATAGAGGTTGACAAAAAACATTAGAAATACTAAAAGATTATGCTTACTGGCCACATATGTCCCAAGATGTGGAATTATATACTAGAGGATGTCTAGTATGCGCCCAATTTAAACCTGCTTCACCAATGCATAGAGCACCATTGATGAAAAGAGGCCTAACTCTCCCATGGTCAGATTTGCAAATAGACTATGTAGGTCCTTTAAAAAGGTCGAGCAGGGGAAACCGTTATATTTTAAGTGTGGTATGTTTGATGTCAAAGTGGATTGAATGCATTCCTGCACCAGATTGTAGTGCGCAAACAGCAGCCACATTGCTGGTGAACCATGTGTTCTCAAGGTTTGGGTTGCCACAAAGAATTGAGTCAGACAGAGGAAGTCATTTCACAAGTACTCTAATGAGTAAGGTATGGCAAATACTAGGTGTGAAAAGGAAACTACATATTGCATATCGGGCAGCGTCTTCAGGTACAGTTGAAAGAAGCAATAGGTCTGTTGTGGATATTTTAAAGAAATTTGTGGCAGAAGCAGGTTCCAGCTGGGGTTTACGTTTACCGTTGGTTTTGATGGCAATCAGATCAACTCCTGCCAAAGCAACAGGTGTTAGCCCCCATGAGGTCTTGACAGGTAGGAAAATGGTGTTACCACAACACCTACTATACAGAACACATGAGCAGACACTTGTGAGTGCATCCACAGTTCATGAATATATTGATGAACTGAGGAGGCATTTGCAACATGCATTTGCTTTTGTGCAGAGAAATCTGGAAAGAGCTGTTGACAGTGCAAAGTCTTATTATGACAAAAAGACATCAGTAAAGGAATACAGTGTAGGGGATCAGGTGTACAAGTTTCATTTTGGAAAAAGTAAACAGAAAAATTCTAAATTTCTAGCAGCCTGGCAGGGGCCATTTCGAATTATAGATAAGGTCTCTCCTGTAGTTTATAAAATTTTGAAAAATGAAGGTGAAACGGCAATAGAGCAGTTCGTCCATGTAAATCAAATCAAACCATGCCATCCCAGACATGAGATCAGGCAGCTTGAGCATGTAGAAACAGATAAAGTCCATTTAACACAAAAAGAGAAAATAAATGGGTACAATCAGGAGGCAGTGACAGAGAAGTTAAAAAGTTGATTGTTATAATGGCACATAAACACTATATTTAATATAAAATAAATAAATAAATATATATATATAATGGAAGCTCATGGTTGGTGTGCAGAGAGAAAATGTATTAAATATTGAATGCTGTTTTATATGTGCTTGTTTTCTTTTTAACTTGTGTTTAATTTCAGGAAAAAAAGAAAAAAAAAAAAAAAACGAAATGTTTTTACCAAGCATGTACTTAATTTGTTTCTTTTCTATTTGATTTAGAAAATTAACATTATTTGGTCGGAGGTTCCGGGATCAGAGCCCACGGGAGACGATGGAGTCCCGGAGCCCACGTGGACGGATTCCGGGAAAGCCCCAAAGAGGGGTGAAGACCAAGGCTGCAAAGCGATCAGCATTGAAGATGATACCGATGATATGGTTAATGATGATGATATTTGGAGGGATCTTCAAGAATTCAGAAGCACAGGTTGTCATTGAACCTGGACCAGCATCTGGTATCGCGGTGGAAGAGGCACCAGGATGATTTCCAAAATATATACATACCATTGAATCCTGAGATTTTGATTGAAAAACATTTGAACAATACCGGAATTAAGATTGAACAGACTAAAGAGTGGCTGGAAATAAGAAAAGAGGACACTAAGCAGTTAATAAGAGATATATTAATGCAGTTGGAAAAAACATTTGTGAATTCAGCAGACATTAAGAAGAGGAGAGGAAAGAGAGGTGCGGTGATGCTCGCGATATCATTGGTAATGTCTATAGTTGGAGCCATAATAGGTACCACAATATCAACTGCCAATTCTATTTCGGTAGGAACACTGAGTACTAAAGCGCAACAACTGAGTATTGACCTAGAAATAATACAAAAAACATTAGATGGAATTAGAGGGGGACTGGATGAACAAGTAAGATTCATAAATGAAACTGCAATCATTCTAAATGAACAAGCGGATGTAATGCAACGGGCGACTAAAATAATACTTAAGCATGACAGAACTTTAAATGAAATATTGAACATAATGAGTCCTGTTGATAGACTATTAACAAATTATATGAGAGAAGTTCAAACTGCAGTTTCAGAATTGATTCAAGGACATATCCCCTTGTATTTTGTTTCGCAGGATATTATTCGTCAAATGATAGAAAGATTGACCAGGAGGGAAATTGATATAATACAGGTAAAAATTGCATTCGAAATGGGTAATGCAATGCCGTTATATGTGGACTTGGAAAGACTAGAGATCGGATTTTTGCTATGCATCCCATATGTAGCCCCTGAACTTATTTATCAAACGAAGTGGGTACACAATGTGGGATTTTGGCAAGAGGACAAATTTATTAAGATTAAGACTCCAGAAGTGGTGGCATTTCAGTCATGGGAACCTGAAGTTTATTTAATACCAAACCTGGAAACATGTGTCAAATTTAAAGAACAAAATTATATGTGTCCAGGTAAACCGTTTGTTCCTGATGCCACAGATGCTATTTGTGGTTTGAAATCTGACCCAAGTATATCAGAAAAATGTGAAGTGATTATTAGCAATATGGGGAGTGAAGAAATGGCACAGGCTAAGATGGTCAGAGGTAAATGGTTGGTCAGCACCTGTTTAAAGAACATGACGGTAGTACATTTAAACCATGGAACATACGTGAAATATAATGTTTTTTATTTACAGGTTCCAAAGGATACAATTGTGTCAATTGGGGGGTTAACATTGTTTCATGTAACAAATGATGTTTGGGAAAGCCAAGTGGAAAATATCAATTTTTTCCAAAGGGATACTTTTCCAATAGATCCGGATGTGGAATATTTATTGAATCACAAAGAAAGACATGTTATAAAAATGAATTTGAGAAAAAACAATATTACAATTAGTAATCTGGGGATAATAGTAGTGGAAAGATTTAATTGGGGAACCTGGGGGGAACGCTCAATAGTGGGTTTGGCTGTCCTGGGTGGATGGTTGATTGTGCTATCAGTAAAAATGAAAATGTTACTGATTTTAGTAGCTGCGTCAGGAAGAGAAAGATATCCCAATACACATGCATTTTAAAAGAAAAAAAAGAACAAGTTGTTTTTAGGAATTGGCTTGGATCGTAGCCAAGTTCTAAAAACAAAAGGAGGGTATGTAAGGATATTTGGCGTGTTACAGTACAGAGTACAGCACTACTGCACAGGTAGCAATTTTTTTGATGCAGCACCACCACATGGGTGTGGTGCATTGCTATATGTGTTGCCAGAGTAACATGGACATATAAGTAAAGACAGGCTATTCAGTCAAAAACGAATTTTACATATAAGATGCAAATCTATTTTTACAGTTAAAAACACATGTGCACATTCAAAAATGCACACTATTTTTCACCTGAAATGCCTATGGTGCAAGAGACACATTTGAAAATTAATAACTAACCTTATTAATAACTAACCTGACTAATACAACTGCATTTAACATAACCCACTAATAAAAATGTGTCTCCACTGCAGAATTAGGCCTACTCTGAAAGTGAACTTTTAAACGCACATTCATTTTTTTTCTCTGCTGCTCTGTCCACATAACTACAGGAAGCAAAGAGCTCGAAGGAACAGGAAATCAGTTGGTTACAAATTTTTACTGTAGAAATGAGCCATTGTGTAGGAGGGAGGAGATGACATGATTGATTCTGATTTGAGCAGCGTCATAGCAAGTATCATGCTAGAGGCTGTGATTAGAGTTTTGCTGGGGAAGCTTGAGGAGAGGGGGAGAACAATCGAGATCTGGCAGAGCTGGGAGAAGGACCTGTTTCCTGGCTGAAGCATTCCTGCTGCAAAAGCTGAGAATTCCAGGCAATAACCCCGGTTTGAGAACGACAGACGCTTGTTTTCACTGGGGTTAATCTTCAAGGGAGCCAAATTCAGAAAGAGAATAGCAGAAGAAAACTCATGCTGAACAGATAAGGTAATTACAGAAGTGTGGGAGCTGTGCGAAAGTGTGCGAAACTGGTCAGTCAGTGTATTCGAGGGAGTCCCAGTCCCTTATCAGCATATGCAATGTTACCAATTGAATATATTCTCGCAGTTCTCTGTTCATTTTATCACAAATAATGTTGTACCATTTCATTTATTTCTGTAAAAAAGGGTTAAACTGTGTTTAAAGGAAATTTCTATAATACAAAAATATCTGAAAACAGATAGCTAGTGTGTATTATTTCTCTCTTTCATTTTGCATGGGAAAAGGTTTAAACGTGGGTAGATTTTTAAACAGTGCAATTGTCATGTTAAAACAGATGTGTGCATGATTATATTTAGTATGGACAGTTGTGAGTGACTGTTTGTAGCATAGCTTGTTGGAGGTACATGAGCCAACGGGAAGAGAGACTCTCTGGACATAGTTCCATACCGTATATAAGGTAGTGGAAATTACCACAAAAATACCACAATAGCCCATGGTGGCACACAATACTAACACTGAAAATGTGGCATCCCTAAAATGTAGGCCTGAGGTCTCTCTAGTGATCAAGAACAATCTAGATAAAAAACAAGGGATGTTGGATATGGGGGCCACAAATAAACCAACCACGCAAATTATCGCGCACATTATCTAAATAGGTCTCAATTCTGAAATAATGCAATGTATTATTGTTATGTGTGATCCAATATGAATACAGAGAGTGATTATTGCTAAAGGTATTTTGGTGGTAAGAAAATACCGCAATGCCCCAAATATCCACAAAATACCCAACAGCTCCAATCAGCTTACCTGTGAAGGCAGGGGCAGAAGCAGTCATGTTGATTTGTTTGGTGAGATTGGTGTTGGCATCAAGATAGAAGCCCAGAGTCTTTACATTTTTCGCTATGTGAATATTATTGCCATCTATGATGATGCTGCTGTACTTGTGACTCAGCTTCACCAAGCTATTGGGTGAGCCCACAAGGGGAAACTTAGTCTTATCATCATTCAGGCAGAGGCCATGTGTGGCCATCCTTGCCTGAATGATGGTGTACATTTCTTTGATCCAACAGACATCTTGAACATAGGAACCTGATAATGTTAGGAGTATCTGGGTGTCATCTACATAGTTTGTGTAGGTGACACCCAGACGGTCCAGTTTATGAAATAGGGACTTTTTTAAATAAATTGTAAAAAGTGGGTAATACACACGAACCTTGTCGTACACCGCAGGTAATGGGGATGGGGTCGGCTGCATCTCTGGATGAAAAGACACACATAGTTCTATCTGTGAGGAATGATTGAATCCAGCTGACAGGAGAGTTGGAAAAGTGTGCTGCCGATGAAAGGTGGTTGAATAAGATATTGTGGTCAACCAAATCAAAGGCTGCTGATAAATCTAAGAGAAGTAGGACGGCAGTTCTGCCTTTGTCTTTTATTTCGTCAATTTGGCTTTTGAGATCAACAAGGGCAGTTTCTGTTCCATGTTGGGGTCTAAAGCCAGATTGACGGGTTCCTAGTAGTTGTTTTTTCTCCAAGTAGTCTTGGATCTGCAGGTATGCAACTCTATCTAAGATTTCCAATAAGAAAGGGACTGTAGTAATTGGTCTGTAGTTAGTGGAGCGGATCTAATGTTTGTTTCTTGAGTAGAGGGAGAACCCAAGATTTTTTCAGATTGCTTGGGACGGATTTGCTGGTGAATGACGAGTTTATAAGTTTGGTAATAAATGGAGATAAATCTCTTGCTGCATCTTTAATGATTTGCACAGTGCAGCTGTCTCCTTTGCAGTTTGATGGTTTCAGAGACGCTATAATTTTTTGTACCTCAGGTATGGTAACATGATTGAATTTGAAACCTGCGTTGGGGTGTGCGGTCAATGGCAGGGTAGGGCAGGAGGGGTTGCAAGAAGTGAGTTGAGTTCACTTGTCAGCTATTTTAGTCTGTAGCCCTGTGATTTTGTTGGTGAGAGCATTTTGAATGCTACTGCACCAGGGTTTGTCCTTGGTGCAGGTGTCTGGAGGCGGATTAGGGTTTTCTAATTCCTTTAGGATATTGAATAATTCTTTGGTGCTGGAGTTTGCCTGGTTCAATGTCTCTTTTTTGGTGCAGATTATTTTGCTTTTATAGGTGGCTGTGATGTTAGTTAAGTTGATTTTATTTTCTATAGAGGGGGTTGATTTCCAGAGTGTCTCAAGTCTTCTTTTATCTGAGAGTAATGTTTTAAGTCCGGGGGTGAACCATGAGTTCAGATGTTCTCTGGGTTTGCCTTTACGCAGTTTAAGCGGGGCAATGGTGTCTATAGCTTTAGTCATGGAATCATTATAGGTGTCGACTAATAAGTTCAGGTCGTGAGTGGTGGGTATAGCATTAAGTATTGGATCTACCAAAGGTATTATGGCCTCGGCTGTGCTGTTCCGTTTGTTTCTAGTTGGACAAGGTGGCGCAGTGGCAGGTTTTATGGTCTCTGAGTTATTCACATTGATTTCTAGGGACAACAGAAATTGGTCAGTCCATACGGGAGGTAAGGAGTCCTTTAGGGTACTATTGCAATTGAGGTCTGCTACCCAATCAAGAGTTCTACCTTTTTCATGAGTGGGTAGGGTGCTGATTTGTATGAATCCTTGTTCTAATAATGCGTTGGCTAGGGAGGTGGCTGGTTGGTCATTGGGGTCATTGTAGCCTAGGTTAAAGTCACCTAGGATACTACTTTGCGCCTTAGGTTTAGTATTCTCCACTACAAATAACGTGAGGTCTTCTTCAAAAGGATGTGGGAGGACCTGGAGGCCTGTATATTAGGTGTATGGTGATGCTGTTTTTAGGGGAGGTTTGGTACTTGATTGAGAGGAGTTCACAAGATGTCAGAATAGAGGAGGGGCTAGTCTCATGTCAAGGGTAGATTTGAAGATGATGGCTAATCCTCCCCCACGGGCGTTGGGTCTATCGGCTCTGAGGATGGAATAGTTGTCAGGGACAGCTAGGGTTAGAGAAGGTCCAGCTGCATCATGTAACCATGTTTCTGTCATGGCAAGGAAGTCTATGTTATTGGACAATATGATGTCTGCGATTTCAGTTGCGTGGGCAACAAGGGACCTTACATGTGGTTACACTCAGGAGATGGTGAAGGTGTTGACCCCAGAATTAACTATAAATGACAATTTCGTCAAGATAGGAAGAAGCATTTATTTATTTATTAGCATTTATAAAGCGCTCAGCAGCCCTTAGGCATTGTGGCGCTGTTACAAAGAGAACTTGCTGGTTACAGAGGATACAGAAGCTTAGCGGTTACATCGGATGCAGAAAACTTAGTTACGAGTTAGGCTGAGAAGGCAGGTGGAGCTATTTGAACACAGTTGTTTTGAGGGTTTTGCAGAAGGTGGATACGGAAGGTTCCGCTCTGAGTGCGTTGGGAAGTGCATTCCAGAATTTGGGGGCTATGTGAGGGAAACCTATACCTCAGGCATTTGCTCTTTTGATGTGGTGGATGCAGAGCTGGTTGGCGTGGTGACTTCTTTTGGGGTGAGAAGAGGTGTTTTTGGAAATGGTTTCAGATAAGTAGGATGGGGCAGAGAGACTGATGCATTTATGCATGAGGGTGAGGATCTTGAAATCAACCCTTTCCTTGACTGGAAGCCAGGGTGCGGCTCGCCTGGCCTGAGGGATGTGGACTCTTTTGGGGATGCTCAGGGCTGCTCGGAGCGTATTGTTTTGCACTATTTGGAGCCTGTTAAAATCTTTGGCCGAAGTGCCTGCAAGGAGGGCATTACAGTAATCCAGTTTAGCTCCTATCGTGGCCCGGGCGATGGATAGGCAGTTTTGGGGGGTTAGGAAAGGTTTAATGGCATTTATAAGTTTAGTGGTGTGGGCAGAGGGAGAGGCAATGGCACCGACCTGTCGGGTCATTGAAAGGGTTGAGTAGAGGTAGACTCCAAGGGTCTGTAGAATGGAATGTTGGTGTTGTTGATGGTAAAGTTGTCATATTTTTTGTTAAGTTTGAGCAGAATTTCCTTGGGGCCTAGAATTGGTTTTGTCCCCATTTAAACAGAGACCATTGGCTGCCATCCAGGTTTGGATGGTGGAGTATATTTGTAGGAGTGCTGCTGCGTCTTGATCGTAGGAGCATAGGACTCATGAGGCTGTAGGACCCTAGCCATCATGGTTTGAAAGGTGGCAGGTGCCCCATGCAGTCCAAAAGAGATGACTGTAAACTGGAAGAGACCCTGTGGGGATGAAAAAGTGGTCTTCTTTTGGTCTTTAGGTTTAAAAGGGATTTTTCAATAGCCCTTTGTTAGCTCTATCATGCTCAGATACATAGCAGAGCCCAGGTTTGCCAATAGCTCGTCTATGCGTGGCATAGGGTATGCCTTGTAATGGTAAATAGCATTTAGTTGTCGGAAATCCAGGCAGAACCTCGCAGTGCCATCTGGTTTTGGGACCAATATACCACTCACTTTTGGACGGTACTATGATGCCCATTTTCAGCATCTCATTGATCTCTCTGGAGACTTAGGGCCTCATTCCGAGTATGGCGCTAACCAATGGCGCTATTAACGCCTTGGTTGACGCCGTACCTGGACCGGCAGCGCCTTGGTGGGTGGCGGAATCACCGCCCCATTCCAAGGTTGGCGGGGCGGTAATTCCCCATTCACCAAGGCTCTTCCCCATTCCCAAATGAGCCCCCATAGGGCTCAATGGGAATGGGGAAGATGCAAATAACGGTGACCGTTCATTACGGTCACCGTTATTGGCTTGGAGGCCCCTTTGCACCCTCGACTTTAACACCTGCTCAAAGCAGACGTTAAGGGCGAGGGCGCAGAGGGAACTCGGAGTATGGCGGTAAGGGATTACCGCCACCGGTCTCGTTAGCGGTGGCCGCTATCCCTTACCGCCATACTCGGAATGAGGCCCTTAGTCTCTTTTGGCTTCTGGTATCTAACAGTTTCGAAGCCGGACAATTTTTCTCATTTCTGTCCTGATTGAATGTTCTGCCTGGTCGGTCCTGCCAGGGATAACAGAAAAGGTGGAAGCTGTGGGTGCTAGACCCTTGAACAGTTCTTTTTTTTGGGCTTCACTCAACTGGTCTCCTATGAGTACCTCATTGATGTCACTTTTGCTGCCTGGGACCAATTGTTTTGGTAATGAGAGATCTACGTTGACAGTGTGTAGTACTGGGGATGGAGTTTCCTTCCAATATTTCAGCAGATTGGTGTGATAGTTCTGCAGTGTTACCTTCTCGGTCTGGTTGTTCGATTTCATAATTCACTGGTCCCAATACTCTAGCCACCTTGTAGGAGCCTCTCCAATGGGCCAATAGTTTGTTCTCAATGGTAGGGATTAGAACTAATACTTTACTGCCTACCTTAAATGAGCGCAGCCGAGCAGTTTTGTTATAGTCATCTTTTTGTAGCACTTGTGCTCATCCCAAATTGTCTTGGGCGAACTCACTGAAATGTCATACCTCAATGGTCGCACACATAATCTGCAAGGTTTTTCTCTTCTTGTGTTTCCCATGTCTCTGTCAGGATATCTAGAATGGTTTTCGGTTGCCTTCCAAATAAGAGCTCGAAAGTAGAAAATCTGGTGTAGGATTGAGGGGTGCCCCAAAGAACCATTAGTACCCAGGGAAGAGCTCGGTCCCAACAATGTCCTGTAGGTCTTGTTGCTCATAAGAGCATTTGCTTGATGGTCTTATTATACCTCTCTACATGGCCATCAGTTTGAGGGTGATAGATAGTGGTTTCAGGTATCAGATACCTAGGGTTTTGCAGACGTGTTTTTTTTAAATTGTATCTTGTTTAAATAACCTTCACAAAATAGTAAATAAGCACATATATATCTAACAGAAAACAAAAACATAAAAAACAGAGACAAAAGTTCATACACTAAATATTAGCAACAGAGAAAAAGCAATTCATAACTCACATTAACAGTCATATAACACATGACAAATGATATGAATACAGCATAAATACACACAAGACAAAATCATCATACAGTCAATTAAAACACTAGTTATCAAAATTCATAAAATTCAAAAAAGGAGACAGATTTATCGATAAAATAACAGAACATTAAGCCCCAAAAAAGGGGCATAATTGCCTAAGGCTACATAGTTCCTGTCAGCACAGACTATCGTTCACATAGTTTTAAGGATTTAAAAATAGCAGCAACTTCTATAGTATCAGAGATGGCACTGCCGCTTAAACATCTGTGCCAAATCTGCATTTCTTGAACCCATTCATTATCAGGGAACAAGTTACTCCAATTTCTTTTTTTTTTGTTTTTTTATATGGTTTATTACAAACCTTTAAAAAAAGGAGAGCACGTTTCCAAAACTTGATTTCTCAAATCAGACACATGTAAAACACAACAACATTACACTCACTCCTCCCTCCCCCTCACCTTATATAAAACTAATGATTGCTTTTGCACATTCTATACGATACACCATGCCAATTCACTCACATCATTTGTGCGTTCAAGCTCCATTACACCAAAGAACCAGTTATATTGTGTTCTATAATGTCACTTGACAACTCCTCATTCTCCTCTGACAGGCAGTTAATCATTCTTTCTAAAAAGAGCATCAAAGCTATTGTTAATTTTCTATCCGTTTCGTCGAATAACAGTTGCCACCAATCTTCTGCGCTTAATCAGGGTCTCTTCAGCATAAATCGTCCAAGATATTTTGTTCTCTCAAGTCGTAAGGCTGTGCAAAATATTGTTAGATATTTCAACGATTCATCTTGTAGTTTGCACAGCCGACAGCACTCTGTAGTTTTATCAGCATTTGCCCACTGACCAACTCTTTCTTTTGTTTGAAATAGGTTCATGCAAAACTTCATATATAGAGATCTACGGTATGGATCAGGGAATTTTTTTCCAATACATTTGTATTTCATTCACCTCTGGTTTTTTACTAGGAATGTTTTTCATGATGTTATGACTACGCCTTTGTTCTCCCATCGCGATCCAATCCCATCTCCATAACATTTTCTTTGCATGGTCAGGATTAGTTTGTAAGATGTCAATTCCAATATCCAGATCAGCAAGTATCATATTGCATCTCCCTACCCGCATAGAGAATACAGAAAACTCCTCCCCAATTCCAGCATTCTGCAGAATTTTAAACTGTGGAAGAATCTCATTCATGGTCATTTTTCGATACAAATTCAGCATATTCCAACATACCCGGGCGTTTATAGATGTCAAACTAAGCTTGTGTCGAATACATGCTCTAGGGGTTCCTCTAGGTGAACATAGTACTCTAGACTAAAAGGAATTTTCAAGGAACCTCATAACTCATGAGAACACCATAGTGCCCATTCCGCTCCATGGATTAATGCGGGGACGGCTTTTTGTTTGAAAAAGGCAAGTACAGGCAGCAAGGAGAATTTACCATACTTTTTATTCAGGACAGCCGCTTGAATTGCCAATTGATGACATTTTTCTTTTATACTCTCGACCCACTGAGCATCATTTACATTAGCGTTAATTTGCATGCCCATATATCGAGTGCGTGGAATGCTCTTCAGAGTCACTTTGCCTAATTGCCATTGAAATTTTGTATACCACCGTAGGTTCTGTCTCCTTAAATCCTCCAGGATTACTATTTCCAACTGTATTAATACAGAGCACATTCACACTGACATACTTTTCCAGTTCATTCAATTTTCGTTGAAGACCAATTAGTGTAGAATCCAACAGAATTAAATCATCTGCATACAGAAGTCGATTGATGTGCACTCCATTTACCTTCGGTGGAAAGGATTCAACACCATCAGTGCTCTGGGCAATATCGGACAAAAATAAGTTGAAAATGATTACAGCCAATGGGCATCCTTGCTTTACCCCACAATGCGTTCAAATTGGCATCGAAAGTCAGCCAGATTGGTCTAATCTGATTCTGATCTCTTTATTCATGTGGAGCTCTTTGATGGCCATTAGGAGGCTTTGGGGACAAGTCCACTTGATCAGTTTGGTCCACAGAACCTCTACGTCTGTATTGTCGAACGCATGCGACAGGTATATAAATGCAAGGTAGATCTTTCCCCTGTTCTTATGGCTTCCATTTTCATAATATTTATAATCAGGAGGTTCAAGCTGCACCCAACTCCCTTAACAAACCCAGTTTGTCTAAGGTCGATGTGATTGGTAGTGATGCTCCATTCTACTAACTGATGCTGAAGGAGTGTTGTATATACTTTTCCCAGCACATCCAGTAGTGCAATGGGCCGATAGTCTTTTGGATTCACCCTATTGCCCTTTTTGAATACTGGTACGATGATAGCACTTTTCCAGGAAATGGGAGTTGCTTGGCTAGCGACAATTTTCGCAAACAACGAGTGGCAAAAGTCTGCACATTCCCCTGGATTTTCTCTTAGGGTAACATTAGTCAAGCCGTTGGGGCCCAGAGCACGTGACCAACTTATTCATTTTATGATGTCAAGAATGTCACTTTTATCAGAAGTCAGCTCCCAATGGTCGACAATGGGCAGCGTAGGTTCTGCAATGATGACTTTCTTCCTATATAGTTCACTGTAGTGTATTGTCCATTCCTCCTCAGACACCATATTGGATTGAAGGGCCAGCTGGGAGCTGCTCTGTTCGTTAATAAGACTCCAATATTCTTGAGTATTGTTGTTTCTTAATTTAGACATCATCGATTCCGCGTCTCACTGAAGCATATTGTGTTTGTGTGATTTTAGCCAGTTCTTATGAGACTGTTTTATATGTTTTTTCTCTGCGATACATTGTATTTTATTTCCGGTGGCACACAATCTGAATTCTGCTCTCATTTTTCGTTTCCATTTTAGGACTTCCTGGTAAAAGATATGTTTCGGTTGAAACACAGGGTTTCTCAATCCCTGTTTTTTTCCCGCAAGAGTTGTAAGGAGATATTGATATTCCACTTGGTCAGGTTCACTCTGATAGCTTTTAATGAACGTCTTAACCTCGTCTATATTCAGTCCCAGTATGATCCTACAAGCTTCAACCATTATATCATGTCTCCATCGACAATCAGAGTTTTTAATAGCAACACTGATGCAAAGCTTAAGCAAATTGTGGTCACTCTCGCTTTTTTGTATTACTTCTAGGTACTCCACCCTCTCATGTAGACAATCTGAAGCAAAAAAGTAGTCCAGTGTCGACTCTAGTTGCATCCTTTTCCAAGTGGATTTACTGGAACATCGCCTATTGTATGTCCATTTATATATTTCTGAGATTCATTTCAGTGCACCAGTGTATCGCCGCGTTTGAGGTGTTACCCTTTCCATTCGTATGCTTTCCTTTTTTGAACACACATTTGATGTTTATATCGCCACAGAGTAGAATTTTTGGGGAGATTTCACTCTCATTGATTTCATCAATTATGGTTGTGACTTGGTCAATAAAAGCCGATGTTCCCGTTGCTTTGTGCTGCCAGTCCACATTAATGATGTACAGGTGATAATTTTTCATTTTTTTTAAACTTTCATACACCACCATGGTTTTTTGGATATATGGTGAGATATTTTTTGTTTCTCTAATTTTAAAACCAGAACTTTTTCTCACAAGGGTTAAGAGACCCGCCATCGGCTTGCCCATGACCTTTTTGTTTGCCGGATTTATAATGATTTCAAATTCGTCTATTATTGGACAGTCCATCAGCCATGATCCCTGTATACAGGCTATGTTGAAGCCTTCTAACCAGTTGCATTGAAACAGATGCATTAACCCGCGTGTGTTCCAGCTACCGATACTAATGGAGACCTTTATTTATGATTTGGTGTGTTAACCCTTCATCTGCCCTCCCAATGCTTTTGCAATCCAGTTCCAATCATTTGAGTCGTCAAGCTCTTTCCTAGAGTCCTGGTTTCCTCCAATTATTTTGACGTCATGGGCATAGCTGATTTTTATCTGATCCTGCTGTTTTTGGATTCTGATAGACTCGATTCAAGCAATCTCTGCTCTTGCTGCTGTTTTTATGGGATACGAGGCCCAACAATCCCATGTGCTAACTTTGTCCTCACATGTGGTACTGAACAGGGGTTTTTGTCTTGAGTCCTCCATTTTCCATAGCGAGATCTCTTCTCATTTAGCCCATGCAAAAGGACACCAGATGTCTGGTAGTTTCCACAGTACACTTAAGATCACAGAATTTGCACCCTGTATTGTCTGGAGGAATGATACCACGACGTAGGAGGATATCTTTAGTCAGCAGTAAATCCCATCTGAACTTCAAGAATATTTTTCTGTAGTGACGGTCAGAAAATTTAATAAGATATGATGCAGTTTGATCCCTCTCTTTATGTTCATGAGGAAGATGTGACATGGAAGAATAGCCCAATCATTTTTCATGGGTCTGAATCTAATCATGGTCGAATAGTTGGTTTTTTCCCTAATGTCAATATTCATGTTTATTTTGTGTAAAATGCACTCATAATGATTTCTGATGACTCTAGAAAAGTTTATGGAACACCCACTAGAAGTCAAATTCATGGACTCCTGGAGGTTCACGTATAAAGAATCATGAATGGCAAAAGTAATTTCCTGAACAGACTCAGGAGACTCCATTCCACCTATGTACAAATAGAGGTGAGACCCAGTTTGAACCTTATTTGAACCTTATTTCAGCTAACGGTACACAATTTGGAACTCCCAAAATTCTTCTCCATATCTTTGCTTCCCACAGATTCAAACACTTCAATGTTTCGTCAAAGAATAGTTCTGGCCCATAGATTAATTTGGGTACCACTTTCCTGATGTAAAATTTCAGAACTGGCATACAAGAAAAGGATCCATATTTTCGGTCTACCACCAAGGCCTGTGACATCAGCATTTTGATTTAGCATATGTCTCTCATTACTGAAGCCAGGACGGCAGAAATTCTATAACCAAGGTAAGTCATACAGAATGCTGAGACAATCACAGTTTTTTCCCAAGACCATAACATACACCTCTTTCTCCTGGTACAAGATTTAATTTATTTAGATTGATCTTAAAGCCATTATCAGTTGCATACACGGAAAAAGATTCAAGAAGTCTGATTAGCCCCACACGGGATTTATCAAAAAGAAGAAAATCAACTGCACATGCAAGTCAAGATATCTTCTGAGTACCCACTCTATGTGCAATCAGCGCAGCCCGATATTCATCTGCATCTGAAACATAAAGATTAAACAGACATGCAGCCAAGATGCACCCCTGTCTAAGTTCAGACAAAGTTGGAATAAGTCAAGACATGCCCCCTTCTCTATTTAACCTAAGCCTGATTGAAGAATTTTTGTGGAGACCTATAATGTGGTTTAAAAGGCCACTAGGGATCCCCCAGTTCTTCAACTTTCCCCATGGTCTAGCACGATCAACATGATCTAATGCTGAGGATAAGTCAAAAGAGGCAAAATAATTACAGTCGTCGACAGTAGACCCAGCAGATAAGGAGGTAGAATGTGCCCTACGAAAGCCCGTCTGGAATTTAGAAAGTCTTAACGTATCAGCAGCCTATTTTTCCAAGTGCTGGAGAAGAATGGAAGAGAACATCTTGCTGTCAGCTACCAGCAAGGATATAGGTCTATAGTTTATGGGGTTAGACCATCAGCCTTTATTGAAGATTGGAACAATAAAGGCTATATGCCAGGAAGCTGGGTAAGATTAGGTAGAGATAACACTCTCAAATAAAATCACTAAAGCATTAGCCCAGTTTCTAGGATCATTTTTTAATATGGCATTAGACAACCCATTGGGTCCAGCAGCACCAGTAGTTTACAAGATGTTATCAAATCAAACATCATGTTTGATTCAATTTTAATGGGCAGATCCTTAACCATTACATTATTAAGTTTAACAGTGGGATTCATTTATTTGACATTGTCAAGGTTGTATAGATTCGAAAAGAACTTTACCCACAATAGCTCATCTACAGGATTCAGCTGGACAGTACCGGATGACTATTCTTGGCTATTAATTAACATCCGGGAACATGCACAGATCTTTTTTATCTTAAGTTCTCAGCATCAATTCAGAATCTCATTGCAATAAGACTGCACGTCGATGTTTGCAGTAGATGTTATAACTGTGCTTTAGTGATTTACATTTGATCTGTTTCTCTACATAGGGAAGAGGGTAACTCTTTATTAACTTTACCATGACTGCATTTCAGTTTTTTTTTCGAGCAAGTTGCTCATTATAAGCATGTTGATGTTTCTTACGATCCAAATTCTGAGCTGAATTTGAATTATATATAGCCCCAGGGACCAAAGAATCAATAGTGGCGACAAAATTTCCTACATGAAAGACATGAAGCTTCCATTCAAGAGATGACCGACTCATACTTTCTTTAAACTCATAAGCCAATCTATCCACATTCAGAGTAGTTCTACGAATAACATTACCCCGAGCAGAGACCCGTAGCCCAACAGGGTCAATGGCGGTGTTACCAGAGAATGAAAATTGGAAGTTTATAGTAACTCTCAAAATGCAATGGTCGCTACATGTTGTAGGCTGAATAGAAAAGTTATGGTACAGTTTGAGCAAATGAAGATAAACAAAAATATAATCAATCATGGTTTTGCTAGTGCCGCAAAACCATGTATAATGGTTATTGCCACCATCCCCAAGCTGAGCAAATAAGGGATATAGGTTTAGAGGAGAAATTGTGGAGCTCCATTGTAAACCATTTTTTGATTTTCTGGTATAGAAATTAGGGAATTTACAATTAACCAGAAGATCTTCAATCAACATCGGAGAACATGTGACATTGAAAACACCGGCTAAAAGAACATGTCGAACACGATGACTTGCTTTCCACTTTCACACCAAATCAACAATTGACTGTAAAAATGCATCTAATTCTCCCACACTACTGTGCCAATAGATGTTAATTAGGAGTACATGCAGCGAATGGGAGAGGAAGTCCAACTCAACAGCTAAGAGACCATACGGGAGGTCAGAAATTTGTCTGGAAACAACCTGTAATTCAGAGCAAAAAAGCAATGACCAAACCACCATAGGGTCTGCCAGTCCATGAGATTTAGCTGCTTGAAAAAACACAGAATACCCATCCATTGCCGGGATGGCAGTGAGCCAGGTTTCTTGTATCACTACGCAGTTAGACTGTCTTAATTCATCTAAAACTGCCTTGTTGGTGTAAAAAACGCCAGTTCCCTCTAGAATTC
Organism: Ambystoma mexicanum; assembly: GCF_040938575.1. NCBI lineage: Eukaryota > Metazoa > Chordata > Amphibia > Caudata > Ambystomatidae > Ambystoma > Ambystoma mexicanum. Next base: position 1,267,984,238 of record NC_090922.1, on the reverse strand, counting down.
CAAGATAACAATTTCAATTCCCCATTAATCACAGACCCACTTGGAGACACATCTTCATCATCGATGCTGTGCAAACCCAGAGGTACTCGGGTCTTGTATTTTATGTGGCCTATTTTCCTTGTCACCCTGCTGACTTTTATCCTCATTACCTCTTTTGAGATAGTTGACATAGGAATCCTCCCTGAGATTGAGGATATGATTAGCCCTAGGCACTTCCTCCTGTTTTTCAATAGAAAACCCCAAGTCGTGAAACTTTGAGCTTTCTGCTAAGATCAAGTCAAGATCAAGTCAAGTACCAATTTAGAGTGTAAGTGGAGAAAAACTTGTGACACATCATTTTTGTCTGGAAACGCAACTCAATCAATGTCAGCAGAGGAAATTGCCGTCAGTGAGGCAACCTCTGTCAAAATTAATAAAATGTTCATGTGGTTCAGACAAATTGGCATAGCGTCTCCTAAAGGACTTGACATTAGCAAAACATTTGGGCCTCATGTGGTGAGCAGTTAGAATTGCATATTACTCCGGGGGACTCAGCTATGAATGGTTGTAACATTAGTTTGGAATTATGATACTCCATCCTACTACTGGATGGTTTAGTCATCTCATTACGCAAATCACAATCACCATGGGCCCCACTCTTTGAATTCACAGCAGCAGCCTTTGAACAGGCACATGACTGGCAGGGGATAGGGTTTACCTGGGGATACAGAACGCCCTTTAAGGCTTTCGCAGAGAACAAAATGACAAAGGATGCTCTTTCTGATGGAAAATAAACTGTATCCAGACGCGCACCCACATTTGTTTGTTTGCGATGTTCATCAAGAATTCTCGTTGAACGAACAAAACTGAGACCTGAAAGGGTGTTTTTCACTGTGTCCGATCCATCAATAAGACTATGATCTTTGGAAGAGGGAACTTAGTCATATAAACATTTAACAAGCCCATTAAGATGGTCAGAGGATACACAGACTCACTAATACTGGTTACATGCTCGGTTAATTTTCCATGGGCTTTAGTGAGTGGTGTTTTAGGGTTCAAAACAATATTTTGTCTTAAATTGATTCCCATATCACATCCACAGTGACACAGCCTGTCACTCTGCTTGTGTGACTACAAATTAAGAGTAGGGATTTATACAGGAGGCACATCATTCGCCTCATCTGGCTTCAGTGTTAGAATAGTCTTTACAGGGAGCATGAATAACGGCACTCTTCCTGAATCTTGCATGCACTTATTTTTCAAATGACAAACATCATTTAACAAAGCAGGATTGCATTCAGATATGGAAGCCATCTGTGTGGAGGCATGAACTCCTGAAGCTTTGACCACCTCAGATTGAGTCTGTATCGGTGGATGTTAACAGGCTGCCACTACAAGATCTAACTGTTGCATCAATAGGGGACGTCTGTAGGCAAGCATCAACTCGTAAAGGTTTAACCATGTCAATTTGAACTTGTTTGGGTAATTTAAGTGTGGAAAGGCCCCCGCGGCACACTCCAGTCACAGGGGGGATGAGGGGCAGTAAACATTAATGTTGACCCATAGGTATCAGATATAAGTTTTGGATCAAGTTCATGCGCTAGCCCAGACATAATACTAGGGCAACTTATAATAGCAGACTGGATGACAGGACAACTCTCTTCAGATACTGGGGTTAATACAAGCTCTGTGCCTTTAGTAGGCTTCTTAGAGGCCTTGATGGAATCAATTATGGATACATTGTGAAGCCATTTTAAAGAAGAATGATTGTGTCTCTTGCGCAAATATGTAGCTTTTATTCCCGATGGGTAATAGGGTCATCGGAGGAGCCACTTTTTAGGATATGTGATGTATCAATAGCTTGTTCTGAAAGGTTTTTGTGAATATCTACAACAATACAATTCTCTTTCTCTTTGGGCTGGGACATAAATACATTGTTATCATTAGGCACAGGTTGTATATCATTAACAGATTCCTCAATAACAATAATATCCACAGACAGAGGAAGTTGGTCAGGTTCTGGAACTGAACATTTTACAAATGGCATCTTGCCAATGGCGAAATGACCAACACATGCCTTCCAATCTTCAATCTTTACATAAATGGATGATAAAATAGAAGAGTGAACCTTTACCTCATCCCAGATATTATCATACAATTTTACAAAAGAACTCAAATCCATGTTGAGTGCCGACAAACTAAGTGAGTAAAGCTTAATACAATCATCAGCTTCCCTGAACGTATGATGAATTGCTCCCTCACTGGGTTGTGTCATGTAATCAGGTGAAGAAATGGAATGCACTCTTTGCTTTTCCTGGGAAATGAAGTTAGTCAGTTCAGTAGGGGGGACGATGAATGAGGCATCACAAGTTTCCTCAATTACACTATCAGAGATCACACAAGGTTTAGTTTGAATTATAGTATCTGCATATTCAATAATGCTTAAATCATTTAGGATGTTAATTTGTTTTGGTCAATAGTTGCAATTTTTCTCAAAGGAACTACTGACTTGATTTCCGTACTCGTCCCGGTTAATTTTGGAAAATAATCTATTATACACTGTCCAGCAATGGGGGACCTAGGTGGGGGGGGTAACCACAGGACACACAGAGATGGGTCACGCCTGGTGCACTAGTTTTGTTTGGGCTTCTCCACACATACTACAGCTGGAACATTTAGGGCAACACATGGATTCGGAACACCTAAATTCAGGCTCAGAGCTGCAACTAGCGCAGCTTCGTTGTTGCAACTCATGGCATCATCCAAGGTCAGTTGTTTTCCGGCTGATCCAGACTCTAACTCAGCCATAGAGATATCAGTTTCAACACACTCCAACTTAGATGCAATATTAGTTTCAACACAATCCAACTTTGATGCAGGTTGAAACATTTGTCTGCTTAACCCAGTGCGTAGTGACATGAGGCCTTAATCTCTGGCTGGACATTAAGAACCACTTGCCGTGAGGACAAGAGGCTCAACGGGAGGCACAGAAACACATTGTCACCCCACAATCACCACCGTGAAACAAATTTGATGCCAGAACTAAAACAAATAGACTTATGGGGGCCAATTAGCCACACCCGGTACAAAGGGAGAACACGCCCCCCGCAGTCAGTACAATAGACAGAAAGGTACAAGACGAGCCGTTTATGCAAGCAATAGGGCCCCCACACTTCAAAAAATGAAGCAAGTTAGGCTCAGAAGGCAATCAGAGAAAGCTTTTCACCAGTTAGGCAGACAGATGGGCAGTCTCTGGAGTCACCAGCACCATTTAGAGAATCTGTGATATTATCCAAACAAATTATCACCAATCAATAGGAGATCTCCAGTAGAAAAAGCAAGGATAGATCAGATAGCAAATGGTGCCTGGCTCAAAGAAAAGGGCCGTATCCATGCAGTCACTGGCACCATATAGTGCACTTGCTATGTGTGAAACAAACACACCAAATGATGTTGTCTCTTGAAGAAGAATAGCAAAGATAAAACAGATAGAGTGGAAGGTCAAGAGCAGCAAGTATGTTTTAGTCAGCAGACTTGTTTCATAACCAGCGACATGAAATTGCTACGCTGGTCGGTGTAATTACCTGTGGTAGCCCAACCCATGCCAAGTATGGCAGTAATACATCACAAACTTGTCTGGTTGAGGTCCCCCTCAGAGGGAATGCTTCTGGTTACCCAATAGATATCGGTAGCCTCTGCTACTGGGCTCAAGGGGACCTATTATATCCATCCCTATCCTCTGGAAAGGTTCCTTTATAAGGGACACTCTTCGTAAGGGAGCTCTAAGAGGAATACGGGCACTCGTTTTCTGACATATAGGGCATTCTTGACAATATTTCGCCATGTCAGAGTATATGACTGGCCAGTAGGAGCTTTTCTTGCATCATGTTTTCTGCCATGTGCCCGCTCCTGCCCCCATGGTGTGGTCATGTGTCAAATGTACGAGGCCGTTCCCATACGATTGAGGTACTAGTAGCTGTTCCTTCTTGGTCTGACTGCCCCAACAGTGACTATGTACAACAGGCCTTGTTTTTCCTTAAATTAGGGATGAGGAGAAGGGTTGGTTACCACACCCTGAGTCTGTTCACGTACTCTTTTAAGCGTTTCATCTCTTTCTGTTTCAGTCCGGAAGGACGGCAAGTGGTCTTCCACCCTCCAATCCACTAAGCCCATATTCTGAAGGTTTTCTCTCCACCTGGCCTTCAGCTGTCTTCTGACCGAACCGGACTTGCGTAGTCCAGGTAGGTTTGCTGGGGTTAGATCAATGTCAGAAAAAGGGGCCTCTTGTAACCACTCAGTCATGGTGAGTATCTTAGAGAAACCGGGTATGTCAGTGCTGAGCAGAACTGGAGCAGGCAAGGATGGAATTACAGCAGCCCGTACTGGTATAAGTCACCATGGAATCCCAATGATATGTCTCTGGAAGGGTATGTTCTAACATCACTGTGCACACATTTTACTGGAATAACCCTATACCGACTATTCGGTTTATCACTTACTTGCGGTTGTATGGCGCTTTGTCGACTGCCGCTGTCTATCATCGCTTGTGCTGGTCGGCCATCCACCATGACTTCAATGGTGTAAGGGAGATGCGTTATGTGATATTCTTGGGTATGCAGAGCTCCGATTTACATGGGTTTGGTTTTGAACTTCCTGGGACAGAACCGGGCCATGTATCCCCACTCGCCACATTCGAAACACTGTGGTTGTTGCAGTCCTGCTATGGGACCTCTGGGGGATGTTCGAACATCAGGTCAGTGTTTTGGCTCACTCTGTATCCATCTGGGTGGGCCGTTATGGTTGATTGGTGTTTCATTACCAGGTATTTCTGAGTTGGCTGCAAACACTCTGGGTAGCCCAGCCTTCTGATAGGCAGTGGCTACATCAATGGCCTCGGATAGCGACAGATGGTGATGTTATCCGACCCATCTTTGTACATGTCCTGGTAAGGCCTCAACAAACTGCTCCAGGAGGACTTTGTCCCTTATCTGGGCAACCGTGGCTGTACTGGTCTGAAGTCACTTCTTGGCTAAGTCCTGAATTCTGTAAAAGAGTTGACTCGGCTGTCGCCGGGTTTCAACTGGTCTCTCTGTACTGTAGTCAATAAGTTTCTTCATCCTTACCCAGTCTCTCAAGTATGCTTTTCTTCAGCTCTGCATAAGGCATGTCTCCTGTTAGGCTGGTGGCTTGATAAGCCCCCTGCATCACACTAGTAAGCAGAAGAGCAAGGACCACTGGGCTTCCCTGGCAATTTGCCAGAAATGTACAAAGAAAAACCTGGGGTCATCGCTGGTTTGATATTTTTGCAACACGGTGGGGGTATGTCTGTTTCAGTGTTTCTGACTGCACAGCTTCCCCTAGTGGTTAAAGTGCTTCCGGGCTCTGGTCTTGAACAACGCCTTGTGTTTGGCAGTCTGCCTGTGACTGGTGCCCTTGCACCTGAATCAGCTGCTGTAGCTGTTTCTGCCTGTGTCTGGTGCCCCTGCACCTGAATCAGCTGTTGTAGCCTTGTGCCAGCATCTTGATGATGCTCTCCATAAAGTGGGGGCAGAGGGACATTGCCTTATCACTCTGCTGCCACCACTGTGAAGATATCAGGCTGGAGATGGTTTGCCTTAAAGTAAATAGTCCTTTATTCAGGTAGTAATGCTGCTCGCTCGTGGCAGAGCCTAATAATTCAATCTGTCTCAAAAAGTTCAAGGCAAGGTTCTGGAGTATGGGTGCTTTATGTTAGGTAGCCTGAACGGCACCTCAGTATGCCCAGTGGAGTCCCTCGTCGCCCTCCTTCCAACGTGCTGCGTCTCTATACGTCTGCAATCCCAAGGATAAGAACATAAACAAACATTAGCGATCCTGTAATAAGCGGGACCATTTCCGACTACTATCCAATCAGTGGGCTAATTGTACGCCGCTCTGCTTACAGTGCCCCAGCTGACACCGTCGCACCCCCTTAGATAGTACCTTCATTCGGGTAGCAAATCCTCATCCAAGCCGAGCTCCAGCCCGGGTCGGCACCTGACCTCAACAGGGTTAGGGACAGCTGTATCTGTGTGGCACAGGGCAGTTCACAGGACCTCCCCCTCCCACCAAACGATGGCCTTACCACAGTACAGCCATGCATGTCTTGTTGGCCAGATACAAGAAGTAACGTGGGAGGAGGGATGTTTTTGGGGAACGATGCATCATGGGAAGCAAAGTGCGCAATCAGACCTGGGGAATAGCAGAGGTATTGGTTAATATTATGCCCACCAATAATATCGCCATATATATGTCGTGGGGTAAGACCGTAGGCGATATTATTAGTGAGGATAATGTATGGGGTTTTTGGGAACAGGGGTTGCGAGGGTGTCCCCTGCTCCATTAAAAACATTATGGGGAGTGTGGGGGGTGGTTCCATGGCTTCACATCGCTGCAAAAATATGGGTATATTCTTGTATGGCGATGTTTTTGCGGGGATGTTAACACATGGAACCCTCGCAGGGGCATGCTTTTTTACTTTTTTCTATAGTGTTGCCCCCCCTCTTAGCATCCCTGAGAGGGTGGATTCCTTTTTAGTTTTTCTATTTGGATTGAAAAGGTCCAGGGTGGACTATATTTGTTTTTTACCCCCAGTGCAAGGTGGACTTTTATCATTTTCATCCAGGGTAGGCTGTGTAATCATTATTTTCCCCTCATGTCAGGACCATTGCCCTCATGAGGGCATTTCAAGCTAGAGGACTGCACTTGTGGCCATGATCAGTGGAGTCAACTGAAGTGGTGTTGTGGACTGCTACAGCTTCCCACATACAGGTGCACATTCCATTCACATTGATGTGTACATGTGCAGTCTGTATGACTGACTCCTTTAGCTGTCAAAACATATTTCCATTGTTATTTCAGGTATATTGCCTCATCTGATTTCCCCACTCCATGAGAGGACCCCCCAGCACACTATTTCCACCCAAGTTCCCATTCCCTCTGCTGGACACTGGCACTCCTAGTACCAATGTTAGATGGAGGCAATGGGGGATTCACAGCACCACAGCTGTACCAGCAGGTAAGGTTGTGCACTGTTAATCTTGTTCATGGCTGGTGATATATGCACCCCAATAGTGGCATGATGTGGCACACCTAGGATTTGGATGGATGATGTGATTTGGGGATGTTTGGTTGGTTTGGGGTTGTTTGTTCATCTGATAATTGTTTGCGGTGAACTGTTCAAAATTAATCTGTTTGCATGCAAACAATTACCAGACGAAGAAACAACCCCAATCCCGCTTCACATTTAACCCAAATGCGCCAACCCCCACACACCCTCCCCTACTTACCTGCTTGCTCACCTCTAGGTCCCTTGCAACTCTGCAGCGTTAGATCTGTCCCTCTAACATGGGTCGAATATGACGCTGCAGGGTCCCTTTTTCCTGTTTTCCCTTTTTTTTCTTTTTTGGTCCACTGCCTCCCATGTTGAGGAAGCGGGGGACACCCCTGCAACCCCAAGGCCAATAAATGGAACATGGGGAGCGGGGGAAACACCTGCAACCTACGCTCCACATGTTTGTTATGTTTTATAATCGAATGGTACTGGCCGAATTCAGTCAAATGTACCGTTTTATTGTTTATAAATGATCAAAAAATCTAAGGCCATTTGGGTGATGGTCACTGTCACTGAAGATGGGAGTTGGCATACATGACTGTGTGTGTGTGTGTGTGGATGTCTCCTTGGTCATCTATGAATGTGCTTTGGGCTGCTGGTTGCACCTCCACAACTTGCTGCTTGAAGACAATCTCCTCAGAATGTTCCTGTGCACATGCTTTTGGTGAGGGCTGATACAGTAGCTTAATTTTCTGTGTGGCATTCCATTTGAACTTCTGTCATGTCAGCCTTGCATGGCCATCTCCTGCCAAGTGCATTGATTAGTAGCTGTCATGTTCAGTAGCCACTCCATGATCGGAGGTCTGGCAAATTCGGTACTCCGGTGATTTCAAAGTAGGCCTCTGAACACTGTGCCTCTTTTATGTGTTATTTCCACATTTTCTCATGGGACTCTGGTTGGCCTTGAAGTTGAGGTGTGATATGGGGTCACTTTGGGTCTCATTTCAATGGTCTCTTTTGGTTACCACTCCACCCCTGTCCATGTTGCATGGGCATACTTAACACCTGACTGTCTCATTCGACATAGGTGGCTGATCCAGTTTACATGTATGCATGTGGGTGATGTGTGCAGTGGGTGGTGCATTGCTGGTGAGGAGCAGGTGTCGGATGCCAGTATGCCCTTGGACTCCTGAGACCCACGGCCGGCCCATAGAGCTGAGGTTTGCTCAGAAGTACTTTAAGACGAGATAGCTGCACCCTTGAGATGGATGGGGGTGCAGTTTTATTACTCCAACACCAATCAATAAGGACAACTCAATGGTTTGGCAAAGGGAGTGACAAGTACAGAAAATGGGGAGTCATGGTTATCAGCAGTTATGCGATCATCCTTCTTGATTCAACTCCAACTAACTTCATACAAGTTGTAACATTTATACTCAAAACTTGATGTGTAACACTCAAAAGTTAACATGCAATTCTATTGGTTAGGAAAAGGTAACTTTACTATAGGTACTATATCTGTATATGGTAACGGAGTGAGGGGATAGGGTAAGCACTGTCAGGTGGGCGTCTACGCCCTTCCTTCAAAAATGACTACTGTAGACGTCACTAAAAGTACAACGTCTCATTGGTTCTGCTAACTATAGGACCCTAGATTATTTGGTCCATTGTGATTGTGTTGGCACCAATCCCATGCATACTTTTCCACTTCACTTAGCAGCACGCAGAATGGTCGGCCAGGTGTGAGGTGCCCCTTAGTTACCCGGCCTTCCTCCGATTATGGTTACAATCATCACTTTAATAGCCATGCGTCAATTAGTTCACTGTGGTTGTCCTCGAAAGTGCATCTTCTGTCTGGAAAAGTTCTGATATCTCTGCTTGGTCCGGTGCCAAGTGTAGATGTGAACCTGTGCTTCTTCTTGCTCGGTTGGTCACGTGAGTCCCACACCATGAATTCACCCGCCACATGCCTTCGCCTTCTTATCTCGATCCTTCAGGGGCAGGATATTCTGTTCTTAGTTTCAATTAAAAGTAGTTACTGTTCATAGCTTCTATTGGTATGACCTTGGCTTCCCTGGCACAAGTTGCATCTGCCTAGTTCCGATTCAGCCGTCTCTTCTCGTTTAGTTAAAATATGAATCTTTTCTTGTGTGGCCTCTAGTTCATTTGAGGTAGATTATTTATAATGGCGCTTGCTGCACTACTCTTCTACCAAGCATAGCAATCCGCACTGTTTTCTTAGATTTCTTGCGGTTCCAAGCATATTTACAGGTACTATCTTCACCTTGCTTGCACCTTAAGTCTCTTACATTTAGACATCATCTTTTATCTTAAGTTCACGATATCCTTACTCATGGCGTTTCGTCTCTTTGTGTCATTTTCGGGTCGTCATTTCTTCTATCTGTGAGTCTGTCCGGGTCCTTGTTATGTCACCATTCGTCTTCCATTAAGACCTTTTTGGTTTCTTCCGGGACTGTACTTAGGCAATCTTCGTTTCGTTTCATTTGTTGATAGGGTTTTCATAAGGGATACCTTACTGTCCATGGTTTTCTTGTTATTGGTACTTCAATAGGTGGTGTTCTTCTGACAGGCACTGGGCAGAGCCCTGCTGTGTCTCTCTGCTGATTTTTTTGCTCATCATGCGTCACATATCTCGGTGTGAACGTTCCTGGTACCTCACAATGGGCGATTGTAGTGCAGGCTTTATTTGGGACCTCCTCTACACCCTTCTCATGTGTCATGTCTCATGTGTCATGTTCATGATGTGTTTCCGTTAATATGGTCAGCACTGTTAAGGGAGAGGGGTATGTTACCTTAACGTTATATGTGTGTGTATCCTGTGGTTGGCTAGTTTGCTTTCTGGTATTCATGGAGAATAGTGTACTTTTACACCGCAAATCCACTTTGGCAAGCGCTAAATATTTTGTAATTTCGGTCAGGAGGTACCTTAATATCTCAAAGTCGCTCTTTCAGTGCTGTGCATGTGGCAGATAAGGCCTAGCACTCTTCTTCAGAAGAGTGGAGGTACCAAGGCCACCAGTGATGTTTTTCAAATAAATATAAATACCAGATAAATATAAATCTGAAAATCAGATGAATCGAGCATAGTTCTTCAAGAACCTGGACGATGGTGGTGGCAATAGTGAGCTTAGTGTTATTATAAAGGAGGGAGTACACTCAAGCAGTGATACATTGGAGAGGTTGCACTATTTTCCAACCAATAGTAAAAGATTCAATTTTAGCCGTATTATTGAAGATTTGATATCATGTATATTTGGAGATTCCCAGATCATCACAACAGGGGATCAACTTTTCCAACGTTCGAACTGGTGCTGAAAACTGAGCAAATCGGTTTGCTGCTTGTGTGCTTGGAATAGTGCACCTGGGCAAACATGAAACAGTCTGATTTATTTATTTACTGTGTTATCTGCATTAATTAAAAAGAAAGAGCATTTATCTTTAACACAGGCCCATCCTTCAGAGTGGGAAAGCAAAGCAGCATTTATTTTGTTACTTATTGCATAAATAGAAAAGTTAGGAAATTAGCTAATGAGCTGAGTAGCCTTTCCTCAACTCAAAAGGTTATGCAATAGGGTTGAAGCTTACATTATTTATTTTATTTAGTATCTATTTATTTGTTTATTAATAATGCTCTGCAGCCCAGAGGCATGAGGGCACAGAGAAAACCCTAATCATTCTATTCCCTGTCAAGCTGGAAGAACAAATTGGCAAAACCATTTCATTCTTTTGCAAATATGGAAAACATATGTATTTGGATAACCCTGATTACTCCATTCCATATTACACTCAGTTGCCCCTGGGTTTGACGTACTATACATATAAATAAATACAAATACAAATAAATACAAATACACAAACAGCAGAACTGGGTGCAAACCTTTGCTGATCTGTTCGCAAGCGTCTTGTACTGTACATTCTTCAATAGGCTCAGAAAAATGCTCATGTGTAATCAGAATTCCCCTGGATCACCAAATGGATAATGAAGAAGCTTGGAGCAATGCTCCAGGCATCTCCAGATATTTGCTGGTGCAAATATTAGTGGAAAAATTCAAAATGGACTGCTCCAAGCATACTTTCAGGAGTAAAGCTTTGGCGTTCATACTAATAGCGTGGAATATATACCCAGTGCTTGCAGAAGAAATCCCAAGGGCAGAACATTGTCTCATGGTATACAGTGATTATAACAAAATAAAAATAACGAATGACATTATAACTAAATTATAATAGTTATATTATTATATATATATATTATAGTATAATAGTTATATTATAATAACAAATATAAAAACGTGCGAGGGCTGAGTGGGAAATGTTACCCCTACTCATCCTTGTACTCCTACGGAGCAGAATCCAATGTGTTACAGTTATGCAGTAGAGCATAGTATGTTAAGGTCTTTCTGGGTGTCAAATTCTAGATTTAAGGATTAATGTAGTACTTTTTTTTTTATTACCAATGGTCGAAGATCGATTATATACTTCCAGTCCAACATTGGGTCAGCATTCATGAATTTCATAAGAGTCATAATATGCAGACCATATAATGAGCACAATAGCCAATTATCACACAACTGAAGGCCATATCCTCCTCCTCACTTTTGCAGAACTACGGTCCACCTAAAAGGACTGCTATGACAAAATGGGGGTCATTACAACCGGTAGAGCTGCCGGCCCCGTTAACCCCCTAATGCCTCATTATGAGGTCTCCTCGTGGGACACGCTAAGGACGCCTGATTTTACCAGGCGTCCTTAGTGGGTTCCGCCAGCAGACCAGCATGCTAACACCGGGCCCGTCATTAAGGGCCGTTGTTAGCATGCTCCCCATTTCCATTGAGCCCTAAAGGGGCTCAACTGGGAATGGGGATGGGTTCCTGGAATGGGGAAATACAGGGCCCTCCAAGGTCGGAATGGCCCGGTATTTCCCCATTCCAGGAACACGGACCCGGTACCCAGAATGGGGGTAGCCATGCCGCAAATAGCAGCATGGCTACCTCCAATGTTGTAATGACCCCCATTATATCGTAGTTCAATAATTGTTAAACATTGTACTCTTCATTTCAAACTCAGCTCTTGTCTATCATCACTCATTGCTGCAACATGGACAGTAGTATACAGTGTTGTCACCTGGGCTTAAAATGTACACCTTGCATCTCATTGTGGACACGAGCATACTGTCTAAAAGGGCAAGGTCCTTTCAGCAGACTTTCCCCTATGATAGAGAAAGATGCTGAATGCTCCCCTTACCTCACATGCGCACCTCAACATTAGGATTGCTACACTCTTTTCTCCGGAAGAGCCTACTTGTTGATGTACAGTGCACCCCCCAAATTGGTTTTTATGACAAAGGTTCCTAAACTCGCAGCTTTCTATGCTTGAATATTCATGTACCTCTCCCATTTCAAGTCACTGTAATAGAAAAATAAATATTGGTATACAAAGTACATGTGAGCTTGGCAGTTTGGTCTGGCATTTGTGGCGCGCTACGTGACCAGAAGCTAATTCTCTGTGTTATCTAAATTCTTGACAATTTAGGTACTGTATGCCCGCAAAATCCATGGTCTAAAAGGTGATGGGTTACATGCTGCCATCCTGCTGTACCTTATCTATATTCTGGTCCATTGCAGGTGCCTCGAAGGAGACAACTCTGCATTCAAAAGCATATTTCTGCAGGTTAATAGGTCTATTGATTTATCAAACAGATTACGTTGTATTCAAAACCTCTGACCCAAATGTGCCTTCAGCCACTTGATTTCTAAGCTATGCAGCACCCTGGCACAGATCCCTGAATTAAAGTACTTCTGAAGCAAGTTTGACTAGTTCTTCCTTTTTTGTTTTGTAAAGGAAAAGTGAAGTGCAGTAGGAACATGCTCATAATTTTATTAGAATGATGTATAGAAACATTGTAATGTTAACATTATATGAAAAGGGAATCATGTCTACCTATAGCAAAAACAACATTGTTTGTTTTGTCAATGCTTGTCAAATCTTTCCTTAGTCCTGATGCAATTGCATTTTATGAACCCTAAATAATGTCACTGATCTATCAAGGAAACATTTAACAACTACTGTGCTCTAATCAAGGGCAGAATTGTCAGCATACAATGATACCAACACAGATGTATCATTTTCATATTTATATTTGGTTAGCGCAGCTCACTTTTATTCCACTTGGCCCACATGATCACCCATTTGGTGAACTTTAATGAATAATTTGGAACTCTCTTTCCTATCGTTCAGTTACATGTGGGCTGCTGTTCATTTAAACAGCCAGGTCGTCTCAAGTCACTTTAACTGAAAAGGTCTGGAGTCTGCTTGGCCGGAAAAGAAGAAAGCCCTAATTTGACACCGTTGTCTTTAAAAGGATCTCAAAGGCATTCGGACCCAGGGAAGGGTGCTTAGCCAATCAGGTGGCCGGAACAGCAGGTGAGAATACACATTCTTCCCCCGCCTAACCGCTGCTCCCAGCCACCCGATGCCTTTCCCCCGGGTGGCCCTTTTTTTATGTGGAGAGGCAAAAGGGAGCCTCTCCCTATTGCCTCCCACCCTCCCCCCCAAATAAATCCTTAAAACTTCCCAACTCCCCTCCGCACTTACTTGCTGGACTGGAGATTTGTGTTCCGTTCCTGGCTCTCTCCCATTCCCCTGTCTCCCTTCTGCTACCTTTTTCCTATGGCGGTGGTCATCTTTAGAAGAAAAAAAAAAAGAGTTCCTCAGGGGATTGGCTGTGCAAGCGACCAATCTCCTGAGGGGGGAAAACAAACATGTGCACCCCATGCAAATGGCTTTCACCCCCGCTGTGGGGAGTGCAGATGGCCTTTAACCACCCACAGCCCTCGCTGAGGCCCGCTGAGGCCCGAGAGACGTATCATGCTGGCGCGGCATTGAAGGACATGTCTGTCACTCACAGCGGGGGTGAAAGCCATATTCTAGCAAACGTGGTTTAAACAATTCAGAACCGCAGTGCTTAGACTTAATTCATTTAGTAATCCAACTCGTAGCATACCAAAGACAAGAAGTAAAAAAAAGAAATGTTTCGATTACATTCCCATGTTTGTTTGTTTTAATGAACAGCAGGAGCCAGGTCCTATCTGGTCAGAAGATCACTCAGAATCTCAATAAATAGCTGCCATTCATGATTGTCTAAGTACAGGGGAAAGAGAGAAGGAAGCAGAGGATGGAAATGTATTTTAATTAATTATGGGAAATGTTGCCTCTTTGAGGAAATCCTACAAAACTAAAACTCATCATTGGGAAAGGCTCTCGTGCAGGGTGTTGTGGGGTTTAGCTGTTGAGAATAATCACCAGGCTGTAGTTGCCCACTTGGGCGTATTAGCTACTCGTAAGGTAAATAAACATGGTTACATTGAAGAAATGTTGTCATTAGATTCTGGTGGCACTGAACGTTTCTTTGATCAACAGTAGAATAAGCAAAATAATCATGAATAGCGATGGTCCTGAAGAAACATGTTGTGATTGAGATGGCAGTTGAAGATACAGATCAGAAATCAGGACCTTTATTTATTTTATTTATTGATGTATTGATTTGTGTAACGCCCAACCCCAGGGGGTATCACGGTAAGATAGAATACTGTAAAGGTTGCTGCACAGTGTGAAAATAGATATTAAGGAGAAAGCAATGAGAGTGGAGTGATGCTCCATAACTCTGGTTTACTTTGGAATGCGTTTGTTATCTATGCACAATCCTATAATCCCACAAAGTCAGAAGAGAAGGATTTTATTACACAAGTCTCCCACAGGGTGTGCCCAAGAGCATCTCTGATGGCATATGAAATAAATAAGAAACCCAAAACTTGCCAGAAGCCCGAGGCCGCAGCTGCATCTGTGGTCTGCTCAGCCTCTTCACAGCAAGCTGTCCAGGCACATGACAGAGGAAGTGAACAGGGGCTGCCCATCCATAATGGGTGATGGGGTAGTGTACCACCACCCATTATGGAGGAGCGAAGACAACCCAGTTAACACACAGAGCGCATCCACTGCTCTTGGTGCAGCTGAGGACATGCTCTTCGGCTGACTTTTCACTGTTTTTCAAGAAACGGGACATCATTTTGACAGTAGTACCCCTCTGTGCATGCCCAATGGGCCATCCAAGGCCTGATGCATGTTGCTCCTCCATGCTTGAATGGCCCATTTGGGATGCAGACTTGGATACTGTAGATCTAAATGTGCACCTGTGCGCTTCTCCATACATTGGGGGAGCCTGGGACAGCTAGAAGTTGTCATCCAGCTCCTTTGTTCATGTCAGGAACCTGGAAGCGCAACCTGCCTTCTAGTTCCTGTTTGCATGGGCACAGGAGCCCATGCAGTGTGTCAGGAGGCGGTGTCTGAAGTCTGTGGCAGCAGCTAAGGAAAACATACTTTATATATATATAGGTATGTATGCATGCATGCAACGACTTGTGTCTCTCTATCTTAGTGCGCGTGTCAATGTAAATGTGTGAGATATGTGAAAGTGCAGTTAGTTAATATGGTGAGAGTTTCAATTAGTTAGTAGTATGTATATTTGGCTGCATTTGTGAATGAGAGAAGATATGTGGTGTGGGTGAGTTGGTAAATGAGATAGTGTATATGTTGGGTGCATGCATGAATGTTTGTGCATAAATGTATATCAGCCAAGGAGTGAACCTCTGATGGAGGTGTCTACATTGGTACAGTGGTAGCCAGCATGCACATGTTTCCTAAAGTGGAATGCTGGTTTATTAGCATTATGGCCAAAGCCAACATGACAAGTGCACTTGCATATGAGTGCAGAGAGGATCACATTGGTGCAAGCCACAAGGGCATGTTTTCTAACTGTGGCATGGCATTTTCTATTGGCATTATGGAGAAAAGTCAACATGACAAGTCTTCTTACATTGGGATGCTACAGTTGTGCAGCTAGAAAGGACCTGTCTCTAACTGTGGCATGGAATATTTGTACTATGGCATTCATTTTGTTGCTGGCATTATAGGCAAAGCCAGCATGATGAGTGTTTTTACTTGTACTTGCTGGCATACATTAGTGCAGCCAGTATGGACATATTTTGTTACAGTGGCAAGTCATTTATAAGTGTCTTTTTTGCCACTGGCTATATGATTAGTGTTCTTGAATAGCAGGGCTGCCCTTTGCGCAGTCAGCAAAGACATGCGTTTTACAGTTGTATAGCTTTTTTCCTAACTTTATGGGCAAAGCTAATGTGATAAGTACTCTTATGTGACTAAAACAAGGGCTCGAAGAACACAAGTCACCCAATTGCACTCCTTTAGGGAAAACCCTTCACCGGAATTTAAATAAATTGATACCCTTCACATTGAATAATTTGAAAATGTATTTGTAAAAATATATATATTTGACTGTCAAACAAATCACATTCTAACAGACAATGTGTGTGATCTTCAATTTAATTTGTATGTATTCCACACATAGATATGCTGTTTCTCTTTTCAAATAAACACACATTTAGGCATATACAAAAAGTGTTCCGGACAGTAGCTTCACTTCCTTCCTACACTTCCATTTAACTATGTATGTGTCAAGAGTGATCTATTAGCATTTGACATTTAAGATGCCTGAAGCATTAAAGACATGTATTTGTCCTTTCTCAAGGACGCTCCTGCCATATCTTTCAATAGTCTAGACAGGCACAGTCACAAAATTACAAACTATTCTTTACAAACAAGTTTCATCTTCCAGGACAATTACTGTAGTTATCCATAATTGTTTGGCCAGTATCAGCAGAATATATGTTCAATCAGAATGTAAATCTCTGAAAAGGTAAAACATAAAATAATCGGAAACAATTCTATTTTTACAGAGCTGTGCTCATAAAATCATAAAATGCAATCAAGCCAT
The DNA here is from genome assembly GCF_040938575.1 of Ambystoma mexicanum. NCBI lineage: Eukaryota > Metazoa > Chordata > Amphibia > Caudata > Ambystomatidae > Ambystoma > Ambystoma mexicanum. The sequence goes on along the minus strand of NC_090922.1, from coordinate 1,267,967,319 downwards.
GCTGACCTGTGAAGGCTGCATCCATGTGCATAGGTTAAAACCAAATGTGTACCGCTTCCTGGAAAAATAAACCAAACCATAAACTTCACTACTCCTAACATCTAGTCATTTACCAGACAACTGTCAAAATAAAAATGACAAGAATCGCTCTCCAGTATTTTTTACACTTTCAGAGATGTACATTCTGATTGAAAATATATGCTGCGGATACTGGCGAACACATTACGAATAACTGCAGGAATTGTCCTGGAAGTTCAAACATGTTTGTAAAGAATATTTTGTAATTATGTGACTGTGCCTGTCTAGGCTATTGAAAGATATGGCAGGAGCGCCCATGAGAAAGGACAAATGATTGTCCGAAAGGCGTCGGGTATCTTAAATGTCAAATGCTAGTTGATTTCTCTTGAGCCATACATAGTTAAATGGAAGTGTAGGAAGGAAGTGAAGCAAACTGTCGAACACTTTTTATATATGCCTATATGTGTGTTTATTTCAAAAGAGAAGCAGCATGTGTATGTGTGGAATACATAAATGTTAAATTGAAGATCACAAATATTGTCTGTTAGAATGTGATTTGCAAGTCAAATATATATATATATATATATATATATATATATATATATATATATATATATATATATATATTTACAAAAGTCATTTTCAAATCATTGTTTGTTGAGGGTATCTAGGGTATCTAAAACCGATGAAGGGTTTATTCCTAAAGCAGTGCAATAAGGTGACTTGTGTTCTTCCATGAGTCCTTGTTTTAATGATTTGGGCATTTGTTGTCCCATTGAGCCGCAGGAGACACCCAATTGCACTTGAAGACATTCAGAATATATATAACACTTTGAATTTAAAGTACTATAGTACTAGTTTTCTTATGTGGTCATCATGGCCTACCTTGATGAAGTTAGTAGAACATGTTTTCTTACAGTGGCCAGGAATGTTTTACTGGCATTATGGACAAAGCCAACAGCTTTGCCTGGGGATACAGGTGTGTTTTTCTAGATCCAGCATGTTCATGTGTCCTTGTAGTATCCTTAGTGGCATTATGGGCAAAGCAAATATGAGTATGTTCTTATGTGGGAATACTGACATATATTGGTACAGCCAGCATGGTCGTGCATTGGCACAGTAATCATGAACATTTTTTTTACACTCTTAGAATACTGACTTATAGTTGGGAAAGGCAAAATGTAAATGCATTGGAAAATGCTTCTGTTTACTGTTGATGATTAGGCAATTAATGCATTTTTTCATGTATTACCATACAAAAACCATTGTAACCTGTGTGACTATGTACTCAATTTTTCACAGGAAGTGTTCTGTAACCTTTTCACCAATTATTTAAACAAAGTATTGGAGGGAAATCCCCCTGAACTGCTTTGATTAGTTCAGGCGCCCCCGCTAGGTATAGTCACTTCTGCATATTCATGTACAAAATTCACCAGCCACAAAGGGGTGAGAAGAAAGACACATCCTTATGCAGGGAACCAGGGGCGCCATCAAGGGGTGGCCAAGGGGGGCCACGGCCACCCTTGTAAGAATGCTGGCCCCCCCTGTGGCCACCCTACAAAAAAGCACAGATTATTTTCTTTTTTGCACTGAAATGTGCATGGACAATAAAATGCCCAGTTCAGTGCAAAAAAAAATATTTTTTTTTAGCTTTTTTGCCGAGGCTCGAGGCCCACGGCTGCCAGCCATGAAGGGCTGGAGTCAGGATGGACACGGAAATAAACACAGCCTGACCCGCCTGGATGCGCGCATTTTTGCTTTAGCTCATGCTTCCAGGGCAGGCTGTGTTTATTTCTGGGTTTCACTTTCAATTCCATCCAGTTCCTTGCTTGGCTGCAATTTGTGCCCACGTATGTGCTGCACAAACCTTTGGACAGATACACGCTGCCAATATTTTTGGATACAGGCAGTGGCACTGCCTGCCACTGAAAAGGAGACCTGAGCTGAGATTCCACCAGCAGGCAAGCACTTCAGGGGGAGCTGAGGTAAGCAGTGTCTGTGTGTGGCACCCACCCTGATTTATCACTCACGTATGGCTGTGTCCTGGCTGGAAAGAATTGTCAACAGGGATGTTATTTAGGGGTGTCCCTTGCTACCCCTGTGGTCTCCCTTGCTACCCCAGAAAAATACATTTTTAAAAAAGTGTTGTTTTTTGTTTAAATGCAAAGTCCTAGGCTTTGGCCAGCGCCATGTGGCTCTTTGCTTCTGGAGTGGCTGGCTTTCATGTTCAGGGCTTGGATTGATTTTTTAATGAACTTGGGTTCCACAAGTCTAACACTTTCAGCAGTGACCCTAAATAAGAATGAATAGGAATACCAACTAATTTGTCTTTCTAGAATTCTATTCAATAACTGCTAGACTCATTAAAGGGTTATTTCAGGCACACTTCAGGGGGGAGTCACTGATTTAGTATTTTCTTGAAAACCTCAACTCAGCCTTTCATCCTTCTGAGGTCGATAAATGAGTACCAGCACAGGTTGGCTGATATTGTGTGTATATTTCTTCTATATAAAGCGCTTAAGCGTAGGTGCTATATAATGGTACATCACTGTCATTTGGCCATGGACCTCTGCTTGCATTCACGTTATTTAGTAATATGGGCCTATACACACTGATATTAACGATACATATGGCGATCCATTCTTGTATGAAATGAATATTGCATTATAGTGATATCGTAACAATGTGTTTTGTAGCGTGCTTAGGAACAATGCTATGTGATGCCACATCCTGTTTTGTCAAGGGGTGAAAGGTTGTGTTCCATCGCTTCCTGTGATATCACTTTGGGGTGGGGTAAAAGACATCACTTCCTGTGATGCCATCAGCAGTCAAGGGTCGTGTGATGTCACTTCTGCTATCCCTGGCGTTTTGGTGAAATGACGTCCCTGAATGTCAACAGCCTTTAAGGATGACCCAGGAGTGATGGTTTCTTCTAGTATTTGAACACTACCAACAATTTACGCAATTAATCAGTGATATTAAAAAAAATTCACTGAAGGTGTTTATATTTCCTGAAAAATGCATGTTGGACATAATGAGGCAGGCGCAGGATTTAAAGAACATCAATCTGCTATAATGGTTTGCCTTTCACAGCCTAATGGTCTGGACATTAATGAAATAACATTAACTCCCTTGAAGAAGTATCTTAGAGCAGTCCTTTAACTATTGTTTGCATGACAATGTGTCTAAGTAATTTTAATACTTCTGTACATTGCTAAATGCCTAAGGAATGTGAATCTTTGAATTTATGGGTGTCAGGCAAGGTGCCTCTTGAATGTGCATGTGAAATGTGTCTCACATGTAAACGACTAGGGCATTTTCCATAATTTGTCCAGCTCGGAGGTTGGAGTTATTTTTTTAAAATATCAAGGACCCTTACTTGAGAGACCTGATGGAGTACAAAGCATCAAACCTGTTACTCTTTTCTAATAGATTTGCAATTCTTAGTATTTGACGCATGGTGAAACTCACCAAAAAAAAGGCAAGAAAACCCTTAAAAAAAAAAATACTGATCCTCATTTGTCAACGACGGTTTGGCCCTTTTTTGCAACAATCTAAGATGCGTAAGAGAGTACAGATGCTAGTGGTCAGTGGTTGCAGTGTACCAGAAGAAGTAGTAGAACTATGTCCCCTGCTGGCTTGCTCCCGCTACCCACAAACCCCATTGCCACGCCTCCTCCCATGTGCAAACCAAACCTCCAAACAAATGCGCCTACTGTTTAAGGGAATGTTCAGTGTGGTGCACTGAAGTGCAAGATTCAACATCTTCCTACACTTCTATTTTAAAATGAAACAATTCCAGAACGATTTCTTTTTAAACTAAAAATATAGGAACCGTAAAACATTTCTTTTGTAAACTAGAGGAGCACTGCTCCCCAAAGCCCCTGCCCACTTCCTCCACTGCTATGGGTTTACTGGAGTATATTTTGGCTTCTACTGAGAACTGCTTATTATTTGACTACTATTTTCAATGCTCATGTATTATCTTTGCCTGAGAAGAAATCCTCTGTGTTCTTGTGTTTGATGAGCACTAGAAGCACAACTCTGCAAGCGCAAATGGTTGTTGTTTTAGTAAGAAAAGTGTATTGTTGGACATTTGATTACTTTTATTGTTGGTCATTCACACGAGTAATACGTTGCTGGGCCTACTACCACAACCCCTAATTTTAAGTCTGCTGGGTGCTCAAGAGTAGAGGGAGAGAAGAGGGTTTGAACTACTTCCGGACACAAAACCTGACAGAGCCCAATGCAGGCCTTTTGATCTGCCTCTTTCTAGGAGGTTAGGCTCTGCCATAGCAGGGTGTGATGGAAATTGTGTCAAAATGGTATTTGTGTGGTAGTCAGACACATTTCAAATAAAACTAGTGAATACAAGTTTAAACAGCATTTTTTAGTTTGGAAATGACCCACATTATTGCTACGCCTATGATTAGTAACGGAAATCTCTTCCTTCTTCTTTAAGAAAAGTAGTAGTGGAGATGCAGTGACGATGAATGTTAGTGAGGATTCAGTGGAAGAGCAAGATAACATAATCGAGCAAGCTAATGAACAGGCAGAGCCAGAAGCAGAACATGACAGTGACGAACAGGCAGAGCCAGCATCAGGGACAGAGAACAGGACAGTAGCAGCATGGCACGAGAGTGAGGAACAGGCAGCAGCATTGACAGTCAAAGAGAGGGCGGGGCAGGACTCGGCTAGAGCTATTCAAGCTGTACCCGGACCAACAGGTGAAATAATGATGGTGTGTCAGTGTGACCATGATAATAAAATAGATGGCTGGCTAAAGAGTAAGGGCCTCATCACGAGTTGGGCTGTAGCCCTTAAATGCGGTGGTAACGGTATTACAGCCGCATTTAAGGGCTGGCACTATCACGAGTTGGGCGCTAAATGGGCTGTTTTACCTCCAGCCTTTCTCTGGAGGTGAAAATCCCCTGTTTTCAGCTGTATTACCGCCGGCTGTATTAGCCCGCATAATTAGCGCTGAAAATACCCCATTGAATCCAATGGACCCAATTGGGAATGGGGATTTACCGTTAACACCCAACTCGTGATCCGGCGGTAATACAGCCAGACCGGTCGGTGCTAGGGCTATTACAGTCGGCGGTATTACAGCCGGGAATACAGCCCAACTCGTGATGAGGCCCAAACTCTTCTTTCATTCTTCTAGATATATCCCAGTCAAGAGGAGAGGGGCCCAAACAGCCATATCTGAGGTTTTCCCCCTCGGACTGTCTGGGGGGTAGAAGACGGGGCTTCATGAAAGAATGGTACTTCACACATAAATGGCTGGAATACTCTCAAAGTAAAGATTCTGCCTACTGCTATGCCTGACGGCACTTCAGTCTCCCCTCCTGGGTGATTCAGTGTTTACATCCGAAGCAGGATTCAAAAATTGGAAAAAAGCAACTTACAAAGATGGGGGGGTTTGTAGGCCATAGCAAATCAGAATCACATACTATTTCTATGTTAGCATGGGCAGAATATGAAAAGTCAATTGCAAGCAAATGTTCTCTCTCAGCCTCCTTAAATGCAAAATATAATAAAATAGTGAGGGAAAATAGAGAGTACGTTAAAACTTTTGGAGAAACCCTGCTCCTCACAGCAACGCAAAACATTGCACAGAGAGCACATAAAGAAACAGAAGGCCAAAATAAAGGAAATATAATCTCTATTATGGAACTGCTAGCCAAGCATGATCACACAGTCAAAATAAAATGACAAGTCAAGAAAATGCAACATACCTTGGGCACAGTACTCAAAATGAAATAATTGATTGCCTGGCTGAAATTGTCCGCACCTCAATAATTAATGAAGTTTCACAAAGTGGGGCTTTCAGCATTATGGTCGACGAGACCAAAGACATTGCCAAGAAGGAACAAATGTCCTTGGTAATTTGATATTATTACAATTGTTCAATATGTGAAAGCTCCCTCACATATGAAGCAGCAGAGCGACTAGATGCTGCAGCGCTTTCACAGAAAATGATACAAATACTACAGAAGTATGGCCTTGGCTACAGAAATCACCTTGTAGGGCAATCATATGATGGTGCCTCTGTCATGAGTGGAAAGAACGCAGGTGTGCAGGCATGCATTACAACAGAGGCCCCATTAGCTTTTTACGTTCACTGCAATGCACATTGCTTGAATTTAGTATTAGTTGATAGTGTAAAATGCATCCCTGAAGCCTATTGTTTCTTTTGTCTTCTGCAGAAACTGTATGTGTTTGTGTCAGGGTAATATGTGCATCAAAGATGGCTAGAGGTACAGAGGGACATGTTTCAGGGGGTCCCAAGAGAGTTTCAAAGATTGATAGAGACAAGCTGGGCATGTAGGTACAATGCTTGCAAGACCGTGAGGGACAGACCACCAGCCCTCATACGTCTACTAAAAGAAATATCTGAAGAGAAAAATGGTGACAGAGCGGTAGAGGCAAGAGGTCTATTAGCCCAAATAGATTTAGAGTTTGCTGGCCTCCTTTTACCATTCACAAATGTTTTTGGTGACATAAAACATCTGTCAGACATTTTACAGTTCCCACAACTCAATTTAGCCACGGAAGTTACCCTTGTTAATTCACGTGTTGATACATTAAACAGTTATAGAGAGGGTTCTGTCTTTAATGAGATTTGGAACAATACTATGACCCTTGCTGATCTTGATGAATTTGTGGATGTGTTTGACAAAAGACACAGTAACAGGTGATTAAAACTATATTCATTAATAATATAATAATAATGAATAGGCTGAGTACAGAGTAGGCTACATTAAAATGTATATTGTTGTCCATGATCATGCACTTTTGCTTTGTTCATGTTTAGTTTGCAAGAATACACACAAAAGAATGTAACCTAGAAAAGCGGGGATGTAAATAGGTTGAGCAGGCTATACTAAAATATATATTCTTCATTATCATGCTTTTTGTTTCCTTTTTGCAGGTATATATTTTAGTTTACAAGAACACACAGCAACATGTACCAAATACAGTTGTATTGAAAAATGTTTAGGCCACTGTGTTGTTTTTTACTTGAGTAGGCATGTTCTCAGTAAATGTTTTGTTCCTTACAATCAATGTGCTCCCTTAAATTAAAGCTGTATATTTGTCTTTTCAAGTCAAAGTCGAACAACTATTCTGTTTGAAGAACAATAAATTGCCTTACATGCATATACACATCACATATTCCTTACATAGCACAAACAGGATTGTGGAACTCAAAATGTAAACCGTACTGATATTAGCCTATGCGCATCAGATACATTAATTAGTTAATTGTTATTTAATGAACGCAACTATATCAATATGAAATTCCTTAACTCTCATATATACATAGTTTTCAACTGGACTACATACTACATTGGCATAATAGATTTCCTGAAATTCAGTTATGTGTTTGTTTTGGTGCCACCCCAAGATTTCCTGAGGCCTCATCAGGCCACCCCTATAAAAGATTTCTGGGGGCGCCACTGCAGGGAACCCCCACTCTGATGTGTGTACCAGAAAAGACACGGACAAATGCACCCCTTGAACAAAAAATTACTTGAGTAAGCACACTGTTGTGTAATAGAAGTCTACCAGATATATTCATTAGATCATAGCGGCTTTGCATGACAACTTGCGTGAACAAGTTTTATGTAATAGCTATTGGTACTCCTTTCATTTATATTAGAATGATGAAAAGCGGTGTCCGTTTTACTGAGACTGGAACCTTTACCTTTAACTCCTAGATTTGTGTGCATAGTGCTAAAGGTACATAAACATGATCCTTTTGAAAAACGTGAAACAAAATACAATCATTTTTGTGTGACTGCAATGACCCCCATCATCAGAAAATGAGCAACTGATTCATGCATTTAAAGGGGTGTTGTGCGAAAGGCTGGATTGCAACAACCAGCATCCCCTTTACTGCATAATGTACTTCATGCCCCAAGACCCTTATGTTGTCCCGTGTAATGTTGCTATCAGTCCTGGGCGGGCAGGTTCAATCTCATTGCAATTGCCTTCCCGTGTTCTCCGTTTCCAACTCCTGCAGCTCATAACTATCCATGCTGTAAATACATTGCCATTGAGGAGGAGCGTTCAGAAGGTCGGAACATAGGTTCATTATGTGTGTATTGTGGGAAATCAAATGCTTGAACTATATTTGATTTACAGACACACACACACAACACACACACACACAAGAAAATACACCGACAGAAATGAGCTTACAGTGAGGGGAAATATTCCTTTCTCAGGGCGAGAAAATGTAAAATGCATTTTACCATATAAAATACACTTGGCTGCTCCATTAGATTTTTCTCTTCGCGTGTAAATGGCCGCCTCTTGGATATGCACTCAAGGGAACCTAAGCTGTTGAGGCAATACAAAAAATGCTCTCATCTACCATCAGGAAATGTAAATGTCAGCAGCGAAAAGGAGAGGGGGATAAAATGTCAAAATTCAGAATGGAAACTGCATAAAGTAAATTACTGTAACCTCGGAGCTCCAGTCAGAAGAAACTCGTGCATTTTACACAAAATGCACTCCAACAAGGCGCCCTCGTGGTGACATTGCCGGAGCGTTCTGCGGCCCGAGAATTAGCGCCCTCTAACACGCGGCCATTCCGCTGCTAATGTGAGACACCGTTCATTTATTACTGCACTAAAAGGGGCGAAAAACACGGCAGTCGCTGTAAGAAACCGCCGTGCTCCGGCCTCACATTCAATATTGGCATGCTAGGAAACTAGCCCTGTTGCACAGCCTCTATTTTTTGTTTAAAACATATTTAATGGGCTATGACCTTAAAGCCTTAAAGCAGCCACTGTTGTAACAAAACACTTTGACATTGAAACCTCGTCCAAAGTGTGTCTGCGTTAAAGGAGCATAATAGCACAGGGACAATGTGTTAGTCTTGGAAGCAAGACCAGCAGAGCAACAGAGGTTCGATCCTAGATCCGCGCTTAGAAACCGAACTCGGGTATTTTACGCGTTATAAAAAAACAATTAACTAAAAATAAATAGGAGTCATATCCCTTAGGGATTGGTCAAGAAGAATTCGAAAGACAAGACTTTGAAGTAAAGCCAAGCGGTGAGTAGTTTGTGAGAGTCAGCTCTGGGGATGAGTAGGAGTATGTCAGTGCTGTGTTGACCTAAGGAAGCGTCAAAGGTACATGTCAGGGAGGCACCAAAGCTCCCTGATGTCATTTATTCTGGCCTATGTCAAATAGAAGCTTATACCACGATAGATGGCAAGAGAGTCAGGGTGGACAGCCCCAGGGAGAGAGGCTGGGTGACAGATGAGAGCACTGGACAGGCCTCGAACAATGCTGAGCGTTCATAAATCAGACAGGAGGTGGCAGGCCAATGAGTCAAACGGGAGGGAAAGAGACAGGTTGGAAAGCCAGACAGAACTATCCAGGTAACAGTGTATCAATCCTGAAGTGGGGAGGGGTTGTCAGACTGAGCAGGGTTAGTGTAGTAACTTAAAAAAGGATTGATGTACTCCAAATACAGACCAGCTGTGAATCTCTTTATAGAAATGTTCAGGTAGTTTTATTTGACTAATTTACAGTTACTTTAGGGTTCCAGTTACTCTTGACTACATACATAGAGTGCCCTACGCACTGGCCATCCTCATGCACTCCTGCTCGGGCCTCAAACGTACACATTCAGAGCATTCACAAACCAAGCACTCATCGACATTCTCCTGAGTTGTCAACCAGTCACTATAACTCCATCCTGTACAGACAAAAACAACCAAAGCAACTTCACTACCATACACAATGTAATTCAGTTAACCCAGAGACAGGCACACCTGTAAGCAGGAGGGTGCAGATCACATCATACAGGGAAGTTACAGCTGTGACAAATTGGATTCTGCTCCACAGGAGTACAAGGATAAGTATGAAGAAAATGGCCCACTGAGCCCTCACACTTCTACAAACCAAAACACAATGCAAACATCATAAAGGTAAAACGGGGATATACCTCCTCTGCTTTTTAGGGTACAGTGGGCAGATGGAAGGCTATACTCTTAATAGGGGTGTGAAGGTGAACCAGTAGGAACCCAAACAACAAAATATCACAGTCAAAAATAAAGGGAATGTCCAATCGAGGTTCTATGAAAATATATATATACTTGGATCAAACACAACATCTGCACATAGAATTAATGAAAACACTGTACAAAAACCCACCACAGAGGAAGAATAGAAAAGATTTGACAGACTCGAGAAAGTAGCACACTGCGCGTAGTTCTGTAGGTGGTAGATAAAGAATTAAGGGCAGTTCAGAGTCAACAGTATCTGGATTCAGTTCTTGGTGAGCTGATGCCATCAGACCCGGTGTTGAACGTAGATGTCAGCTGATCTGACTCCGTTCATGCACGTAGGATCATGGAGGCCCCAGCAGCAAGCAGGCATCAAGTAGGGGCGAATACGGGTGCTGTGTGTGATAGAAAGGCAGCTCTCAAGGATGCAGGTTGGGCGGTGCCAGGAACGCTTTGCAGTTAGCCAGGTTGACTCGGGCTTTAGCCACCAGGAGGGGTTGATGAATGATGCTCCAGCAGTTCGAATCGGTGGCCGACGGTCATTGAAGTGGTGATTTTGAGTGTTTTGATGTACCATCAATGAGGCAGCAGTTCAGCAGTTCAAGAGCTGGCTGGGTCGAGCCGTGGTTGTAACCCCAGATTAGAGTTGGTGTGGAACTCTCCAGTGATTTGCATAGGTCCCAGCATTGAGTAGTCGCTTCTTGTCTAGCACGTGACAGACTTAGCCAGGAGACCATGCAGTGTTGAGCTGGTTAAAGGTGCTAGCAATGTTCAATGTGGCGGAGAAGTGAAGAAACCAGCACCAGTGACTTCCCTCTTGTTCTGGCTTGGTGCAGTAGAACAGGGAGCATTGGCGGGTCTGGTTGCTATGAGGCCCTCTTAGGGGGACTCGAGGATAGGATGGTTCAGTTCAGGGTCTGCTCTCCCAGCTCAGGAGATTCCAGTGCAGTGTGGTATCTCCTGATCCAAAGCAGGCAGAAGTTACTCCTGATGTGCCATGGCAGTGGTGAGGGACAGATCTTCCTTCTGTCTTGGATGATTCCTTCTTCACATCAAGCTGAGGGCTTTGCCGAGTGCAACTCTCCCAATGGAAGTTCAGTGAGATCTTTAGAACAAATCTGCAGCCTTAAAGGATTCAAGATGATCTGAGTGAACCTCCCAAAAGGGTGGAAGACCCCAACTTTTACAGGCACAAGTCCTCAGGTGATTGGACAAAAGCTAGCCTGCCTTAGTGGGTCAATCCATGCTCTTGAATGTAGAGGATTTTGCCCTTCTGAAGTCACAACCAAAGTGCTTTTTTTCCAGGGGAAGTGGAGGGTTCAGGAGAGAAAGAGGAACAGTGAGAATCAAGATGGTGGAAGCTTCCTTCCATTGACCAGAGTCCTCCTGCCTATCATAATCCAACACCCCTCCCTTCTTACTGAGAACAAAGGCCTTTAGAGATGCAGCACCCTGGTATGAGGCTACTTCTTTTCAATGGGTGTATCCCTTTGATTCCCAGGACAGCTGCCTGCTGTGTGGCTGTCTTTGGCAGAGGGTGTTATCTGCCTTCACAAAGAGATCAAAGAGGAGGCCTGGTCCTCCAGGTTCTTGACCTGCCATTTGGCAGACTTCACCCAGCTGAACAGAATACACATCACCTTCCCCAGCAGAGCTGCCTCACAGGAGCTGACACATGTGCAATATCAATTGGAATGTGGTGGTCGTGATCATGAGCAGTACCATGTACTATGCCTAAACTCAGGCATAGCTTTTATGTTTACCCTGCCACCAGCATGGGTTACTAATGGTCATCACAGTTTAGGGCACAGTGTGGCAAACCTTAAATGCCAACTCTGCATCACAGGGACTTGGCTGTCTTTGCAGTTGTTCATTGGGCATCTCTTGACCATTGAACCTGCTCTGTGCCATGAGTAGTACAGGTGCAGTGGATCAGGCCTCTAATGCGGCAAGGTATGAGCGCACTATGCTTTTGGCATGGAGTAGACAGAAAAGGAGAATCTGTTTGGCCGATTACCACTTTTGGAGGTGGAATTCCCCTCATCATTGTTCATAAAAAAAGCCATGGCTTTGCACCTTTGCCAAATGGCAATTCTTCCCAACAGCCATTCACCAAAACAGTAGTACAAGCCCTAAGTGGTGTGACAGAGCCTCCAGTGTGATTCATGGCATGTCATTGTAGACGGCATTCCACTATCCATCAAAGCAAACCAATCCAGTGCAACCACCCCTATCAGACAGTCACCCCATACATCTGACAAGCATACAATTATCCAACTACTCACAACTGCTCAAACAGAGTGGACTGTGTCTGAACTCTAAACTAATCAAATAAAGATCCACACAGCAAGTCTAAACCAAGCACATACAGATTTTTACAATGAGGAGAACATCATGTAACCATGCAAACACCAATGTTGCAAGACACCACACACCTCGTAGAGGCACCCAAGGCACATCAACAGATGCTCAAATAACCTGCATAGTACCCATAAGCACACTATTCACTCACACATTAGTTAGAAGCCAATTAATAGTATAACCTAGTAGACTACTTAATCTAAAAATGTCCAATCAAATAGCATTAGTGGGTTGTACTCACCAGGAAAGACAAGGACAAGGAGTGTTCTGCTGCATCTCATCGCACCACATTATAAGCACCCCGAGCAGAGCGGAGTGGCTGAAGGAATAGGCAGTAGTAACCCTCCTGTTTTATGTCACTGCTTCTCTACCGCCAATCAGTGAGCTTCTTCTTTCAACTGGCAAGGGGGGGGTGGTACCCACAGCCCAATCTCATATGCATCTGTGGTCGCTTTTGGACTGGTGGTTGCAGTAAGCTAGTGAGCAAGCCGTTGCTTATTGATTGTTCACTCTCCCAGCTCTCTCAGCTTTCCCAACTTGTTAGCTCTCAAGGACTTGGATATTGGCAGTTGTCTCAGGGTGCCCTGGATTTCACTGGACTTCACTAGGTACTGCCGAACATGGAGGAATGCTGTATTGTGCCCAGTGCTAGAGCAGGAAAAGTTTGGCACAACTTGGCACAATCTGGAAAAAGGTGTGTACGGCCTGGCATTATTCAAGCCCAGAGGGAAAGTGTCAATGCCACTCTCACTAAGTCCTAAGCAAAGGGCCATGTACAAAGAATGATTTTTTCTCTAAAAGATAGAGCCACTACAAACCCTACAAACTGCACAATATATTTTTTCTTTTTTTTTTTTAGCATTTAGTTTATTGCAAACTTTTTTGCTTTCTTTATCATCACAAATGCAAGTAAACAGACACATATATTTAAAAATATCCAGTACTTCTCGATTCTCCTCCTTCATATTTGCAGTTTGTATTGAGAGCTACAACTTAGGCTACAGGCCTCTATAAACTTGTGTTTACTTCCTCAAGGTCTCTCGGCTACATATGATAGTTTGTTAACAGTTCCTTTTTCAGAGCTTTCTTTCAATATCTCGAGAGCAGCTTTCAAGAAGTAAACTGTGGCATAATTTACTCTTCAATCCTCTGCTTGATAGATGCTCTCCCACCATCTCTCAGCATTTAAACTTTTGGTTTGTTCCACTGCGCGAAAAAGGTGAATCGATCTTAGGTCTTTTAATTCTGGGCAAAATAGACATAGATGTCTCAGTGATTTCTGTCTTTGACTACACAGTCGACATTCATCTGATGTTTCTTTCTTATACCTCTTTTAAGTACATTTGTTTTGATGGAGGTTTAGTCTTAATCTCAAAAGTGTATACCGTGAGTTACTGTTTTGGGAATTTCGTCAGGTAACTTCTTGTCACATTTAAGGCTCCGCTGCTGCTTTTGGATAACGTATGAGTTCTGGATGCGACTCTCTTCTCTTCAGTAATTCGCCAATCGTCAGCCCGTAGGATTCTTTTGACGGAGGTAGAGATTTTGTGCAAGAGTTCTTCTGATGTTCCAAGGTATGAAAGAAGATTTGTTCACTCTAACTTCCAGTTCACAAGAATCCAGCCATCGTCCAGGCTTTCTCTTTTCTTGAGAATCTCAAATTGAGGCAGATTGTTTTCTAAGAATGTTTTCCTGAACAGTGAGATTTTATTCCATCTGATCTTACAATTTAATGAGTTCAAGCCTAACTCATGTTGTATTATGGTGACAGGGTTTGATTGTGGTAAATTTAGTATCCTTTTCCAGAAAAATCCTTCTGCTCCATAGATAATAACAGGAGTTACTTTTTGGGTGAAGAATTTTATAATTGGAATTAATGAAAATGTTCCGAACCGTTTATTTAGGGCTTTGTCCTGTGCTGTAAATTGGGTTCATTTTTTCTTGACATGTTCTATCCGGGGTCTTTCACTTCTGAATACATTTAAGATTACACCTAAGTATTTCTGTTTGCTAACTGGATGGAGTCTTTCTTTGTCTAGGACCCAAGAGTCTTTTGCTTTGTTTTTCTTGTCGCGAAAGACCATGTAGACAGATTTAGAAGCGTTGACCTTTAAGTGATTTCTCTCAACGTATGTTTGTAAACTGACGAGCTTCCTTTGTAGACCAGATTGTCCGCATACAGTAACCACCCTAGCTCTTTTCCATTCATTTTTGGTGGGAAAGTGTTATTGCCTGTTAAATTCACTCGTATGTCTTCTGTCAGATCTCCATACCGTCTCACTACGGCATTAGAGAGAGTGCATGCACCAATACAAACCAAGTTTATGCCCGCCCGCAATAAACATATGTTTGATGACAATAACGATTTGGGCCGAAGGAAACACACTTATTGGTTGTTGAGAACGCAGCCTGGTGCCTGGAGGTTGGCCTGGCAACGCTGGCATGCTATGCACCGCAGGGTGACCCGCCCTGTGCTGAAAGTATCACGCAATCCAGTCACATGATCCGTTCCTCATAAACTCTTCCCATTGACTCCTGCGGCGCTTCTGAACTAGCTTTGGTGGCATTCCTGCACATTGCCTGACTACGGACCGCTTCTGAACTTGCCTTGGATTTTGTTTTGTACTTTGCCGCCTGCACATTGCCTGACTATGGACCGCCCCTGACCTTGCGTTGGATTCTGTTTTGGTACATCGCCGCCTGCATCTTGCATCACCACAGAGCTTTTCATCACAGAACTTTTATTATTCAATACTCTACCAGTGGATCTGGGAACTTTGAACTTTGATTTTCTTTTTTTTTTTCTTTTTTTTTTTGACTCAACAGTACACGGACTA